>NC_057801.1:594162719-594517634 GCF_018294505.1 Triticum aestivum | reverse complement strand
GGCAACTAACAATTTTTAGACTTTTCTTTAACAATTTAAACCTTGCAATGAAATAGGTTGTCTAGATGTGCAACTACGTGGACAACCTATATGATGCAAAGACAATAAGCACACAAGCAACCAATAGATACAACTCAAGTAAGCTTTCAAAAGTAAAGGGACAAGATAACCAAGAGTGGAGCCGGTGGAGACGAGGATGTGTTACCGAAGTTCCTTCCTTTTAAGGGGAAGTACGTCTCCGTTAGAGCGGTGTGGAGGCACAATGCTCCGCAAGAAGCCACTAGGGCCACCGTAATCTCCTCATGCCCTCACACAATGCGAGATGCCGTGATTCCACTATTGGATCCCTTGAAGGCGGTAACCGGACCTTTACAAACAAGATTGGGGCTATCTCCACAACACTTGGAGGCTCCCAACAACACCACGAAGCTTCACCACAATGGAGTATGGCTTCGAGGTGACCTCAACCGTCTAGGGTGCTCAACACCCAAGAGTAACAAGATCCGCTAGGGATAAGTGGGGGGAATCAAATTTCTCTTGGTGGAACTGTAGATCTGGGCCTTCTCAACCAATCCCGAGCAAATCAACAAGTTTGATTGGCTAGGGAGAGAGATCGGGCGAAAATGGAGCTTCGAGCAACAATGGAGCTTTGGGGGAAAGAGGTGGGTCAACTTTGGGGAAGAAGACCCCTTTATATAGTGGGGGGAACAATCCAACCGTTATCCCACTGACCAGCCCTGCACAGAGCGGTACTACCGCTAGGGAAGGGCGGTACTACCGCTCCGGGCGGTACTACCGCTCAACCCAAAGGTACTGCCGCATTGACAGGGGCCTGACCCCAGGGCGGTTCTACCATGGGGATATGATGCGGAGCATCCCACGGTCATCCCCATGTACACTCCGACTACTCTCCAAACCCCAAAAGGACTTATGACGAGACCTCAACGATACGCCATTGGACTCAAGGTGAACTCGCTCCTTTCCGAACCGTCACTTTCCACATGTGAGACATGGCTACTACCTCATGCATGGACCTTGCATACACTCAGGTACAACCGAGACGACCATGGAGGATCCAAGGACCGAGGACAAGCATGGAAGAGGAGAAGGAAGAAGAAGCAGGGACAAGCTTCTGGAAAGCCCGGACCTTCCGGCCTGCCCGGAACTTCCGGCCCCCGGACCTTCTGGCCTGCCCGGAACCTCCGGCCCCCGGAGTCCAGACCACCCCGAGCGCGCCAACTCTCTGGTTATCCCGGAACCCGACCGGAACCTGCCCGGAACTTCCGGAGCCCGGAACTTCCGGCCCTGCCCGGAACTTCCGGCCTGCCTGCGTGCAAAGACTCGGGCCAAGGGCCCATGTATCCCCCCTCTCATTTACCCCTTCGTGGGATAGCACTATATATACTCCCCCACCTCCTCCTAGTTAGAGTTAGCATTGGATTAGCTCATATTTGTGAGAGAGCCTTTGCTCATCCACTTGGATACTTCTCCTCGGAGTTCAGGACCTCTTCGGAGAAGATCCCCCAAGCGGATTCAAGACCCCCATCGTGGGAAGATCCCCTCGTGGATTCAAGACCTCCGTACGGAGATGAACTGTCCTTTGTATCCTTACCTTTGTTGATTGTGGATCATATGCATCTCTTTGTGTTCGGAGATCTAGCACTCGTGTGATCTATTCTCTGTCGGTTTCGTGTTTCTCTCTCGTCCTCCCCGTGATTTCCCCATTTGTGCTTCCGTGTGTTCTTCCTGTTTCTCCCGTGGGATCCCTCCAAACGTGAAAGATTGACCAACTAGGGTTTTGCCCTACATCATATGGTATCATGAGCCACGTTTATCACGTTTTTAGAGCCCCTACCCCTCTTTTTCTAGCTTGATTTTGTTGATTTCGTCCTAAATCCGAAAATCCCCACCAAAAAATAGCCCCAATTTTTTTTGTGATTTGTTGGTTTGATGATGTTTTGTTGATTTTGATCCATGGATTCGTTGTGTTATGAGTGGATCTAGCATTCCCCTTCTTTTCCCCCATTTCCATCCACGAAATCGTCTCAATTTTGCCCCGAGAAATCGTGTTTTTCCGCCCCCATACCCAGATCTGGAATTTAGTGTTCGTCCCGGACGAAATTCCACGACCCCCGGAACTTCCAGCCTCCCCCGGAACTTCCGTCCCCCGGAACTTCCGTCCTTACCCCGGAACTTCCGGGCTAAACAGAAAGTTTACCCCAAAAAACCCCAGACCCCCGGCACTTTTTCCGCGACCCCCGGAACTTCCGGCCACCCCCCGGAACTTCCGGAGCCCGGAACTTCCGGCCCTAGGCCCGGAACTTCCGGCCTAACCAGAGACATTGCACAGAATTTCAGCATCAGCCTCTTTCACCTTTTTCATCATAACTTTTCGCTCCAAACTCCGATTTGAGTGTTCTTTGGCTTGTTTTGAAGCTATCAACGTGCCCGAGGTCCTCACGTTGGTTTCACCACCATTTGACAACATCAAATTTTTGGAACTTTGGCATCTTTACCTAGGCATTCCACCATAACATCCGCATTGCCACCACCGACTTCCGCAACCTAACCCATTTTGTTCCCCATAGCATTTGAGGTTGTTTGAGTAGTGACTTGAGTCTCCTAAGGTGTTTCGGCTACTTAGGGACGGTTGCTTCTTCATCAACCACCACCATAACTTCCGCATAGGCTTGCCCACATACACTTCCGCCACCCCCAACTTAACCCAATAGTTGTTTGAGCTTCTTTGAGTTGTGGCTTGTGTCTCCTAAGGTGTTTCGGCTACTTAGGGACGGCAACTTAAACTCCGACAAGTGTATAGCCATCATTCCACTTCCGCATTGCCAAGTGCACACCACCACCGCTTTCCGCTACCACCATTTGACTTTTGCCATTGGAGATTTTGAGTTTGCGGTTTTTTCGTTTCCTAAGGTGTTTCGGCTACTTAGGGACGAGTCTCCATCTTCTTGGTATCTACATCAAGAACACCGCCACTCATCATCGCAAAGGACGGTAACCTCGACAACACCATTGTATATTCCCCTTGCCATTGCATTGTTAACCCCTAGCCCATTTTGCGTTACTTGCCTATTGAGACTAGCCATTTGAGTGTTGCCGGCAACGTTACTTGTGCACATTAGTGATCCATACCTTCCATTGCATATATACCATATCATTTGGTATCATCATATCATATCTTGTGTCACAAGTTTGTTCCCGCATATACACAATTGATATCTTGGTGTGTGCATTGTGCAAAAGTGGCCATAGAAAAAAAAAGAGAATAAGCTTTTAAGCAAAGAAAAAGAGAGAGCAAAGAGCTTGTAAGCAATAGCCATAGCATCACAATATATCATATGGTATCATATTTGATCATCTTGGATCATTGTGTGAGAAACACCGGGAACCATACATACATAGCATACTTGGGATAGAAAGTTTATCCATTTTGCATCTTATAGGTTGTGCACAACTGTCGTATCCGCCTATTGAGCAATCGTGCTAGCGTCTCTCTTGAGTTGTGCAACACGAGCGTTTTCTGTGGATTCCACATTTTGTGCTCATTCCTTTGTTGCACGACCCCACTTATCTATCCGTGTGTGTGTTTCCGTGTGCCACATATTGCTATTGGTCTACTTGTTTTGCTTGCGAATTTGTGAATCTCTTTCAACATTATAAACTCTTGCTAACATTTTGCATCAAATTTTTGTGCCACTATCCTCACCGAGCTCCACCATAAGCTTTACTTGTGTAGGTGTGAGAACCGACAAGAATTGGTACCAAAAGTGCTATTTCATTGTCCGCATTTGAGTGAACTTGATTCATTTTCAACATCGGTCAAGGTACATTGGTATAAGTTCTTCTCGTTCTCCCACTCATATTTGATCGAGTCTTGTGATGGATAGGCAAGGCATTTCCTCTCCGGTCCTCGACAACAACGACGGCGTGAACAACTACATAACCAAAGCGTCTATCTTCGATCTACAACGACAAGTGCAAGGCACACAATCAAGATTGCGAGAGCGCATCGAGAATATCTCCATCGACATTCATCACTCCGAAGCAAGGAGAAGGGACTACTTCGACAAGAAGCTTGCCGCACATAAAGAGGAGCAAGATGCAAGGATGGAGGAGATTAGAGCCTTGATCAAGTCTACTTCCCCTTCGTCATCTTCAAGGCGGCGGCGACCAAGTCGATCATCTTCGGAGCACAAACAAGATGCAAGCGCAAGTCGTCCAAGTCAACATCGACATGGCGACCACCATCACGTTCGTGATCCACATCTTCATGAAGGGCAAGTCACCTCCAAGCATCATGTGCACGACGATGACGAACGCCTTCGAGCTCAAGCGCGACAACGACACCATCATCATGAAGATGCTCCACAAGCACAAATGCACAAGTCCCAACACGCCAAGTCCAAGCTTCATGAGCATAAAAGAAGACTGCGAGATGACCACCACCAAGACGGCGCTACGGCTACATCAACCACTTCGGCATTTTCGCCAAGTGTTCTCAAGGCATCTTCGCCTTTGGACGTACGGCATCTTCGCCTACTTCCCACGAGTATGCCTACAACGACTTCATCAAGTCCAAGGCGACCACGTACAAGCGAGGGTGACACTTCCATCTTCGGAAGCCCCCCAAGGAAGATGGCCGAGCATGGGAAATTCCCTTCGGTCATGGAGACGAGCTACGAGGTGCCACATCATATGGGCCTCCAACACCAAGACGGTGACAAGATGGTCGAGCAAGGGCCATCCCCTTCGACCACGGCGACGAGCGCAAACCTCTTCAACAACATGAAGACGACGCCCACATTGGACTCATACTCTGAGTCAAGCTACGCGACCGCGCATGGAGACATTTGCACTTACATCTCTCCGACACCCACATATGTTGAGATGCCCCATTTGTCATGTGAGGAGAGCCACCACCCCATGAGTGACATGAGTGACTCCACCATACATGACATTGAGAGCATTTCCTATGAGAGGATGAGTGTGACCACCACTAGCCCCACACATGAGAGCATGCAACACATCCTATGTGATTGAGAGCCATTTGAGTGACTCCACCTACCATACGAGTGAGAGCATCCTTGAGGGAGTGAGTGAGCCACAACACTTAGTGAGTGAGGTAGTTGACACGGCATGTGAGGCCACTATGATTTCTAACCACTTAACCTCTACTCCTAGTGTGTTTTCTTCTTTGGTGCTAGGTCTCCTACATGACGACATGCCTATCCTTGATGAGTCCATCCCTCCAATGGGAAAACCGATGGCCATGGTGGACGATGATGCACCCCCACATGGTTCCATCAAGATGAAGATGACAACGAGTGGATCTTCAACACCTCACCTACAACACATGAGCGACGCTCCAAAGGTAACATAGGTGATGGTGCTTCTCTTGTCCCACTAGTGGACCATCTTGACATCGATTGCTCCCATGATGTTGACCCACCTATTCCCATGCTTCATGCTAGTGAGACTTCTTCATGCCTTGACTTACCTATTTATGATGAATATGATGATGAGCATGTTGAGTTGCCTAGTTGTGATTCTATGCTCCATAGGATATCATGTGAAAATTCTATTGGTCACTTCATGTTTGACAATCCGTTGAACTTGTCATATGCTATCAGTGAGATCTCCCATATTGCATCATTTCAATCTCAACATAGTAACTATGCATGCCCCATTAAAATCAATCCCATTTGCACTTATGGCATAGATGATGAGATGATGGTCATTGGATTTTGCTTCTCTTGTGATGATATTGCCATGCTTCCTTTTACATGATTTACGCAATTCATCTACTATGCCATGCCATGATCACATCATTCCAAATATGCTTTGTTTTGGATGTTGTCAATATTCTCCATGTGATGTTGCTACTCATGCTCATGAGGAGACCCCCATAGTTTCCTCATACATATTAGGAGATTTTGATGCATTCCATACTTTGCATGATTCCCATAACTGCGTGCACCATATGCATTCCATGAAAAACAATGCTCTAGAAATTTCTCATGATGCATTACATCCTTTGAGTCTCCATTATGCCATTCATAACAACAAACCTATCATGATGGATGACATGTTTCTATATCACGCATCTCATTTATTTGAGCATTGGCTATTTAGTACTAACCAACACATGCATGTGCGCATCATGATGGATGATGTGTACATATACCATGCACACACAATTTTCTCTTTGTCTTTGTTTTGTGTAGGTACTTATGAACACTCGTC
Source organism: Triticum aestivum (assembly GCF_018294505.1). NCBI lineage: Eukaryota > Viridiplantae > Streptophyta > Magnoliopsida > Poales > Poaceae > Triticum > Triticum aestivum. Next base: position 594,511,373 of record NC_057801.1, on the reverse strand, counting down.
AACCTCACAATCCCATGAGTTAACGAAACGAGCTCTTGAGAGCAACGATGACTTGGGATCCCGTGGACCATCCTTACCACCGTTCCCTTCGCGCAAGGACTACGCGCATCTCTTCTACTTGGCTCTCACACGGCTATGGGCTATTTACCACTTGTCACCTTATGCTCATTTTCCCGCGTTCACTTTGCATGTTATACTTGCTTCTATGCATTTACCATGCAATTGTGACCCTCGCTTGCATCTACCCATGATTCACCATTATGATACTTCTATGTGTATTTGCATGCTTGGTGGAGATCCTTGTTGCTATTGCCATGTTTATCATGTGCCTCATACTATTGTTGATTCTTGTGTTGGGAGAGTCATGATGTTACATTGCTATTTACATAAGACTTCTTGCCAACACCATGAACCTACTTTCCTCATATCTTGCCTTTATGCTTGTGCTATGACATGTGAATTATTCATGCCCACTATTTTCACCAATGACATGCTTGCCATGATTCCTTCTAGTACGTTGCATCTTCGCACTACTAGCTTGCTTAACTTGATCGCTATGATTGCTTGCTATGATGCATCACCCATGTTCCACTATCACTTGCTTTCTTGGGTTGATGACATATATGTTCATGCCTCTCACTTGATTTGTCATGATCATTGTCTCTTGTCTCCATTAGTTGCCTCTTTCATATCCACTTGTATTGAGTGCAACCATCCTATGCTTATTGATCTTGGAGGCTTTGAAACCTTACTTGTGATGCATGCTTGTTTGATTGAGCCTATTGTATTTGGTTGTTCTCGCATCATATGCCTACATACTATGCAATACTCCCTTGTCATTTCTTATGATGAGCATGATACATACACTTGTCGGGTATCTTACCACACGAATGATTGGTTTTGCCATTTCGCTAACCTCATTTGTTTTTCCAAGTGTTTGCCATGTTCTTTCATTTTGAAGGATTTACAAGGCGGTACCACCACGAGACATATTGGTTATGTGAAGGCATACATGATGTGCAACTCCATCATCCTTGAGAAACCCCTAAAGGTGACATCCTTCCCTTTGAGCCATCCTCAAGTATGCATATTGGATGGGCCATTCTTTCATTGTTGTTTCCTTCTTGTTGTCTACATGATACATCTATTGGATGGAGGACCGGCATTGGAGATGGACCCTATGGACCTTCAAGTTGAGGAGTGCTCGGACTTAGTGGATTCACCAATGGACCACCATTTCTACCACGACATTGAGCCATGGTACAACAACTCCCATAACAAGTTTGCACTTTATACATGGATTGACTTGCATTATGATTGCCTTGGTGCATCTTGTATTTCTATGTCATCCATGATATATGAGCTTGTACATTTCCTTAGCAAATTTGTTGTGATCTTTCTTGATGGCATATTCATACATAATGATCACATTGCCTACCATCAATTGCATGATAACATAATCATATTGAGCATCCATTGCCATATTCATGCTATTGATAAACCATCTCACTATGACATCATTTTGCACCGTGGTTGCCTTGATCATACTCACAACACATGTGTGTGCAGAATTATTGCATTTCCTCCCATGAATGCTTTGCATCTCATTCTAGATCATCTTGATAAGCTTCATGCGTTTTGTCACGACCAATCTTGCCGCACGGACTCATTCTTACATGATGGACACTTTGTGTGCGCTAACCATTGTATTTCCGAGTGTTGCTTGTGTTTGCTCTTTTTGCATGTCTATCACTCCGGCTACACCTTGGACTACTCGGAAGGCGCCATGTCTTCAACTTCGTCCAACTACAAGTCCGTCTACGACAACCATTTCCATGGTGATGAGGATCACGATCTGAGGTCGGATCTTTCCCAAGGGGGGGGGGGGGAGATGATGCGGAGCATCCCATGGTCATCCCCATGTACACTCCGACTACTCTCCAAACCCCAAAAGGACTTATGACGAGACCTCAACGATACGCCATTGGACTCAAGGTGAACTCGCTCCTTTCCGAACCGTCACTTTCCACATGTGAGACATGGCTACTACCTCATGCATGGACCTTGCATACACTCAGGTACAACCGAGACGACCATGGAGGATCCAAGGACCGAGGACAAGCATGGAAGAGGAGAAGGAAGAAGAAGCAGGGACAAGCTTCTGGAAAGCCCGGACCTTCCGGCCTGCCCGGAACTTCCGGCCCCCGGACCTTCCGGCCTGCCCGGAACCTCCGGCCCCCGGAGTCCAGACCAGCCCCGAGCACGCCAACTCTCTGGTTATCCCGGAACCTGGCCGGAACCTGCCCGGAACTTCCGGAGCCCGGAACTTCCGGCCCTGCCCGGAACTTCCGACCTGCCTGCGTGCAAAGACTCGGGCCAAGGGCCCATGTATCCCCCCTCTCACTTACCCCTTCATGGGATAGCACTATATATACTCCCCAACCTCCTCCTAGTTAGAGTTAGCATTGGATTAGCTCATATTTGTGAGAGAGCCTTTGCTCATCCACTTGGATACTTCTCCTCGGAGTTCAGGACCTCTTCGGAGAAGATCCCCCAAGCGGATTCAAGACCCCCATCATGGGAAGATCCCCTCGTGGATTCAAGACCTCCGTACGGAGATGAACTGTCCTTTGTATCCTTACCTTTGTTGATTGTGGATCATATGCATCTCTTTGTGTTCGGTGATCTAGCACTCGTGTGATCTATTCTCTATCGGTTTTGTGTTTCTCTCTCGTCCTCCCCGTGATTTCCCCTTTGTGCTTCCGTGTGTTCTTCGTGTTTCTCCCATGGGATCCCTCCAAACGTGAAAGATCGACCAACTAGGGTTTTGCCCTACATCAGGGTAGGTGTGGTACTGCCGCTTGGAGTGGTACTACCGCCACAACTACCGCCCTTAGTACCGCAAAACCCGACACGAAAAACATCGTTCTCGAATCGAGGCGGCAGTAGCCCGGAAGCACTGCGGTACTACGGCCAAAGGTCCCAAGCGGTACTACCATTCGGAGAGCGGTACTACCGCTTGGAGCGGTACTACCGCTCTGAGAGCGGTACTACCGCTGGGGAGCTTCGGCGGTACTACCGCTGTGGGTCGCGGTACTACCGCTGGGGCAGAGCAAAGCATACTAAGGGGAAAACGGCAGCTCCAATGAAGCGGAAAGAAAACGACGGGTGTGATATGGATGTGTACGTGTTGATTCCACCCAAGTCTTACCAAAGCAGATCCCCTCTTGATAGTACGGTGACTCCTACGAGACTAGAACACCAACAATGAAACGAAGGAGCTACACCGTCTTGGATAAAACACCGAGGGGAGAAAATCGTCTCGTGCCAAAGGATGAATCTCTGAAAGAACTTAACGCACGCGATCAGTCCACACAAGCATTGTCATCAATCACCAAAACATCTTGGGGATAAATATGCCCTTACAATCTCCCCCTTTTTGGTGGACTGATGACAATACGGGATTTGCACAATATGATAGATAAAGGATAAGCGCAAAAACACAACCGTCCTAAAATGTAGAAGGGCTCCCCCTGGATGTGTGCTACCTAGATAAGTGCTTTGGACTGCACGGCACAGATGCCAGGATCAATGGTTCCACTACATTTTGGAGACCAACTACCTAAGCAAGATATATGAGAGCAACATGCATAACAGGATAAGCATGCAACTCATAAGCTAGATAGACATAGATAATGATACTGGAAAGGTAAGGTAGCATATGTCTCACACCATATGACTCGAGCTTAGGTCTCACTAATAGAAACCAGAACTTAGGTCTCACAGACACAAACCAAATAAAGCAACAGGCGAAAACACAATGACAGAAAACGGAAGACACAAAGCACAAATCCCTAAACTCTCTCCCCCTTTGGCATCGAGACACCAAAAAGGAGAGGGAGTGCTGCTACGGCTCCAGGTGATGGCAAACGAGGGACACACATCAAATCTCAGAGGGATCATCTGCGCCACCATCGTCAGCCGGGAAGTGCTCAGCATCAGAATCAGTCCAAGGGCAGTGCTGCTGAATCCACTCCTCCTCCTCGGTAAGCTGATCCTCAGAACCACTAATCACAATAGCACCCATCTGACGCATGAGCTCCTTGTGGCGACCTCGGGCCTTCTTCTCAGCCACATGAGTCATGTACTGACCGTGAGACTCCATGCAGAATAGCTTCTTCACCTTGATCTTGAGCTTCTTGGCCCATGAGGGCTCTGCCTCAGAAGGCACGTAGTCATCATCTTCGTCCTCAGCCTCAGCCCCAATCTCCTCCTCAGTCTCCATGGCAGCAGCAGATGAAGGAACTCTAGTCCTAGGGGCCTGAGTGCCCCAGTTATCCTTCTTCCTCAGACGCTTGACATCGTGAGAGACCAACTCTCCAGTCTCCAGCAGCACCTTGGGATAGACATGATCCCAGGCCTTCTCAATGAGCAGCATAATGAACGGACCATAAATCGGGCACTTGCGCTTGGAGATAGCAGAAAGCAGCTTGGACCACATAACATGAGAGATATCCAAGGACTCTTCGGTGTTCTGTCCCTTCTCACGCTGGCAGAAGAGAAGCATGTCCACGAGATAGGAGTGAACCTGGTCCAGATTCCCGATACGAGGGAAAAGAGTCTCTCTGAAGATACGGTGAAGGATATCCAGATAGGCAGGCAGCTCATAGGTTTCCTTCTCCATCTCAGGGTTGATCCTCAAAGTGCAGTAGGGCCATAGAGCTTGCTTGTGAGTGGCATTGGCGCGATGGTGGGGGCGTAAGCCGATAGAAGACTCAAGACCTAGATCTTCCACCCCAATCAACTGCATGAAAGCTTTCCACTTGACTGAAAGCAACTTGCCATTGGTCATCCAAGTCAGTGTCCTGTCCTCATCAGTCCCAAGGTGAACCGTGGCATAGAATTGGGCCACAATATCAGCATCGTAGTCCTTGTTGAATTGCGTGATCCCGAGAATGTTCAGTTGAGTGCACATCTGAAGAGCTTCACCAAAGTATTCAGGATCATTGTCCATATGCTCGATGTTGATGGAGTGCATGTTGACATAGAGATTCTTCTTGGCTTTGAGGACATCAAAGAAGATGGCAAACTGGAACCTGTTCCAGAACGGACGGTTGACCAAAGTGGGATCTTGGTCGATCTCATACGGGTTGCGGCGGCTCCTTGCCCAGAACTCCTTGGGCGGCATTTCTGGCACGGTTTTGCCTGGCTTTGGCTTGACCCCAGGCTTCTTCTGCAGTTGAGGAGGAGGTGGAGCACTAGAAGATCCTCCGGCAGGCTCAGTGGTGCGGTAGCGCTTGGACGAGGCACGACCGGGGTTGAAACAACGAGCCTGATGCTCAGGAACCTCATCACCTGGAACCACACACACAAACACGCAAACAACCAGAGAGAACGAGCTTAAGCCACAAAACCCGAGCAAAAAGATCACTGAGAGGTAGGAGCATGACAGAAACTGGTAGAGGGGCGGTAGTACCGTGACCCTTCAGCGGTAGTACCGCTCTAAGCGGTAGTACCGCTCTGGAGAGAGCGGTAGTACCGCTCCAAGCGGTAGTACCACTCTGGAGAAAGCGGTAGTATCGCTCGAGGCGGGGAAATAGCAGTTTCCTACTTCCGTGGTCAGATCCGGTACTACCGTCCTACCAAATTCAAAAAATACTCCAACCAAACACTAATCCAAACTGTCTAGAAGCAATCTCCATCCTACTCAAGCCTAGATCTGGCCAAAAATCTAGAGATGCAACTGCTATTGCCCTTAAGAAGCTAGGTTGGAAATCTAGACACAAGGAAAAAGAGAACGGGGGCAATACCGGCATCCATGGCAAGAGGAAACGGTGGGGATCGACTCCACCGAAGGAAATGGAGAGGAGCGCCCCAGAGAGGGAGATCCGCCGGAGCCCTCCCGCGGCGCCGGTTGCTGAGGAGAGAGGAACAGAGCGAGGGGGCGAGCGAATGGGTATCGGGGAGAAGAAAACTCCCCCTGCCCCCGATATAACCCCCGCCCCGCGCCTCACGGCGGTAGTACCGCGCTGGAGGGCGGTAGTACCGCTAGGAGCGGTAGTACCGCTCGCCACCAGCGGTAATACCACTTCAGCAACCACACTGCTCCTAAACAAAAGGCTAACGCTCCCACAAAAATGAAAGCAAGGGCAAGAGAAAGAGAAGACGAACCAGGCAGCACACACACAAACAACGGACCAGAAACCACTCAAACAAAAACAAACACACGAGACAGACCGAGCTCTGGCTCTCTCTCAAGAGAGGACGATGGCCGGAGCCACCAATGTTTGAGTCAATTGGTATGGCACCACGAAGAATTATCCTTGGGCCCATGACCAACACTCCTCTTTGAAGCAGAAATACCATCAAAAATGGCTAATGTGAAAGAGTTGATCGATTTATGCATAATGGGGGGAGGGAGAGTTCATTGAGAGAACAACACTCCCTCTATGTCCATGCCTACATCTAAGCTAGACACCAAGTTGAGTGGGGTGGGGTGTGCATGGGTTCAAGTCACATTGCTCGAATCAATGATATTTAGCTCATGCCTTAACTCGCGAAATCGTGCTTCATCCAAGGGCTTCGTGAAAATATCTGCAAGGTTATCATGAGTGTTGACATACTTGAGCTCGATCTCTCCTCGCCTAATGTGATCCCGGATGAAATGATACCGAATCTCAATATGCTTCGTCTTGAAGTGTTGCACCGGGTTGAGAGAAATCTTGATGGCACTTTCGTTGTCACACCAAAGAGGCACTTTGTCACAAATGACACCGTATTCCTTTAAAGTTTGCCTCATCCATAAGAGTTGTGCACAACAACTACCGGCCGCCACATATTCAGCTTCAGTGGACGAGAGAGATACACAACTTTGCTTTTTGGAAGACCAACTCACCAAAGAGCACCCAAGAAACTAGCACCCTCCGGAAGTGGACTTCCTATCCACTTTGTCTCCCGCCCAATCGGAATCCGTAAATCCTTCAAGCTTGAAGTTTGCCCCTCTTGGGTACCATAAGCCAGAGTTTGGGGTATGAGCCAAATATCGAAAGATTCGCTTGACCGCCACATAGTGACTTTCCTTCGGTGCAGCTTGAAACCGTGCACACATCCCCACACTCAACATGATATCCGGTCTAGATGCACAAAGGTAAAGCAAGGAGCCAATCATGGAGCGATATACCTTTTGATCCACCGCTTTACCATTGGGATCTATGTCAAGTTGGCACTTGGTGGGCATTGGAGTAGAGGCCGGCTTGACATCACTTAGCTTGAATCTCTTGAGCATGTCTTGAGTGTATTTGGCTTGGTTGATGAAAGTACCTTCTCTTCTTTGTTTGATATCAAAACCAAGGAAGAACTTCAACTCTCCCATTGAAGACATCTTGAACTTAGAGGTCATGAGAGCGGCAAATTCTTCATTGAAAGCTTTGTTAGGGGAACCAAAGATAATGTCATCAACATATAGTTGGCATGCAAACAACTCCCCTTTGACCTTCTTAGTAAAAAGAGTGGGATCGATTAGCCCAACTTTAAATCCACGATCTTGTAACAACTCGGTAAGGTGGTCATACCACGCACGTGGGGCTTGTTTAAGGCCATAGAGTGCCTTATCGAGTTGATATACATGATCCAGAAAGAAGCGATCCTCGAACCCAGGGGGTTGCTTGACATAGACCAACTCATTAATAGGACCATTAAGAAAAGCACTTTTCACATCCATTTGTTGCAACTTAAAGTTGTGATGGGAAGCATAAGCAATCAACAAACGAATGGATTCAAGGCGAGCAACGGGAGCAAAGGTTTCACCATAGTCGATACCCTCGACTTGGGAGTAGCCTTGAGCTACCAATCTTGCCTTGTTGCGAATTATGTTCCCATGAGCATATTGCTTGTTCTTGAAGATCCACTTGGTTCCAATGATGTTATGGTTCCCGGAAGGCCTTGGCACCAACCTCTACACCTTGTTGTACTTGAAGTTGTTGAGTTCTTCATGCATGGCATTGAGCTAATCCGAGTCTTCGAGCGCCTCATAGACCTTATGGGGTTCAACACAAGAGACAAACGCGTGATGTTCACAATAGTTTGCTAATTGTCTACGAGTGCTTACCCCCTTTCTCAGGCTTCCAACCACATTCTCCATGAGATGACCTTTGGTGGTGAGTTTGGAAGCAATCTTCGCGGCACGACGCTCCAATTCCTCCTCGGATGTCGAAGGAGGAGGGTTCACTTGATTATCTTGAGCGTCGTCATGAGCTTGTTCCTATTCTTGAGCTTGCTCATGATCTTGAACTTGCTCGAGGGGGAGAACTTGACCTTGGGCATCATGTGAAGGTTCACCACCATCTTGAGATTGATCTTGCCCTTGGTCTTGTTCCCGAGGTTGAGGGCCTTCACTTTGTTCTTCGGAAGCGTGTGGGTCTTGAATAGGTGAAGGCTCCACAGAGGTGGAGCATTGTCCTTCTCCTTCGGCCACAAGGGGTTCGTCAATGGGTAGGATATGACCAATACCCATTCTTCTTATGGCTTGGGGAGGAATTTCATCACCTACATCACAAGTACCACTTTGCTCCACTTGGGAGCCGTTATTTTCGTCAAACTCTACGTTACACGTCTCCTCAATGAGTCCGTTGGACTTGTTGAGAACACGGTAAGCATGAGAGTTTGTAGCATAACCAACAAATATGCCCTCATGAGCTCTAGCCTCGAATTTATACAAACGAACACCTTTCTTGAGAATGAAACACTTACACCCGAACACCCAGAAGTACTTGAGATTGGGCTTGTTCCCAGTGAGTATCTCATACGGAGTCTTGTTCAAGCCTTTGCGGAGATAGAGCCGATTGGATGCATGACATGCTGTGTTGATGGCTTCGGCCCAAAAGTTGTATGAAGACTTGAACTCCGCCATCATGGTCCTTGCCGCATCCATCAACGTCCGGTTCTTCCTCTCCGCAACACCATTTTGTTGAGGGGTATATGGTGCAGAATATTGATGCTTGATCCCTTCATCACTAAGAAACTCATCCAAGGTGTAGTTCTTGAACTCGGTGCCGTTGTCACTTCTGATTGTCAGGATCTTTGCATTATGTTGGCATTGAGCTTCATTTGCAAAGTCGATGACAGTTTGTTGAGTCTCACTCTTCCTCTTGAAGAAGTATACCCAAGTGTATCTTGAATAATCATCCACAATCACCAAGCAATACTTTCTACCCCCAAGACTATCAAAGGATGGAGGCCCGAAGAGGTCCATGTGCAGGAGCTCCAAGGGTCTCTTCGAGTAGATGATAGTTGTGGGAGGGTGAGCCGTCTCATGAAGCTTTCCTTCGATACAAGCACTGCAAACACGATCTTTGGCAAAACTAACATTCGTTAGTCCATGAACATGGTCCCCCTTGAGAAGACTTTGCAAAGATCTCATATTGACGTGGGCTAAACAGCGATGCCAAAGCCATCCCACATCAACTTTAGCCATTAGGCATGTCGCGGTCTTAGTGGGTTGCTCCGAAAAGTTAATCACATAGAGACCGTTCTCGACATGCCCAACAAAGGCTACTTTAAGAGTCTTGCTCCACAAGAGGGCCACGGTATCAATATCAAAGAAGGTGGCAAAGCCCATGAGTGCGAGTTGATGAACGGAAAGTAAATTGAACACAAGGGACTCAACAAGCATGACTTTCTTGATCGTTAGATCATGAGAAATGACAACCTTGCCAAGACCCAATACCTTAGAATGTGAGGCATCACCCCATTCAACATTGGTGGGCATAGATGGGATCTTGTGCACGTCCACCACCAAGTCCTTGCTCCCGGTCATATGATTTGTTGCTCCACTATCGAGCAACCATGATCCCCCACCGGAAGCAAACACCTACAAGATATCAATGCTTGGTTTTAGGTACCCATTGAGTAATGGGTCCTTTGATGTTAGTAACAAGGGTCTTAGGAACCCAAATAGACCATTCAATGTACTCATAAGAAGAACCAACAAATTTAGCATAAACATGCCCATCGCTAGCACAACACAACACATAAGAAGGGTTAAAGTCGCCGGCTTTGTTGGGAGAGATGGCTTGGCGCTCTTTGGCATCACCACTCTTCGCATTGTCATTCTTCTTCTTAGGAGAACCCTCTCCCTCCTTCACAAAAGTTTGCTTGAGCGGGGGAGGTCGATTGGTCTTGTTATTCTTCTCCTTGTTCTTCTTCTTGTTCTTGGACTTGGGCATAAACCCAACTCCCTCCTTGCCCACAACTTCCTTTTGATTTCTCAAAAGGTCATTTAGGTTCTTCTCGCCTTGTATGCATGACACAAGACCTTTCTCGAGTTGTTCCTTCAACTTGGCATTCTCCTCCACAAGATGCACATGCTCACAACATGGGTTAGTAGCATTTACATTATCAATTAAGACCATGTGAGGAAATGTGGCCTTTTCCTTGGTAAGCTTAACTTGGAGTTGAGCATGAGACTCCTTGAGGTTTGCATGAGCACCTTTCAAGACCTTATGGGCCTTGTCAAGTACATCAAACTCCTCCTTGAGTCTAGCATGATCAACCCCAAGTTTAGCCTTCTCGGAAGTTAGAACACGAGACACAACAAGAGCATGATCAAGATCTTTCTTTAATTTGGCATGGTCATCGTTGTGTGACTCCTCAAGAGCCAAACGATGCCCACACTCCTTAGCAAGATCATTCGATAGATCCGATATCTCATCGTCGTAATCACGACTATGACCTTCCATCTCAGAGATGGTCTCTTCGTGAGCCTCAATCATGTCATTGGCTTCACCAAGTTGTTCCAAGAGAGCAACGAAGTGCTTCTTGGATTTTCCCTTGAGCTTACTCATGAAGGACTCAAATTCATTAATCTCCTCATTAGACCTCTTACCATTATCAAAGTCATCCGTTGAAGGAGGATTAGGAATAATGGTGGTTTTGATATTGGGGGTTACCTTGTTGGTGGCCTTAGCCATGAGGCACTTGGCGGTGATGTTCTCGTTAGGTGCATCGAAGAGAGACACCCGGGGAGTTGTGACAATGGCAACGGATGCCATGGCCATTGTTTCACCATCTTCATCATCATCGTCATCCTCATGGTATTCTTCTTGTACCACCAACCCGCGAGTAGGAGTCTTCTTGGTGAAGTTGTTCTTGTTGGGGAAGGACTTGACTTTGTCTTTTCGGATGAACTTGCCACCATTGTCTTCCCGCTTCTCGTAAGGACAATCCGCAACGAAATGGCTAACATTGCCACAGTTGAAACAAGTTCTAACTCGTTGCTTGCCCTTGAGGCCACTTGAGTTGTTCTTGTTGAAGTTGGGTCTTGTATTCTTCTTACTCCAAAATTGTCTTGAGGCAAGAGCCATGTGCTCATGATAATCATACTTCGTGTCCTCGGGGTTGCTCTCCTCATCTTCCTCTTATTCTTCTTCTTCCACACTAACCTTGGCCTTCAAGGCAAGATTGGGCTTCTTTGCCCTTTGAGAACGGAGCACCGCATTGTCGGCGGTCTTGTCCAAGATGCTCATTGCAACAAACTCATCCAACACTTCACCTAAGGTCATGGAGTGGAAGTCCGGTCTTTGGCGAATGACGGAGGACATGGCCTTGTTGTAGGGCATCATGGCCTTGAGGAACTTGCGCTTGATCCAGTTGTCATCTGTGTCCTTGATCCCATGATCTCGGAGTGCGACCGCGAGTTTGATCACTCTTCGAAAGAGCTCACAAGGTTCTTTATCCTCTTTCATTGCAAACTCATCGGCTTCATCTTGCACCACTTCATAGTTGGAGCATTGAATGCTAGCACTTCCTCGATAGAGAGACTCAACACATTTCCATGCTTCTTTAGCCATGACATGAGGTCGAAGATGAGGGAGATCTTCGGGAAGGATTGCATCTTGGATGATGAAGAGAGCACTCTCATTGAATTGATTGTCCACTTCTTCTCGAGGGGCGAAGTTACTTGGATCATGAGGATAGAAACCTTCTTCAATAATTCTCCAAAGGTTAGTGTTCACATGTTTTAAGTGACGCTTGAAGCGATAAACCCAAGAGTCAAAATCTTCATTTTTCACATATTTAGGAGGAGGACCGGCATGATTCAAATGAGTAGAGGGGATCGGTCATCTATACACTGGGGGTTCCACATTGGCAAAGATGTCGGTGCCATTTCTACCACTAGTAGACGGACTCTTTTCACTGTTAGCTTCCCCCTTGTCAGAGGTAGCATCCGTCACCTTGTTAGTGGGATCACCCACTTTCATCAGCGAGGTAGATAGTTTAAGTCCGTCTAGGAATTCAGAAAACATGCTTTTAACCTCGGCCATCATGGAGGATTTCAATGTGTCTAAAGCCACATTGAATTCCTCACATGAGATCGAGGCTCCCCCTTCGGCCGTGGACGAGATGGGATTCACACCGGAGTGCTCCTCCGCACCGTCGTGGGTGTCAACCATACTCTTCGGACGACAAAGTCCTTAATAAAGAGATGAGGCTCTGATACCAATTGAAAGGATCGATATGGTTGACTAGAGGGGGGGTGAATAGGTAACTAACAATTTTTAGACTTTTCTTTAACAATTTAAACCTTGCAATGAAATAGGTTGTCTAGATGTGCAACTACGTGGACAACCTATATGATGCAAAGACAATAAGCACACAAGCAAGCAATAGATACAACTCAAGTAAGCTTGCAAAAGTAAAGGGACAAGATAACCAAGAGTGGAGCCGGTGGAGACGAGGGTGTGTTACCGAAATTCCTTCCTTTTAAGGGGAAGTACGTCTCCGTTAGAGCGGTGTGGAGGCACAATGCTCCCCAAGAAGCCACTAGGGCCACCATAATCTCCTCACGCCCTCACACAATGCGAGATGTCGTGATTCCCCTATTGGAGCCCTTGAAGGCGGCAACCGGACCTTTACAAACAAGATTTGGGCTATCTCCACAACACTTGGAGGCTCCCAACAACACCATGAAGCTTCACCACAATGGAGTATGGCTTCGAGGTGACCTCAACCGTCTAGGGTGCTCAACACCCAAGAGTAACAAGATCCGCTAGGGATAAGTGGGGGGAATCAAATTTCTCTTGGTGGAAGTGTAGATCTGGGCCTTCTCAACCAATCCCGAGCAAATCAACAAGTTTGATTGGCTAGGGAGAGAGATCGGGCGAAAATGGAGCTTGGAGCAACAATGGAGCTTTGGGGGAAAGAGGTGGGTCAACTTTGGAGAAGAAGACCCCTTTATATAGTGGGGGGAACAATCCAACCGTTATCCCACTGAGCAACCCCGCACAGAGCGGTACTACCGCTAGGGAAGGGCGGTACTACTGCTCAACCCAGCGGTACTGCCGCGCTGACAGGGGCCTGACCCCAGGGCGGTACTACCGTGGGGGTAGGTGCGGTACTACCGCTTGGAGCGGTACTACCGCCACAACTACCGCCCTTAGTACTGCAAAACCCGACATGAAAAACATCGTTCTCGAATCAAGGCGGCAGTAGCCCGGAAGCACTGGGGTACTACGGCCGAAGGTCCCAAGCGGTACTACCATTCGGAGAGCAGTACTACCGCTTGGAGCGGTACTACCGCTAGGGAGCTTCGGTGGTACTACCGCTGTGGGTCGCGGTACTACCGCTGGGGCAGAGCAAAGCATACTAAGGGGAAAACGGCAGCTCCAATGAAGCGGAAAGAAAACGACGGGTGTGATATGGATGTGTACGTGTTGATTCCACCCAAGTCTTACCAAAGCGGACCCCCTCTTGATAGTACGGTGACTCCTACGAGACTAGAACACCAACAACAAAACGAAGGAGCTACACCGTCTTGAATAAAACACCGAGGGGAGAAAATCATCTCGTGCCAAAGGATGAATCTCTGAAAGAACTTAACGCACGCGATTAGTCCGCACAAGCATTGTCATCAATCACCAAAACATCTTGGGGATAAATATGCCCTTACAATCTCCCCCTTTTTGGTGGATTGATGACAATACAGGATTTGCATAATATTATAGATAAAGGATAAGCGCAAAAACACAACCGTCCTAAAATGTAGAAGGGCTCCCCCTGGATGTGTGCTACCTAGATAAGTGCTTTGGACTGCACGGCACAGATGCCAGGATCAATGCTCACCCTACATTTTAGAGACCAACTACCTAAGCAAGATATATGAGAGCAACATGGATAACAGGATAAGCATGCAACTCATAAGCTAGATAGACATAGATAATGATACTGGAAAGGTAAGGTAGCATATGTCTCACACCATATGACTCGAGCTTAGGTCTCACTGACAGAAACCAGAACTTAGGTCTCACAGACACAAACCAAATAAAGCAGCAGGCGAAAACACAAACACAGAAGACGGAAGACACAAAGCACAAATCCCTAAACTCTCTCCCCCTTTGGCATCGAGACACCAAAAAGGAGAGGGAGTGCTGCTACGGCTCCAGGTGATGGCAAACGAGGGACACACATCAGATCTCAGAGGGATCATCTGCGCCACCATCGTCAGCCGGGAAGTGCTCAGCATCAGAATCAGTCCAAGGGCAGTGCTGCTGAATCCACTCCTCCTCCTCGGTAAGCTGATCCTCAGAACCACTAATCACAATAGCACCCATCTGACGCATGAGCTCCTTGTGGCGACCTCGGGCCTTCTTCTCAGCCACATGAGTCATGTACTGACCGTGAGACTCCATGCAGAATAGCTTCTTCACCTTGATCTTGAGCTTTTTGGCCCATGAGGGCTCTGCCTCAGAAGGCACGTAGTCATCATCTTCATCCTCAGCCTCAGCCCCAATCTCCTCCTCAGTCTCCATGGCAGCAGCAGATGATGGAACTCCAGTCCTAGGGGCCTGAGTGCCCCAGTTATCCTTCTTCCTCAAACGCTTGACATCGTGAGAGACCAACTCTCCAGTCTCCAGCAGCACCTTGGGATAGACACGATCCCAGGCCTTCTCAATGAGCAGCATAATGAACGGACCATAAATCGGGCACTTGCGCTCGGAGATAGCAGAAAGCAGCTCGGACCACATAACATGAGAGATATCCAAGGACTCTCCGGTGTTCTATCCCTTCTCACGCTGGCAGAAGAGAAGCATGTCCACGAGATAGGAGTGAACCTGGTCCAGATTCCCGATACGAGGGAAAAGAGTCTCTCTGAAGATACGGTGAAGGATATCCAGATAGGCAGGCAGCTCATAGGTTTCCTTCTTCGTCTCAGGGTTGATCCTCAAAGTGCAATAGGGCCATAGAGCTTGCTTGTGAGTGGCATTGGCGCGATGGTGGGGGCGAAAGTCGACAAAAGACTCAAGACCTAGATCTTCCACCCCAATCAACTGCATGAAAGCTTTCCACTTGACTGAAAGCAACTTGCCATTGGTCATCCAAGTTAGTGTCCTGTCCTCATCAGTCCCAAGGTGAACCGTGGCATAGAATTGGGCCACAATATCAGCATCGTAGTCCTTGTTGAATTGCATGATCCCGAGAATGTTCAGTTGAGTGCACATCTTTACCAAAGTATTCAGGATCGTTCTCCGTATGCTCGGTGTCGATGGAGTGCATGTTGACATAGAGATTCTTCTTGGCTTTGAGGACATCAAAGAAGATGGCAAACTGGAACTTGTTCCAGAACGGACGGTTGACCAAAGTGGGATCTTGGTCGATCTCATACGGGTTGCGGTGGCGCCTTGCCCAGAACTCCTTGGGCGGCATTTCTGGCACAATTTTGCCTGGCTTTGGCTTGACCCCAGGCTTCTTCTGCAGTTGAGGAGGAGGTGGAGCACTAGAAGATCCTCCGGCGGGCTCAGTGGTGCGGTAGCGCTTGGACGAGGCATGACCGGGGTTGACACGATGAGCCTGATGCTCAGGAACCTCATCACCTGGAACCACACACACAAACACGCAAACAACCAGAGAGAACGAGCGTAAGCCACAAAACACGAGCAAAAAGATCACTAAGAGGTAGGAGCATGACGGAAACTGGTAGAGGGGCGGTAGTACCGTGACCCTTCAGCGGTAGTACCGCTCTAAGTGGTAGTACCGCTCTGGAGAGAGCGGTAGTACCGCTCTGGAGAAAGCGGTAGTACCGCTCGAGGCGGGGAAATAGCAGTTTCCTACTTCCGTGGTCAGATCCGGTACTACCGTGCTACCAAATTAAAAAATACTCCAACCAAACACTAATCCAAACTGTCTAGAAGCAATCTCCATCCTACTCAAGCCTAGATCTGGCCAAAAATCTAGAGATGCAACTGCTATTGCCCTTAAGAAGCTAGATTGGAAATCTAGACACAAGGAAAAAGAGAACGGGGGTAATACCGGCATCCATGGCAAGAGGAAACGGTGGGGATCGACTCCACTGAAGGAAATGGAGAGGAGCGCCCCGGAGAGGGAGATCCGCCAGAGCCTCGCGCGGCACCGGTTGCGGAGGAGAGAGGAACAGAGCAAGGGGGCGAGCGAATGGGTATGGGGGAGAAGAAAACTCCCCCTGCCCCCGATATAACCACCGGCCCGTGCCTCACGGCGGTAGTACCGCGCTGGAGGGCGGTAGTACCGCTAGGAGCGGTAGTACCGCTCGCCACCAGCGGTAGTACTGCTTCAGCAACCACACTGCTCCTAAACAAAAGGCTAACGCTCCCAAAAAAAAGAAAGCAAGGGCAAGAGAAAGAGAAGACCAACCAGGCAGCACACACACAAACAACGGACCAGAAACCACTCAAACAAAAACAAACACACGAGACAGACCAGCCTCTGGCCCTCTCTCAGGAGAGGACGGTGGCCGGAGCCACCAATGTTTGAGTCAATTGGTGTGGCACCGCGAAGAATTATCCTTGGGCCCATCACCAACATTCGTCTTTGAAGCACAAATACCATCAAAAATGGCTAATGTGAAAGAGTTGATCGATTTATGCATAATGGGGGGAGGGAGAGTTCATTGAGAGAACAACACTCCCCCTTTGTCCATGCCTACATCTAAGCTAGACACCAAGTTGAGTGGGGTCGGGTGTGCATGGGTTCAAGTCACATTGCTCGAATCAATGATATTTAGCTCATGCCTTAACTCGCGAAATCTTGCTTCATCCAAGGGCTTCGTGAAAATATCTGCAAGGTTATCATGAGTGTTGACATACTTGAGCTCGATCTCTCCTCGCCTAATGTGATCCCGGATGAAATGATACCGAATCTCAATATGCTTCGTCTTGAAGTGTTGCACCGGGTTGAGAGAAATCTTGATGGCACTTTCATTGTCACACCAAAGAGGCACTTTGTCACAAATGACACCGTATTCCTTTAAAGTTTGCCTCATCCATAAGAGTTGTGCACAACAACTACCGGCCGCCACATATTCAGCTTCGGTGGACGAGAGAGATACACAACTTTGCTTTTTGGAAGACCAACATGTGGAACGTTAGAAGGCAAGCACATGAGCTGGGCTACCCAACTATTGACCCAAGACATAGTTCAGATCTGGTGCATATAGTGCAATATCCGAGACACCGAACACTTAACAAGAAGAGATTCGGACTTAGGACGGTTTGATTTGAAAGATCAAGCCTTTCATCTATTAGCCAAGTTGTAATTACTACAAAAATGTGATCATGTCGGCTGTTCGGAGAGTGGAAAAGAGGACTTTTAACAAAGTATATGCCTGGGCACCATAAAATGGTGACTTAGTACTTTCCATAGGCTCATGACGTCCATCCGTACAATGCGAACTACCGAGGCATATAAGATGATCTTAAAAATTGGAGAGTTTTTGATAGGGAAAAGGTTTACACAAGGCCTTGAAGCATGGGTTGAAACGTCCATTGTGCCTTGTTGCACGTCTGCGCCTTTTCTTCTGCATTATATGATGATTGGCCTCCTGACGGATCGTCGCATGATAAAGGAAAGGTCTTCAATTATCACTTTTAGAGGTAAACCTGGGACGGTGGCTTGACGCCAAGCGAGTCCGGAGTTATGTATGTCGGTGTCAAAACCACCGGATCTCGGGTAGGGGGTCCCGAACTGTGCGTCTAGGCGGATGGTAACAGGAGACAAGGGACACGATGTTTTTACCCAGGTTCGGGCCCTCTCGATGGAGGTAAAACCCTACTCCTGCTTGATTAATATTGATGATATGGGTAGTACAAGAGTAGATCTACCACGAGATCGGAGTGGCTAAACCCTAGAAGCTAGCCTATGGTATGATTGTTGTTCGTCCCACGGACTAAAACTCTCCGGTTTATATAGACACCGGAGAGGGCTAGGGTTACACAGAGACGGTTACAATGGGAGGAGATCTTCATATCATATCGCCAAGCTTGCCTTCCACGCTAAGGAAAGTCCCATCCAGACACGGGACGGAGTCTTCAATCTTGTATCTTCATAGTCCGGGAGTCCGGCCAAAGGTCTTAGTCCGGCCATCCGGACACCCCCTAATCCAGGACTCCCTCAGTAGCCCCTGAACCAGGCTTCAATGACGACGAGTCCGGCGCGCAAGTTGTCTTCGGCATTGCAAGGCGGGTTCCTCCTCCGAATATTTCATAGAAGATGTTGAACACCAGGGTAGTGTCTGGCTCTGCAAAATAAGTTCCACATTCCTTCGTAGAGAGAATAATATTTGTATCAATCAGATCTGCTAACGTATTCCGTGGCATGACATCATGCCACAGCCAGGCTCTTTATTCATTTTATTGTTCCACCTCAGCGCGTTTAGCGAGGCAGTTTCCTTGGCACGTCTTGTCAAAGCAGAGATCGTGTCCCCTTATTCTGGGATTCTCATCAATACGGGTGTGGGTAACCCAACCGTGCCATTAACCGCGGCGCTTGGGAGATAAGCGAGTTTTATTAGGCCGGTGGGGGGCTCATAATTTTGGCCACCCATATAAGGGGATAAGAATCCGCCCTTTCCATTCACGCCCTCTTCCTCCTCTGCTTATCCGTCCCTGCGTGCTTGAGCTCCAGCGCCCAAGCCCGCACTTCCCACCTCAACCTTCTCCAACCATGTCTCGAGTGGGAGGTAGATGGATGGCCTCCTCCGTCATGGAGGGACAAATCAAAAACCTGAGGAAGGCCGGATACTTGTCTAACGACATCGTGCACCGGCTCCCAGATGCGGGGCAACTCATCCCCACCCCCAGGCCCCATGAGAGGGTTGTTTTTCTTCCCCATTTCCTCTGCAGACTGGGTTTTCCTCTTCACCCGTTCGTCCGGGGGCTCATGTTCTACTACGGCTTGGACTTCCACGATCTGGCCCCGAACTTCATCCTCAATATCTCGGCGTTTATCGTCGTGTGTGAGGCCTTTTTCCGCATCCAGCCCCACTTTGGCCTATGGCTGAAGATCTTCAGCGTCAAGCCGAAGGTCGTGCAAGGCCGACAGGCGGAATGCGGAGGCGCCATGGTGGGCAAGATAGCCAACGTCACCTGGCTCGAGGGTGCCTTCGTGGAAACCATCAAAGGGTGGCAATCTGGGTGGTTTTATATCACCGAGCCGCGTGACCCTAAATGGGCAGCGGCCCTTGAATTTCGATCTGGCATCCCCACCCGGCTCACATCTTGGAAAGAGACGGGCCTGTCGTGGGGCAATCCAGAAGAGGTGACCGGACTCCAAACCTGCGTCCGAGACCTGGTGACCAAGAAGGTCAAGCTTGTCAACGTGGTCCAGGTCATGCTCTTCCACCGGATCCTCCCATGTCAACAACGGGACTTCAATTTGTGGGAGTTCGACCCGGCCCGGCACCAGACTCTATCCCGGCTCTTCGAAACGAAGCACGAGGATGCCTGGAAGGTGCTTTTCAAGAGTTCCGAGGTCTCCCCTCCCGTCACCGAGGATCGCGGGTTCTGCGCCAAACGTCAAGCCTCCAAAGTAAGCTTACCTTTAGTCCCTTACGGGATACCCGATTTTCATAGTGTGACTTTATGTGGGATCTAAACTCTCGTTCCTTTGACAAGACTGGAAGAGGACATCCGGACAGTTCGACTGTCCGGCCCCTTTGCCCGAAGGCCCAGTAGACGCACACTTAGCGAAGCTACTGGTGCCGGCACCCCACGTGGTGCTGGAGAAGAAGGCCAAGGAGAAGGCCACGGGGACCCGAAAGAGTTCCCGGTGCCCGGTGTCATCGGATTTGCCCGACGGCCCCAACGCACCCTCCGCCTCCGAAGATGAGGAGGAGGAAGAAGAAGATGCCTCTCCCCCTCCAACGGGGGGAGGAAAGAAGAGAAAGGCCGCCCCAACTGGTGAAGCTGGAGGGTCCAAGAAGGGGAAGTCCCTTCTGCCGGACTACGCCCCCGACGCCGAAGACGGCGGGGAGGACTGGCCATCCAGGGTCAAGCCCCTGGCAAAATCGTAAGTGTCCGGCTACCTGAATGACTTATTGTACTCCTTTATTATTTGATAGCTTCTAACACCGAAGCTAATCATGCAGTCCGCCCAGAGCTCAGCTTGGCGATTCGTCGAGTGGATCTCTGAATTCGTCGGATGTGAATAGCGCTTCACTTCTGATGGCCTCCTCCCCTCTCCCTATAGACGATGCTGAGGTGGAGTCCCGTAGGGGACAGAACCAGGAGGAGGTGGTCCTGGAAGCGCCACAAGGCGACCTTCTGGACTCTCAGCCCAAAGGGGGTAAAGCCCCGGAGGGATCTAAGTCCAGCCCCGGGCCGGACACTGCTCCGGAACCATCAGTGGTTCCAGAGCCCGACAGGCGGCGCCTTCATAAGAAGGGCAAGCCTGCGACGCCAGCGACTTCCGTCCACCCGGAGGCGCCTGACAATTTGCTGGAGGCGCTTAACGGCGCCTCCATCGACGAAGAACACCGCACTGTTATGAGTGCGGTGATTCAGAAGGTTCAGTCCGCCAAGAGCGGGCTGATGGAAGCCTGCACAAGCCTGTTAACGGGCTTTGAGGTATGTGTACAAACACATATAAAAATGTTACCGCATAGACAGTAGCCCCTGATGCTCAGTTCGGTGTTCGGAAAGAAAAGCCGAACTGAGGATCTCAAAAGATATACGTAGGAGTCTAATAGAAATATGTCAATATGGGAATGCAGGCTGCACTGCTGACCTCTGCCGCACTGACTGCGGAGGTCAATGCCTTGAAGGAAAGCCTCGAGCGGTCCGAGAGCGAGCTCGGTCGTGCCAAGAAGCAGCTCGAGGATAAAGAGGGTACATAGTACCTCCTATAAATGTATATAGAAATACTTGGTTGCATAATAATAACAGGACCAACGTTAATGTTGCAGGAGCCACGACCGAGGTGGCGACCCTGAAAGAGGCGGTTTCGAAGGCTGAAAAGAGTGCGGCCTTGGAGCGCACCGAGCGAGAGAAGTAGGAGGCGCGGGTGGCGGAGGTGCGGCAAGAGCTCCAGGCTCTCGTGGAAAAACACGAGAGTTTGGAGCGTGACTCGAAGACTCGAGAGTCCGAGCTTGCCTTGGCTCTTGAGAGTGACAAGACCGCTAAGCCCGAAGCCCAGAAGGCCCTTCAGGAGATCGTGGCGATGAAGAAGATAGCGGCGGGTAAGGCATTCTTTATGCAAAGCAAAAATATAAAAGTTAATTATCTGCTACTTACCCGAATCCGGAGCTCTTCAGGAGCGTCCGTCGATCTGCCCCGTAGTGTGTCTGATGCCACTGCATACTACCGAGCCAAAGAGGGGAGCTCGACGAAAAAAGTGTTCTGGTCTCAGTATGCTGAGGCCGAACATTCGGTGCCCCTGAGCGACCAGCTGAAGCAGCTGGTTGAGCTCCACAAGGTGACCAAACAGGCCATGAAGGGCCTCATAGCTCGGCTGTGGCCTGGAGAAGTCATGCCTGGGAGCTACTTCGGTCTGGTGCGGCGGATGGTATACGCATGTCTGTGGATTGAGGTCGTCAAGCGCTTCGTTTGTATTGAAGGTGCCCGTCGGGCCCTTGCCCATGCTAATGTGCACTGGGGGAAGCTAGACGCGGAGAAACTGTTGACGAACGCACCACCGCCGGGCAAGGAGTATCGTACGCCCGAGATGTATTATAATGGCGTTCTGAAGGGTGCCCGCCGCATAGCGGATGAGTGCTCCAAAGATGTAATTTTTGAGTAAACTTGCATTTGTTGTCCTGTACGCTGAAGCTTTGTTCATATGCATTAAGCAACGCTTGTTAATTTAAAATATTACCTTCTGTGCGGCCGTTTATCAAATATGAGAGATGCAAGTCGTCAGCTTCGACCCCCATGCCACGAGTGCTGGGGTGTTTGGGATAAACCTGAGCGCTCTTGTTCCCATTCTTGGGTCCGTCTAGGGAGGCGTTCAGCACAATGAACCAGGCCGTCGGACTTATAATGCTTTATCACTCTCACTTAGCCATAGAATTCTATAATTTTAAATTTCGGCGAAGCCCCTAGTATTCGGAAGACCGAGTTCGGGGCGCTATCCACGCCTAGGCCGGATAAGTCCGGTTCCTCGCTCGAAGCGGCATAAGTCTTTAAGGACTCGAAGAAACCTCGCGAACAGCGACCGGTCTCTCGCACTATCATGATAGTTAGTTTTAGCTTTCTCTACTGAGGTGTTAACCCAGCTCAACTGGGGCACAATCGCAGTAGTTCTCCCAGCGCTACCTTAGCCAACAATGCAGAACATAAGGTACCAAAACATGGGAGCCGGGCAAACCCAACTATTGACCAAAGACATGATTCGGAGCCGATGCATATAGTGCAATAAGTTCGGGGTGTCGCACTTGTTAGAGTGTTCGGTCTTCTCACACCATGTTATGGGGTGTTGTAAGCCCCTGGTGTATTATCCGTACCAAAGTGTACGGTTGCATAGTGTCATGACTAAACATATTTGCATATAAAAATATATAAGTACAATAATAGGTAAGAGCTATATATTGTTCACTAAAAAAGGGCTACTGCGAAAGCAGAACGATACAAAAAGTGTGGTAAGCATGAGATGCGAGTGTTTGACATATTCCCCTTCAGGGGCAAGCTGCAGGATTGTAAGAGAAACAGGTATTAAACTTGTTATAGAGACCACCTGGACTTTTGATGTGGCTTGCTTCCTCCCTGGCTATTGCGTCGTTGGTTCGGCGAGAGTATTGCCGGACAGGCCTTCTGAATAGTTGGGTCCTGAAATGGTGTGAAAAGGAAAACGGCGAAATAGGGAGCCCCTTAGTGCGGTTGAGCCGCATTCTGGGCGTGCCATTGTTGTGCCCCTCCCCTTATGCCCATGGTATCTCTAAGGCGTAATTATGTACGCGTGGTACCAGTATTGCCGTTTGACGGGGGGCGGGGTTGGGGCCGCACTGCTATGCTTGGTCGAAACGTGCCAGCCGGATTTGTTGTAGGTTACTTCGGGCTCGCTTGACATTGTCCGGACGTTTGGCACCTGGATTGGAGAACTGCCTTGAGAGGCTACTCTGTACTTCCGCTGCCAGGGCCCTCCGTGTGCTCCTCCGTTCGGAGAGAGCGTTCGGTGTTTCCGTTTACCGTGATGACTCCGCGAGGTCCTGCCATCTTGAGCTTGAGATATGCGTAGTGCGGCACCACATTGAATTTGGCAAATGCGGTTCGCCCGAGCAGGGCGTGATAGCTGCTGCGGAATGGGACTATGTCGAAGATTAACTCCTCGCTCCGGAAGTTATCCGGGGATCCGAAGACCACCTCGAGTGTGACCGAGCCTGTACAGCTGGCTTCTACCCCTGGTATGACACCTTTCACGGTTGTCTTTGTGGGTTTAATCCTTGAAGGATTGATGCCCATTTTTCCCACTGTGTCCTGGTAAGGCAGGTTCAGGCTACTGCCGCCGTCCATTAGGACTCTGGTAAGGTGGAATCCGTCGATAATTGGGTCTAGGACCAGTGCGGCGAATCCGTCGTGACGGATGCTGGTGGGATGGTCCCGTCGATCGAAGGTGATCGGGCAGGAGGACCATGGGTTGAACTTTGAGGCGACTGGCTCCAGCGCATAGACGTCCTTGAGAGCACGCTTCCGCTCCCTTTTGGGGATGTGGGTTGCGTATATCATATTCACCGTCTGAACTTGCGGGGGAAATCCCTTCTGTCCTTTGTTGTTCGGCGGCCAGGGCCCCTCCTCATCATTGCTATGTAGCCCCTTGTCTCCGGTCTCGGCACTTAACTTGCTTGCCTACTTGAACACCGAACAATCCCTGTTGGGGTGATTGGCTGGTTGTTCGGGTGTGCCGTGTATCTGGCACGAGCGATCGAGTATCCAGTCTAAGCTGGATGGGCCCTGAGGGTTTCTTTTGAATGGCTTCTTCCGCTGACCCGGTTTAGAGCCTCTGAATCCGGCATTGACTGCTGTATCTTTAGTATTGTCACTATTAATGCGGCGTTTATGCTTGTTGCGATGTGACCTGCCGTTGTTATCCTTGGTATCCGAATTGCCGGGGCTCTTGGTTATGTTGTTGCTACGAGCTAGCCAGTTGTCTTCTCCCATGCAGAAGCGGGTCATGAGTGTCGTGAGGGCTGCCATAGGCTTCGGCTTTTCCTGTCCTAGGTGCCGGGCAAGCCATTCGTCTCGGATGTTGTGCCTGAAGGCTGCGAGGGCCTCGGCGTCCGGACAATCGAATATTTGGTTTTTCTTGGTCAGGAACCGTGTCCAGAATTGTCTGGCCGATTCCTCTGGCTGCTGGATTATGTGTCTTAGGTCATCGGCGTCTGGTGGTCGCACATACGTGCCCTGGAAGTTGTCAAGGAATGCGGATTCCAGGTCCTCCCAACAACTAATTGACTCTGCTGGCAGGCTATTAAGCCAAAGTCGAGCTGGTCCTTTAAGCTTGAGCGGGAGGTATTTGATGGCGTGTAGATCATCACCACGGGCCATGTGGATGTGAAGGAGATAATCCTCGATCCATACCGCAGGATCTGTTGTGCCATCGTATGATTCGATGTTTACGGGCTTGAAGCCCTCAGGGATTTGATGATCCATTACTTCGTCTGTGAAGCATAGTGGGTGTGCGGCGCCCCTGTACTGGGCTATATCGCGACGCAGCTCGGATGAGCTTGGTCTGTTGTATTCGGCCGGGCCATACTTATTATGTCCGGCGTGACGGCTAGCGTCACGTGAAGCGGGGCGCCCATGCGATCCGTAGATCGATCTTGTTTGCCTTGCCTTATTCTCCAAGATGTCTCGCAGGTCTGTTGCGTCTCCCCGTACTCTAGTATGTTTTGAGCGGTGTCGGGGGGCGGCCTGGATTGAGGGCCTGAAGGCCTCTCTATCGCGGCCACGGGGTGGCCGATCGGGCGCATCGTATGCTGGTGATGTAGGTTTAGTTGCTTCCTCCTGAAGTTGGGGTAGCAGCCTATGCTTCGGGTAGCTCTTCGATGGGCGTTCTAGTTTATACTCTTCGGCCGCCAGGACTTCGGTCCATCTGTTGGCTAGCAAGTCTTGGTCAGCTCTAAGCTGCTGTTGTTTCTTCTTGAGGCTTCTTGTCGTGGCTACGAGTCTGCGTTTGAAACGCTCTTGTTTGACGGGATCCTCTGGCACGATGAATTCGTCGTCGTCGAGGCTTGCCTCGTCTTCGGAGGGAGGCATGTAATTGTCGTCCTCGTCTTCTTTGTCGGCCGCTCTCTCATGAGGGCTGGCTCCTTCGTCCTCCTGCACTGAATCCTGCTGGAGGGGTTTGTCCTCGGCACTGTCTGGCGTATTGTTATCTCCGGTGCCGGAATCGCCGTTTTTGCTTTGGCGGGACTCAGAGCGGCGCCACTGACGTCGGCGCTTGGGTTGCTTCTTGGAGGGATCATCCTCCATTTTCTCCTCCCCATCCCCCGCTTTAGGGGTGTCCACCATATATATGTCATATGACGAGGTGGCTTTCCAGTTCCCTATAGGCACTGGTTCTTGATCGTCTCCTTCATCGGCGTCCATGTTGTTGATGTCTTCGGAGTCGAAGTCGAGCATGTCGGTTAAATCGTCGACAGTGGCTACGAAGTGGGTGGTCGGTGGGCTACGAATTTCTTCGTAGTCCGCATCCCAACCATGTTGGCCGTAGTCCGGCCAGGGCTCTCCTGACAAAGGGAGAGACTTTAACGAATTCAGGATGTTGCCGAAAGGTGAGTGCTGAAAGACATCCACGGCGGTGAACTCCATGACCGGAGCCCAATCGGGCTTAATCGGAAGAGGTGCGGGATTTACGGAGTCCGGATCGGAGTCCGGCACCTTGGAGTCACGGGCCTTGCGAGGGACTAGGCTGGTATCCGGCTCTATCGCCATAGAGATTGCAGTTTCCGGGGTGGCGTCCAACCGTCCGTCCCCGACTGGCGTAGTGGGCTCCGAGATAATGGTCAGAGCGGACACCTGAGCGACGCTCTGGGCGTTGTCCGATGACAGAGCTAAATCATGCCCATCGTGACAGTGCGGCGCGTCCGGTCGTGGCTCAAATCCGTCGAAGATCAAGCCCCCGCGAATGTCGGCCGTGTAGTTTAAGCTTCCAAACCTGACCTGATGGCCAGGGGCATAGCTTTCGATCTGCTCCAGATGGCCGAACGAGTCGGCCCGCAGTGCGAAGCCGCCGAATACGAAGATCTGTCCGGGGAGAAAAGTCTCATCCCGGACTGCATCGTGATTGACGAGCGAAGAATCCATCGGGCCTAAAGGCGACGACACAGAGGAACTCTCAATGAAAGCACCAATGTCGGTGTCAAAACCGGCGGATCTCGGGTAGGGGGTCCTGAACTGTGCGTCTAGGCGGATGGTAACAGGAGACAAGGGACATGATGTTTTTACCCAGGTTCGGGCCCTCTCGATGGAGGTAAAACCCTACTCCTGCTTGATTAATATTGATGATATGGGTAGTACAAGAGTAGATCTACCATGAGATCGGAGTGGCTAAACCCTAGAAGCTAGCCTATGGTATGATTGTTGTTCGTCCTACGGACTAAAACTCTCCGGTTTATATAGACACCGAAGAGGGCTAGGGTTACACAAAGTCGGTTACAATGGGAGGAGATCTTCATATCGTATCGCCAAGCTTGCCTTCCACGCCAAGGAAAGTCCCATCCGGACACGGGACGGAGTCTTCAATCTTGTATCTTCATAGTCCGGGAGTCCGGCCAAAGGTCTTAGTCCGGCCATCCGGACACCCCCTAATCCAGGACTCCCTCAATGTCCATCGTCCGAAGACGACCTTATAAGATATTTCGGGTCAACCGAACATGTGAGGTTGAGCCTCTGTTGTTAGCCCCCAAGGCCGCCCATAGAATAATGCGGCCGAGGCACGCAAGACTCATAGGCAAGGGGTGCGCTATGGGGGGCGTGCCCCTAATTACGGCGAACACAGGCGGGCTCCCATGATGGGAATCGGGCATGAGCCCATTTGACTGAGGGTTTTTGCCTTCATGGTAGGCTGGTGGTGCAGCCTTCCAGACACCGCCTAATTTTCGGCTTCCAATGTCGTCGTATACTCCTCGATCCATAGAGAACGCTCTGTATTGCCGTTGATCATTATGATGCCTGACGGGCCTAGCATTTTGAGCTAAGATACGCGTAGTGGGGACGGTGTTGAATTTAGCAAATGTAGTCCGGTTAAGGAGGGCGTGATAGCCACTACGGAACGACACGATGTAGAAGATCAAGTCTTCACTCTAAAAATTGTCTGGAGAGCCGAATATGACCTCTAGGGTCACGGTTCCTGAACATCGGGCTTCCATGCCCGGAATCACCCCTTTAAAGATGGTGTTGCTAGGTTTGATTCTGTTTGGGTCGATCCCCATCTTCCTCACTGTGTCTTTGTAAATGAGATTGAGGCTACTTCCTCCGTCCATGAGGACCCGTGTGAGGTGAAACCCATCGACAATGGGATCAAGGACTAGGGCCGCCGAACCTCCATGACAGATACTGGTCGGGTGGTCCCTGGGGTCAAAGGTTATTGGGCAAGCCAAACATGGGTTGAATTTGGGTGTGACGGGCTTGACAGAATATACGTCCCATAGTGTGCGCTTCCTCTCCTTCTGCGGTATATGAGTTGCATAAATTATTTTTACCGTCTTGACCTCTAAGGGGAGGGGTTTCTGGCCTCCAGTGTTCAGCCTGCGGGGTTCCTCATCATCCTCACCGTGGGGGCTCTTGCTCGGGTCTTCGGTCATAGCCTTGCCTGCCTACTTAATCACCCAACAGTTACGGTTGGGGTGGTTTGCTGGCTTCTTGGCTATGTCATGGATCTGGCATGGCCTGTCCAGGATTGCGTCCAGCTTACTTGGAGTGTCCTGGTTGCCTTTAGAAGGCTTTTTCGTGATCCAGATTATGAATTGTGAAATCTGACATTGACAGCCGAGTCTTCTGCTTCACCGTCATTGTGGCGGTGCTTGTTTTTATTGCGACGTGGCTTCCCATTACCATCCCGGACTTCGGACGTACCTGGGGTTTCTGGGTTGGAGCTTCTACGAGCTAGCCAACTGTCTTCTCCCACGCAAAAACAGGTCATTAAGGAGGTAAGTGCGGACATTGTTCGTTGTTTGTCCCGGCCGAGCTGTCGAGCCACCCATTCATCCCGGATGCTATGCTTGAAGGCGGCGATAGCCTCGGCGTCCGGACAATCGACTATCTGATTCTTCTTAGTCAAGAATCTATTCCAGAATTGTCGAGCGGACTTGCCAGGCTATTGGATGACGTGACTCAAATCATCTGCGCCCGGGGGCCGGACATAAGTCCCTTCAAAATTAGCTCAAAAGGCGTCCTCCAGCTCCTCCCAACACTCGATTGAGTCTTCGAGGAGGCTATTCAACCAATGCTTGGCTGGACCCTTGAGCTTGAGAGGTAGGTACTTAATGGCGTGGAGATCATCTCCGCATGCCATGTGGATGTGGAGTTACAAGTCTTCAATCCACACAGCTGGGTCAGTAGTTCCGTCACAAGGCTCGATGTTAACAAGTTTAAAGCCTTCGGGGAATTCGTGTTGCATCACCCTATTTGTGAAACATAGAGGGTGCGCGGCGCCCCTAGTTCTAGCAATGTTGTGCTGGTATCGGACATTCATCGGACATTCAGGCTTGCAGCAGGTCTCGGGCTTTATTATTGCGGTCTAACTAGGCTTGGTATCTGTCCCGTTGACCGAGAAGGTTCTTCCTAGGACCATAGATAGACCTTGTGAGGCTTGTCCGGGTATCTAGGTTGTGGCGGAGGTCATGGGGTGTGTTGGTCGTACTGTCTCCTTGTCTTGACGACGAGGTTGTTCGGCTTTATCGGATGTTCGGTCCCGACCTCGAGGGGGGCGGTCTAGCTGGTCAGCTGAAGTGTACCTTGAAGGTGGCGGCTTTAGGGCCTCATCATCGAATTCCGATAATAATCATCGCTTTGGGTACTCCTTGGAGTGTTGTTTTTGGCCATACGCGTCCTCGGCATCCAGAATGTCATTCCACCTTTCATTAATGCTGTCCTGTTCGGATTTTAGTTTCTGTCGTTGCTTTTTCAGACTGCGTGCGGTGGCTATCAACTGCCTCTTGAACCTTTCCTGTTCCCACGGGTCTTCGGGGACGATGAAGTCGTTGTCTCCCAAAATGCCCTCCTCTTCAGAGAGGGGGAGGTAATTACTCTCTTCAGAGTCATCGAGATGATCCGAATCGAGCAGGTCATCGGGCTTCTGGTGGACTGGCTCGTTAGTGACTGGTTCGCCATTGTCGTCTACATCGGCTGAGGGATCGATGTCCCCGGATCCTGTATTGCTTGTGTGGCTTTTATGAGCCTTGTAGCGGCGGCGCTGCCTGCGGTGCTTCGGCAGCTCATCGTCAGTTTTATCCTTCTCGGGCATGCCGTTATTGGGTGTGTCCACCATGTATACGTCATAGGGGGATGTGGCCGTCCAGCGGCCGGTGATGGGAGGGGTTGTGGCGCCACTATCCTCATCCATGTCTTCGTCGTAATCCGAAGTGTAGTCCAACTTGTTAGTTAACTCCTCGACCGTTGCTACAAAGTGGGTGGTGGGTGGAATGCAAAATTCCCTATAATTTGCATTGAAGGGCTATTGATAATCGAGTGGGGGGAAGGTCTCCTGGATGGCGAGATATCAAATACGGTCATGGGCATCGTCTAGTAGGGAGAGATCCACGGGGCCATCACAAGGAGGCCACTCAGACCCGGACTTGATGGTAGCTAGTAAGGGACGATCCTGAGATTATATCGAGCGCAAGTTTTCCAGGGCCGAGTCGAGCTCGGGCTTGGTGGCTGGATATGAGTCTGGATGAGAGTTAGGATCCGAGGGCGAACCTTGATCCATGGCGTGAAGGCTGGGGCTCGAGGTCGTAAGCACAAAGGGTAGTCCGGCCGTGGTTTGGTCATGGCCTATGGACCTCGACCTATCATCGGACGGGGGAGCCGAGCGATTTTCAGCAAGGATGAGCCGCGAGGGCTCGGACACCAGTTTGACAAGATCCAGCGGACTCGAAAAGGAGTTCGGATGGTCGGAGAGTTCTTCGACAGAGGCAAAGATTGATCCGTAGATCGAATCAGGGGAGGGCTCCAAGTCTGGTGGCGCGGAATCTTCCAAGGGGCCCGAGGGTGTCACGAACCCCACGAGGACCAGATCACCTCAGGAATCCGCAACGTACTCCTGATTGCCGAATAGAATTCGGTGCGTAGGGGCGAAGTTGGTGACCTAGCCTAGATGGCCGGTTGAATCAGCGTGCGAATGATGTTGCCGAAAGCGAAGAGCTGACCGGGGACAAAGTAGTCTCTGGTGCTCAGGCTGTCTCTGATGAGGAGGCGGGCCATCGATCCACTAGAGATCCACAGTGAAACTCTCAATGAATGCACCAATGTCGGTGTCAAAACCGGAGGATCTCGGGTAGGGGGTCCCGAGCTGTGGATCTAGGATCGATAGGGATCAAGGGACAATGAACATGGTTTTACCCAGGTTCGGGCCCTCTCAAAGAAGTAATACCCAGCGTCTTGCTTGATTGTATTTGATGTGTATAATGGAGTTACGGAGCTGATCTACCACAAGATCAGCCGAGCTAAACCCTAGAGGTATGGAGTGATGGGTGTAGCTCTAGCCCTATAGGCTAAAACCCTTCGGTTTATATAGAGACACCGATAGGGTTAGGGTTACAATGATAGGAAAGATCACGCAAAAACCCTTAGCTTGAAGTACACTCCACGACTCCGGAAAGCTTTATTCATCGTGGGCTTGGACCATAAACCGTACTCTGAAGTAGCCCTTAGTCTGGCCCATGGGTAATGGGCCGATGACCCGAGGACCCCTTAGTCCATGACTCCCTCACCCGGTATGCGGTGCATTGCGGTATTGTTAGGAAACGTAGAATGAAATTTCAAAAAAAATCCTACGCTCACCAAGATTTATCTAGGAGATGTATAGCAATGAGAGGGGAGAGTGTGTCCACATACCCTGATAGATCAAAAGCAGAAGCATTAACTTAACGCGGTTGATGTAGTTGAACGTCTTCTTGAATCAACCGATCAAGTACCGAAAGTATGACACCTCCGAGTTCTGCACATGTTCAGCTCGATGACGTCCCTCAAACTCTTGATCTAGTAGAGGCACGAAGGAGTCGATGAGTTCCGTCAGCGCGATGGCATGATGACGGTGTTGGTGAAGTGATCCGCGCAAGGCTTCACCTAAGAACTATGACAATATGATCGGAGGAGTAAACGGTGGAGGGGGGCACCACACACGGCTAAACAATTGATATGCTTTGGGCTGCCCCCGTGCCCCCGTATATAAAGGAGGGGGGGAGGAGTCTGGCCACAAGGGGCGTGCCAAGGAGGGGGAGTCCTACTAGGACTCCACTCCTAGTACAATTCGGCCCCCTCATTTTCCTTCTTCCGGAGGGGGAAAAGGGGGAAGGGAGAGGGAAGAGGAGAAGGAAAGGGGGGCGTGCCCTCTCCCCTAGTCCAATTCGGACTCCCCATGGGAGGGGGGCGCGCCCACCCCTTGTGGGATGCCTCCCCTCTCTCCTATGGCCCATGTAGGCCCAACAATTCCCCGGGGGGTTCCAGTAACCTCCCGGTACTCTGAAAAATATCCGAACCTTTCCGAAACCATTCTGGTGTCCGAATATAACCTTCCAATATATCAATATTTACTTCTCGACCATTTTGAGACTCCTCGTCATGTTCGTGAACTCATCCGGTACTCTGAACAACCTTCGGTCACCAAAACACGTAACTTATATAATACCTATCATCATCGAACGTTAAGCGTGCAGACCCTACGGGTTCGAGAACTATGTAGACATGACCGAGACACCTCTCCGGTCAATAACCTATAGCGGAACCTGGATGCTCATATTGGTTCCCACATATTCTACAAAGATATTTATCGGTCGAACCGCAATGTCAACATACGTTATTCCCTTCATCGGTATGTTACTTGCCCGAGATTAGATCGTCGGTATCTTCATACCTACTTCAATCTTGTTACCGGCAAGTCTCTTTACTCGTTCTGTAGTGCATCATCCCGCAACTAAATCATTAGTCACATTGCTTGCAAGGCTTCATATGATGTGCATTACCGAGAGGGCCCAAAAATACCTCTCTGATACTCAGAGTGACAAATCCTAATCTCGATCTATGCCAACTCAACAAACACCTTCGGAGATACCTGTAGAGCATCTTTATAATCAACCAGTTATGTTGTGACATTTGATAGCACACAAGGCATTCCTCCGGTGTTCGGGAGTTCATAATCTCATAGTCGGAGGAATATAGATTTGATACGAAGAAAGCTGTAGCAATAAAACTGAATGATCATTATGCTAAGCTAATGGATGGGTCTTGTCCATCACATCATTCCACTAATGATGTGATCCTGTTATCAAATGACAACTCATGTCCATACCTAGGAAACTTAACCTTCTTCGATCAACAAGCTAGTCTAGTAGAGGCATACTAGGGACACGTTGTTTTGTCTATGTATTCACACATGTATCAAGTTTCCGGTTAATATAATTCTAGCATGAATAATAAACATTTATCATGAATAAGGAAATATAAAATAACAACTTTATTATTGCCTCTAGGGCATATTTCCTTCAGTCTCCCACTTGCACTAGAGTCAATAATCCAGATTATATTGTAATGAATCTAACACTCATGGAGTGTTGGTGCTGATCATGTTTTGCTCGTGGAAGAGGCTTAGTCAACGGGTCTGCAACATTCAGATCTGTATGTATTTTGCAAATATCTATGTCTCCTTCCTTCACCAAATCTTGGATGGAGTTGAAGTGTCTCTTGATGTGTTTGGTCTATTTGTGAAATCTGGATTCCTTCGCCAAGGCAATTGCTCCAGTATTGTCACAAAAGATTTTCATTGGACCCGATGCACTAGGTATTACACCTAGATGGGATATGAATTCCTTCATCCAGACTCCTTCATTTGATGCTTCCGAAGCAGCTATGTACTCCGCTTCACACGTAGATCCCGCCACGATGCTCTGCTTGGAACTGCACCAACTGATAGCTCCACCATTCAATAGAAATATGTATCCGGATTGTGACGTAGAGTCATCCGGATTAGTGTCAAAGCTAGCATCGACGTAACCATTTACGACAAGCTCTTTGTCACGTCCATAAACGAGAAACATATCCCTAGTCCTTTTTAGGTACTTCAGGATGTTCTTGACCGCTGTCTAGTGATCCACTCCTGGATTACTTTGGTACCTCCCTGCTAAACTTATAGCAAGGCACACATCAGGTTTGGTACACAACATAGCATACATGATAGAACCTATGGCTGAGGCATAGGGAAGGCTTTCATTTTCTCTCTATCTTCTGCAGTGGTCGGGCATTGAGTCTGACTCAACTTCACGCCTTGTAACACAAGCAAGAACCCTTTCTTTGACTTGTCCATTTTGAACTTCTTCAAAACTTTATCAAGGTATGTGCCTTGTGAAAGTCCTATCAAGCGTCTTGATCTATCTCTATAGATCTTGATGCCCAATATGTAAGCAGCTTCACCGAGGTCATTCATTGAAAAACTCTTGTTCAAGTATCCTTTTATGCTATTCAGAAATTCTACATCATTTCCAATCAACAATATGTCATCCACATATAATATTAGAAATGCTATAGAGCTCCTACTCACTTTCTTCTAAATACAAGCTTCTCCAAAAGTCTGTATAACATATGCTTTGATCACCTCATCAAAGCATATATTGCAACTCCGAGATGCTTGCACCAGTCCATAAATGGATCGCTGGACCTTGCACACTTTTTTAGCACTTTAGGATCGACAAAACCTTCTGGTTGCATCATATACAACTCTTCTATAAGAAATCCATTAAGGAATTTAGTTTTGACATCAATTTGCTAGATTTCATAATCATAAAATGCGGCAATCGCTAACATGATTCGGACAGACTTAAGCATCGCTACGGGTGAGAACGTCTCATCATAGTCAACTCCTTGAACTTGTCAAAAACCCTTTGCAACAAGTCGAGATTTATAGACAGTAACATTACCATCAGCGCCAGTCTTCTTCTTGAAGATCCATTTATTCTCTATGGGTCGTCGATCATCGGGCAGATCCACCAAAGTCCATACTTTATTCTCATACATGGATCCTATCTTAGATTTCATGGCCTTGAGCCATTTATCAGAATCTGGGCTCATCATAGCTTCTCCATAGTTCGTAGGTTCATCATGGTCAATTAACATGACCTCCAGAACAGGATTACCATACCACTCTGTTGCGGATCGTGCTCTACCAGACCTACGAGGTTTCGCCCCCTCCCCTCTTTTTCCTTCTTCCGGAGGGGGAAAAGGGGGAAGGGAGAGGGAAGAGGAGAAGGACAGGGGGGCATGCCCCCTCCCCTAGTCCAATTCGGACTACCCATGGGAGGGGGACGCGGCCACCCCTTGTGGGCTGCCTACCCTCTCTCCTATGGCCCATGTAGGCCCAATAATTCCCCGGGGGGTTTCGGTAACCTCCCGGTATTCTGAAAAATATTTGAACCTTTCCGAAACCATTCCAGTGTCTGAATATAACCTTCCAATATATCAATCTTTACCTCTCGACCATTTCAAGACTTCTTGTCATGTCCGTGATCTCATCCGGTACTCCAAACAACCTTCGGTCACCAAAACACATAACTCATATAATACCTATCATTGTCGAACGTTAAGCATGCGGACCCTATGAGTTCGAGGACTATGTAGACATGACCGAGACACCTCTCCGCTCAATAACCAATAGCGTAACATGGATGCTCATATTGGTTCCCAATATTCGACGAAGATCTTTATCAGTCAAACCGCAATGTCAACATACATTATTCCCTTTGTCATCAGTATCTTACTTGCCTGAGATTCGATCGTTGGTATCTTCATACCTAGTTCAATCTCGTTACCGGCAAGTCTCTTTACTCGTTCCGTAGTGCATCATCCCACAACTAACTCATTAATCACATTGCTTGCAAGGCTTCATATGATGTGCATTACCGAGAGGGCCCAGAGATACCTCTCCGATACTCGGAGTGACAAATCCTAATCTCGATCTATGCCAACTCAACAAACACCTTCGGAGATACCTGTAGAGCATCTTTATAATCACCCAGTTACGTTGTGACGTTTGATAGCACACAAGGCATTCCTCCAGTGTTCGGGAGTTGCATAATCTCATAGTCGGAGGAATATATATTTGACACGAAGAAAGCAGTAGCAATAAAACTGAATGGCCATTATGTTAAGCTAATGGATGGGCCTCGTCCATCACATCATTCCACTAATGATGTGATCGCATTATCAAATGACAACTCATGTCCATGGCTAGGAAACTTAACCATCTTTAATCAATGAGCTAGTCTAGTAGAGGCATACTAGGGACACATTGTTTTGTTTATGTATTCACACATGTATCAAGTTTCCGGTTAATACAATTCTAGCATGAATAATAGACATTTATCATGAATAAGGAAATATAAAATAACAACTTTATTATTGCCTCTAGGGCATATTTCCTTCAGGTATAAGATCAGACGAGATGACCCTGGTGATGTTGAGGGCGATCGCCCCAGAAAGAGGGTTCCTGCCAAGGTGATGTGGTATACTCCTATAATACCACGGTTGAAATGTCTATTCAGAAACAAAGAGCATGCAAAGTTGTTGCGATCGCACAAAGAAGACCGTAAGAAATATGGGAAGTTGAGAGTACCCGCTGACGGGTCGCAGTGGAGAAAAAATGAGAGAAAGTGGCGGGACTTTGCAGATGACGCAAGGAACGTATGGTTTGGTTTAAGTGTAGATGACATTAATCCTTTTGGGGAGTAGAGCACCAATCATAGCACCTGGCCCGTGACTCTATGACTATGTATCTATAACCTTCCTCCTTGGTTGTGCATGAAGCAAAGTTCATTATGATGACAATGCTCATCCAAGGCCCTAAGCAACCCGACAACAACATTGATGTGTACCTAAGGCCATTAGTTGAAGAAGCTTTACAGCTGTGGGGTAAAAAAGGTGTACGTGTGTGGGATGAGCACAAACAACAGGAATTTGATCTATGAGCATTGTTGTTTGTAACATCAATGATTGGCCTGCTCTTAGTAACCTTTGAGGACAGACAAACAAGGGATGCAACGCATGCACACACTGTTTAGATAAGATTGAAAGTATATATTTGGACCAATGCAAGAAGAATGTGTACCTGGGACATCATCGATTTCTTCCGACCAAGCATGCCTTAAGAAAAAAAGGAAAGCATTTCAAAGATGAGGCGGATCATCGGAAGAAGCCTGCCCTCGGTACTGGTGATGATATACTTGATATGGTCAAGGATTTACAAGTAATCTTTGGAAAGGGTCCTGGTAGACAATCTGTTCTGAATGACGCTGAGGGACATGCACCCATGTGGAAGAAGAAATCTATATTTTGGGACCTACCCTATTGCAAAGACCTAGAGATCCCCTCTACAATCGACATGATGCACGTGAAGAAGAATGTTTGCATGAACCTGCTAGGATTCTTGGGCGTGTATGGGAAGATAAAAGATATGGAGGCACGGGAGGACCAGCAACATGTGAACGAAAAAGACATCATGCATCCAAAGTAGTATCAAGGTCCTGCCAGCTAAGCTCTTACCAAAGCAGAGAAGGAAATCTTCTTTGAATGTCTGCTTGGTATCAAGGTCCCGTCTGGCTTCTCATCAAATATAAAGGGAATAATAAATATGGCAGAGAAAAATTTCCAGAACCTAAAGTCTCATGACTGCCACGTGATTATGATGCAACTGCTTTCGGTTGCATTGAGGGGGCTTCCGCCAGAAAATGTTCGATTAGCCATTGTGAAGCTATGTGCATACCTCAATGCAATTTCTCAGAAGGTAATCGATCTAGAAATCCTACCAAAGTTACGGAATGATTTGGTCCAATGTCTTGTCAGTTTCAAATTGGTGTTCCCACCATCCTTCTTCAATATTATGACACACGTCCTAGTTCACCTAGTCGACGAGATTGCCATTCTAGGTCTTGTATTTCTACACAACATGTTCCCCTTTGAGAGGTTCATGGAAGTCCGATACGTCTCCAATGTATCTATAATTTATGAAGTATTCATGCCATGTTTACAACAATTTTATATGGTTTTGGTATGATTTGCATGGAACTAACCCGGACTGACGTTGTTTTCAACAGAACTACCGTGGTGTTGTTTTTTGTGCATAAATCCAAGTTCTCCAAATGCAGCAAAACTTTTGACGACTTTTTGGAAGAAAAGAGACACTAGAAGCTTTGTGGGACGACCAGAAGGGGAAGAAGGTGAGCACAAGACACCCGGGCGTGCCAGGAGGCCCAGGCGCGCCTAGGTGGGTTGTGCCCACCTCGAGGCCCATCTTCGCGTGATTCCAACGCTAAAAAATCCTATAAATAGAGAAACCATCAGAAATAACCCTAGATCAAAAGTTCTG
The DNA here is from genome assembly GCF_018294505.1 of Triticum aestivum. NCBI lineage: Eukaryota > Viridiplantae > Streptophyta > Magnoliopsida > Poales > Poaceae > Triticum > Triticum aestivum. Next base: position 594,473,564 of record NC_057801.1, on the reverse strand, counting down.
CCGCCATAATCCTCTGTAGCCAGGAAAAATTAATCTGGACCCTGTTCCGGTACCATGTCGGAGGGGGGAATCATCACCGGAGACCATCTTCATCATCCCAGCGGCCACCATGATGAGGAGGGAGTAGTCCACCCTCGGGGCTGAGGGTTTGTACCAGGGCTATGTGTTTAATCTCTCTCTCTCTGTGTGTGTGTGTCTCTCTCTCTCTCGTGTTCTTGAGATGGCACGATCTTCATGTATCACGGGCTTTGTTAAAATATAGTGGGATCATATGGTGTTTCCCCCTCTCTATCTTGTTGTGCTGAATTGAGTTTTCCCTTTGAGATTTAATTTTTATCGGATTGAATACTTTTATGGATTTGAGAGCACTTGATATATGTCTTGCATATGAATACCCGTGGTGACAATGGGATATTATATTGATTCACTTGAGATATGTTTTGGCACTCAACTCGTGGATTCCTGAGGTGACATTGGGGTAGTCTATGCATAGGGGTTGATGCACGTTCACGTCTTTTGTTTCCCTAGTAGAAATCTTGGGGCACTCTTTGAGGTTCTTTGTGTTGGATTGAGTATTATGACTCTGAATTTTCTTTGGTGTTATTTTAGTACGAACTCTTGATAGATCGATTGGAAAGAGTAACTTGGTGTTATTTTAGTACGAACTCTTGGATAGATTGATCGGAAAGAATAGCTGTAAACAATTTCTTCTTATGTTCTCTTCTATATAATAACTTTGGAGTGATTCTTCATCGCACTTTGAGGGATGGTTATATGATCCAATTAGATTAGCATTGTTGAGAGATTGCACTAGCGAAAGTACGAACCCTAGGCCTTGTTTTCAAGGATTGCAATACCAGTTGTGCTCACCTTTATCGATTGCTACCTTGTTGTTTTTATTTATTCAGATTATTAAAATATATTTCAACCATCCATATTACACTTTTATCACCATCTCTTCGCCAAACTAGTGCACCTATACAATTTGCCATTGTATTGGGTGTGTTGGGGACACAAGAGATTTCTTGCATTTGGTTGCAGGGTTGTTTGAGAGAGACCATCTTCATCCTATGCCTCCCATGGATTGATAAACCTTAGGTCATCCACTTGAGGGAAATTTGCTACTGTCCTACAGAACTCTGCGCTTGGAGGCCCAACACGAGTCTACAAGAACAAGTTGTGTAGTAGACATCAGAGTCTTAAAGAAATATGTTCATAATTGTGCTAGGACAGAAGGAAGCATCTCCACGGGCCATCAAACAAAGGAGGTCATTGGGTTTTGTGTTGACTTTATTCCTGACCTTAAGCCGATTGGTGTCCCTCAATTGCGGTATGAGGGGAGGATGAGTGGAAAAGGCATGCTAGGAGCGGATTCAATAATATGTAGGCACGGGCATTCTTGGGCGCAAGCACACTACACAGTTCTACAGAATTCTAACTTGGTGGGCCCGTATATCAATGACAAGAATATTCTATGCTCCAAACACCTGGATCAGTCAGGCGACTGGAATACATGTGAACACATCGGGACTTTCAGCAGTTGTTTGCAAACACATCTCATGAGTAACAACACTATTGGAGATGAGTTGTACTTGTTGGCCAGCACACCATCTTCGACTGTATTGACTTACCAAGGGTATGAGATAAATGGGAATACATTTTACATGATCCCTCAAGATAAAATGAGCACCAACCAAAACGGTGGTGTCCGCTTTGATGCAGCAAACACCAATAGGGAAAAGGACACATATTATTGTTACATAGAGGAGATATGGGAACTTGACTATGGACATGAATTTAAGGTCCCTTTGTTTCGGTGCAAATGGGTCAATCTGTCAGGAGGCGGGGTACAGGTAGACCCGCAATACGGAATGACAACAGTGGATCTCACCAATCTTGGGTACACAGACGAGCCATTCGTCCTAGCAATGATCTGGCACAAGTTTTATATGTGAAGGACATATCTACCAAATCAAGGAAAATAAAAGATAAGGAAGCGAATACATCATATGATGATCCAAAGCACCACATAGTTCTTTCAGGGAAAAGAAACATCGTGGGAGTGGAGGACAAGACAGACATGTCTGAAGATTATGAAAAGTTTCATGAAATTCCTCCCTTCAAAGTGAAGGCTGACCCAAGCATCCCGTTAAATGATGAAGATTATCCATGGTTACGATGCAATAAGCAAGGGACACACGCGAAGAAAAGTGAAGACTTTCTCTTGGCGAAGACAACATATCAGATGATGGTATGATTGTTCAAGTAACTATTCGACATATACAAGATAACCGAATTTTTTGCACCTTTGATTCTGGATTGAAAGCCATAGTTATGCTCCACAACTATTATGATGATGGCTTTGATCTAGAATATCATTGCAATTACATGTCAAAAAATGAAATCCCTTTGTAATAGATGAGTTTTCGTCTGAAACCCTGATACTTCCAAAGAGATTGTCCAGTTTGTACACAAAGTGCATCCATCTTTTGTCGTAACCCTCTAAACTTTTTAGCACATACTATGTGGGTGAAATTATGATACCCTGCCAATTTTCAACCTTTTCAGAGTTCATTTGTAGTGCTTTTCAATTTCAGGGTCATTTAGCTCAAAATAAATCATTAAACACATGGAAAATAGCAAATGAAGTTAGAAAATGGTTGAAAATGATGGTCTTCCTTTGAATGGTGCATATTGAACGCACAAAAAGTCTGGAGTTAAGATAAGTTAAAAAATGAAATCCCTTTGTAATAGATGAGTTTTCGTATGAAACCCTCATACTTCAAAAGATATTGTCTAGTTTGTACACGAAGTGCATCCAGTTTTCCCGTAACCTTCTCAACTTTCTAGAACATGCTATGTGGGTGAAATTATGATGCCATGCCAAGTTTCAACCTTTTCAGAGTTCATTTGTAGTTTAAAAGAAAAATACTAAACTAATATCTCAAGAAAAAAGAAAAATATAACATTATTAGGTTAACAGAAAATCATTACAATAATCAACTATAAAGCTTTTATAAAACTCTAGTAGCAAAAAGAATCAATTAAAATATTTTGTTATGATAAACTAAAACAAAACTATAATATTCTTCAATAGCAAAAAGAATCAACTAATAAGCTTTTATAAACATGTAGTTATGATCAAAACAATATTAACTTAAAATTATATAAAATTTCCGCAACTAAAATTATCAAAGTATTTTTTGTTAAAAACTTTAATAGGAAAAAGAATTTTCATAAAGTATTTTTTGTTAACAACTTTAATACAAACAAAAAAGCTTTTATAAAACTCCAATAGCAAAAGGAATCAACTAAAAAGAATCAATTAAAATATTTTGCTATGATCAACTAAAACAAAACTATAACATTCTTCAATAGCAAACAGAATCAACTAAAAAGCTTTTATAAACCTCTAGTTATGATCAAAATATAATTTTGCAAAAATAACATAAAAAATAAAAAAATGCCCGCCTACTAGGCCACCACGACCTACATACGACTAGAACCCCAACTATACATGGGCCAGGATGCAGGCCCGGGAGGCAAGTAGGCCCAACAGGGCAGAGAGAGTGTTAGGCATGTACTGTCTGCAATAAAGAGGGGCGCGAGAGGGAAGTCGTAGTAGGGCTTATAAACCACTGCGAGCATGCTTTGCTTGGCGAGATGGGACTAAACTTCCACCGCCCCATGGCTATGCCAGCACCAGCCCTTTAGTCCCGATTGGTGGCTCCAACCGGGACTAAAGGTCCCCTTTAGTCCCGGTCCAAGCCACCAACCGGGACTAAAGGCCTGGGCTTCCCGCCCTTTCGCCTATTAAAATTCACCGTTAGTATCGGTTGGTGGCTCGGGCCGGGACTAAAGGGGGGCCTTTAGTCCCGGTTGGAGCCACCAACCGGGACTAAAGGGTGGCCAGGTTTGGGTATATAAGCAGGACTTAGGAAAATTTCCAAAAGCCATCTGTAGTTTCCCCCTCGCTGTTAGGCTGCTGGACCTTGCCGTCGACGCCCTCACCGTGCCCTGCCCCTTGCCGACACACTCACCGCACCCTGCTCCTCTGCCCCGACGTGCGCCTTGTCCCGATGCCGTTGCTCCCTGCGCCACTGCCCTGCCCCGACGCCGCCGCTCCACAGCCAGCCAGGTACTCTCTCCACCCCTCTCCTCCCTCCTTCCTCCCTCTTCCATCCCCCTTCTTCCCTGTTCCAGCCGCGGCCATCGATCTTGGGGTTGCTAGTTCTTGTGTTCTTGTTGATCATACATGTTACTTGTTGTGATGATTTGTTGAGTAGATTATGCGGAACATTTAGACCCTTGAGCCCTATATGTCATCTCCAACATTTTAGTTTCTATTTTGCAAAGCATGTGATCTACCTGTTACTATTTTTTCAAAGTTTTTTTGTGGCAAATGGGAATAGAATCATGGAAGTCTATGCAGCCTAATTAGATAACTAGCTTCTACTTCCTAAATCCTTCAAGTTTGCCTCTGCAAGTCGATTCTGGGAATTTGAGTACCTGTACAATTCTAAGCCACAAATTTAAAAATTAGATGCAAGGAGAACAGTTATTTTTCATCTCCAAGCAGCTGTGTGGCATAATGGACATTCTTATTTTCTGCAAGCATTTAATTTGTATAGAATTGAAATCACCTGGTTTGCATGAGCATTTCAAAGAGGAAAATATAACATACTGCCTATGTTTGTTGGTTAGTCATGCATAGTTATAATCTGTGCGTCAATTGAAATTAGAAGCTCATTGCATCACTCTTTTATTGATTTGCATTTTTCCTCAGGTAGGTGCCCTGATGTTTCCATTGTTGATGATGATCAAATAGATGGTGCTTCAAAATTAGTTTGTTCGATGGAGCTTCAAAACTTCTTTAGTGATGCCACAAACATATATTAAGAATGCTGAATTTTTGCTTAGTTATACTCTACTAGCATATACTCTACTCTACTCAAGATAGATGAGATCATGGACAAGTTCCAATGCAATTTTTGTCAAGTTTTTGGCTTATGGAGAACACTTTTTGCCATGGTAGAAGTAATATGACAAATTTTTGTCAAGTTCATTTGAAATAGTTTAAGTTCAACAGGAGCATTTCAAAGTCTGAGAAATGCTCAAGTTCAACAAGATCTATTTTCTCGTTCATAAAAAAATGTTCAACAAGTTCAACATAAATTGTTTTTTATGTCAAGTGTTGTATTTTGGTGACAAATATACTTCTTTTTACTAGGTTTTACTAGGTTTTTTAGCCATGCAAGCGCTACTATTCTTGGGTTTTGCCTAATTTTTTTCAGTTGGTGGAATTACAGGTTGTGGTGTTGCATCTCCGTGGAGTTGGTCCCTGATCGTCCCTCCGCTGTTCGACAAAAGGTGTCCATTTGTTGTATGTTGAGTTTTGTTCATAGGATGATGGTTGGTTCATTTATTGAGTTGTGTATTCATCCATGTGTATAAATCTTGTATTCATTGTGTATTCATCTAGTGTATAAATCTGTATTCATCTTGTCGTTAAAACATAACCCTGATATATAACTTTGATTTTGAGGCATATGAAAACATGAGAGAGGGGTTGTTAAAACATAACCCCAATAACTTCGACATGAGGGGGGTCATTAAAACATAACCCCGATAACTTTGATTTTGAGGCATATGAAAACATGATTTGCACGTCAGACAGGCATGCGAGAGGCGGTCCCAAAGTATACTCTCTCAAAAGATAGGACAACTCATTAGACATGATGGGGGAGGAGTCCTCGACGATCATCTGAAACTGACTGTTATAAAACTTGTCAACTTTGCATGATGTTTGCCACTAATCCATTGCTCATATATATGCATATGATTCCTTGTTGTGATTAGGTCTATGTTTGCCACTAATCCATCTCTCATGGTTGTATATTGCCATGTTGTAATATTTGCGGAAACTATGGACAAAAACCTAGGAAAATAAGAGCTATTGGGGGATATAATCTGTGATGGAGGTGATGATATCACCTTGTCGTTTCTCAATGACATCGATGGTGAGGGAAGAGAGGATGACGACTCCGGTGATCGAATGGAGGAGGGAGAGATCATGAAGGCTCCGGTGATCGAATGGAGGAGGGAGGATATGACGGCTCCGCCAGTGTTGGAGCCTTAACTGTTGCAAAGTCCGGCAAGGTATATATATTAATTAAGCATCTGCTGCTAGATGCATTAATTGTTTCGTATGTACATATATTGATGCTTCTTTCTTCTTTTAGCCCTCCGGATCGAGCCAAACTTCTATAAGGAGACGAGGCCCGAATAAAAGGTTGGGCGAGAATGAAAAGTTCACGATTGAACAAGTCGCTCTAGATGGCCAACCGATTGCTCCCAAGCGGACCAAAGACAAATTTATACATCAGTGTGGAGTTTTTGTTAGGGACAACATCCCGATCAACATCCAAGAATGGAATAAGAAGAAGGACGATGAAGTTTCTTATGTCGATGATAGATAGAAAGATGAGCTTTGGAACTCGCTGATGACAAATTTTAGCCTACCGCTAGAGGAGGATCCGAATAACCCAGTTATACAACAACAAGTCAAAGCGTGGGCTCTTAAGAAGATGGCAAAACTATTCAAGAACTGGAAGAAAAGATTGAACGAGTTTGTCGACAAAGACGAGACTCCAGAATTCACCGGTCAATATGCGAAGATAAAAGATCACTGGCCCGCATTTGCGGCGTACAAGAAATCGGAGAAAGCTAAGAAAAGTCACAGCCAAATAAGCTAAATGCTGCAAAGAAGAAGTATCAGCATGTTACGAGGTCAGGTGGCTACAGCAAAGCCCGACCTACGTGGGACAAAGTTGAGAACGATCTACTTGCTAAAGCGGTCCAACCAGCAACATTGAACTGGCCCGATCAGGCAAGGACTTGGTTCTTTGGGGTTGGGGGAACTTTGGACCCAGAAGCAGGGAAGTGTGTTTTCACGAAAGCTCAAATTGCAACACCCATCAAAAAGATTCAGGAAGCAATCAAGGATGTGTAGGAAGGGAGGTTCCATCCCGACAGAGAGAAGGACGAGCTGTCACGCGCCCTCGGGATCCTGAACACCCTGGACGGACACAAGGCTCATCAGGCTCCATTGTGTGGAAGTATGGGTCTATGGACAACACTAGTTATAGAAGCCGAGGGAGAAAGAAGAAAGAGGAAGCAGACTGGATGCACAAGATGAAAGAAAGATAAGCACTGCATGATAAGAAAATAGAGGCACTTACCAGTCAGTGAGCTTCTCAGCAGCATGAAGATCCTTCATTCGATACTACCCATGAAGCTAGCCCACCATCTCAGTAGAAAAACAACATGGCTTCCACAGAGCTCGTTCAACATGATATCACGGCTCCTCGCTACCCCGTGGATGGTATCACGACGAATAAACATTGTTAGCTAATTGCGAAATGCCATAACCTAACCCTGAAGGTGGCGGTTGGCTATGTCTTACCTCCTCGACCTGATGGAACTATAACATCCCAATTTTCAATTTGGATGTTATTTATAGATCATTCATATGCACCCATCATTTATGCATTTTGTTGTTTTGTTTTGGTTGGATTTTGATCCAAGAGACCTTAAGCAACTCAAGGACCAATTTAAGAGAGTTGGAGGTTTCACAAAAAAAATCCAATTTTGATTTATCAAAATTTGAAAATTTGGATCAAATTGTTTTTTCAAAATTCTTTTCCGATTATTTTAAAATAAAGAGAGAAGATAACATGACTTCTTCAAATTCATCAAAGAAATATTGGAAATTAAATTTTGAATTTTTGGAGATTTTATTCACTAGTTTATTTTTTTGTTAGCACAACAATGTTTGTTTTTAGTTCAGGCATTTAGGCCCAGAAAAATGTTCACTAGGTCAATAATAAGGCCATATTGTTACGGGAATTTTCTCATATTTTTAGGATTTTATTTATATTTATTTTTAGCGTGTTTTGTCTCTCTAAAAAATTGTTTTTTTAGAAAAAGTTCGAGGCCTGACCGGGCCAGCCCAGCTAGCCGCCAGAACAAGGCGCAACCCAGCCGCCTCGCCCCGACCGACTCCTGCTCAGAGTCTGGTCGGCGCCTGACACCGCCGTTGCCGCCGTGTCTGGGTTGGCCTCCCTGCCGCCTTGCCCCTCCCCCAAGCCGCCACACCCACCGGCCCCCTTAAATACCGAGACGCCCAACCCCTCCTCCTCACATTGTGCCACCGCCGCCGCCGCTGCACACCGCCCGCGCCGCCGCAAGCCGCAAGCCGCACCCCGCTGCCGCGCCGCACCCCGTCGCTGGAGCCCCGCCGCCACCTTCACCCGCACGCAGTCGATGCTGCCGCCGTCTTCTCCGTCGCCGTCGAACGCCAACGCCGCTGGTAGACCCCCGATTCGATCTCCACAGTCGGATCTAAATCCGACGGATTACTTTCTCTTTCTGTTTTTTTCTGAACCTTCTATTTAGCGAGCATTCGCTCGTTAGCTTCTGTTAGCGAATGTTTTCGTTCTGCAGGATTCTTTAGCGAACGTCCGTTTGATAGGATTTTCCTTTTTATTTTAGTTTTTTGCCACGTACCTATTCGTAGATTTATTTTTACAGATCGGTCCCTTTGTTTCAAACTAGTACAATTTTTTGCTCGTTTGTCCAAATTTGACGAAACCAATGCCAAAATCTTCAGAGCAATCTCATTTATCCAGTAAAACAACTTGAACATGTTTTTGAAAATTTAAAATTTGAGTTTAGTTCAGATTTGATTTTGATCTTGTTTTGTCCGTATCTTGAGTTTCGTAGCTCCGTTTGAGCTGATTCTTTTTGCAAATCGTAGCTAATAACATGTACCTACTATTAAGATCTAATCCACATAATTATGGTACTATTAATTTTTTTTCTATTTGGATTAGTTATTTGCTTGTTTTTGAGTTTTCTGGATCTTTAGTTCGTTTTCTCTTTGCATCGTTTGCTTGAGTGCTTATGTATGCTATTGTTTGTTCATGCTAGATTTTCCGGAGTGCGAAGCTTATTACTACGAATCCCTAGAGTTTTCCGATCATCAGCAAGGCAAGTTGCACTTTGATCATACTTTTAAATACCTACTTTTTACTATACATTAGTTTTACCCCTCAAAGATTTGCATAAGTAGGATTGGGAACATGTGGTTTGGTTGTAGTACTTGAGGTAGTGTCAGGACCCCGACTCAATGCCACATCGATCTAGCATGTAACACCTCATATCACTTTGCGGCCTCACGCACGGTATTCCCACGGGTGTCGCCTTACCTTTGCCCGGGATCGTTTGCGCCTTTTGGCACACGTATATGACAGTGTCGCTAGCATCCATATGATAAGGAGCCCGGGCTGACATGGCTAGTCGTAAATCCAAAGTGGCATAGACTTACAGGGACAGGCATCCATGACCCAGCATCGAATGTGTCGGTCATCAGCGAGTGAATCCAGGCTGTAGCACTGGGCTAGCAGGACTCCGGTGAACCGAGCTGTAGCGGGCTAACAGGACTTCGGTATTCATCGCGTGACATTTCCCCGAAGGGACAGACACAGGAACGAAGAAGGACACATGCCGGCCAGCCTAAGTGTTCCGGAGCAGTAGCAAGCTACCATGGCTCAGTGGAAACACTAGGAGACATTTCCCGGTAAGAGAGGCTACTAAAGATAAACAACTAGATGGTCAGATCCCACACATACCAAGCATTTCAGTCACATACACACAATATGCTCGATATGTGCAAATACAACATGGCATCACAACATGACTCTACGACTCAAGTAATTTATTCATTAGGCTCCGAGGAGCGAGATATTACAAACATGGGTCTCACAACCCAACAATCAGAGCATACAAGTCAAAGCACAAGCGGAAGCTATCATGTCTGAGTACAGACATCTATAAATGAAAAAGGCTGAGAAGCCTGACTATCTATCAGATCCTGCCGAGGGCACAAGATCGTAGCTGAGGTAACAAGCTAAACATCGAAGTCCACGCGGAACCACTAGTGAGACCGAAGTCTCTCTGCAAAAACATAAAATAGGCAAACGTGAGTACAAATGTACCCAGCAAGACTTACATCAGAACTAAATACATATGCATCATTATCAACAAAGGGGATGGTGGGGTTTAACTGCAGCAAGCCAGCTTTGACTCAGTGGCTATCCTGAACTACGACTGCAAGTAACTCTTTTGAGGTGGTGCACACGAGTCCACATATTCACCATATCAATACACCACTATGGAACCGCTCCCGTCTCCCTACGAGAACGCCATCCATAGCACTCACGCTTATCTTGCGTATTTTAGAGTATCCACTTTCACTTGTCTATGAACTGATATAAGCAACCCAGAAGTCCTTTACCGCGGACATGGCTATTTGAATAGATGATGTTAACCCTGCAGGGGTGTACCTCTTCATACATGTTTCCACCACTTAGCATCTGCACATGACATGTGCTCGGCAGACTTCAAGCGAAAGCCGACGTGGGTGTAGACCACGACCTACCTAAACACTCAAGTCTCTAGTCCAGGTTTATCGCCTATTCGGGTTCCATCCATGAGGAGATCCGGCCGGAGTTTCGCTCACAGCCCCAAACGATGTGAACAGGGTTCCCGAGATACCAAACGGGCATCCGGTACACCGTGCCACGTACCTACCGCATCACAGCCCACCCCTACGGTCAGCGCTGTCCACGGCCTCCAGTAAGCTACAAACACCAGAAACTACTTGCAACTCCTGGACAGAGGACTAGGGTGAATAAGAAGTCGAGCGGGGTCATATTTCAGGGCCCAATGTATGGTAGTAGCTGAGTCATGGATCACAAACACAGAACTCAGTTCCTAAGGACGGCTTCAATGAGACAACCCACCATGTACTCCTACATGGCCTCTCACCGACACCTTTTACCAAATCGTGTTCACACACTTAGCTCTCACACAATAGGACATGTTCACACACCTCTGATTCATCCCTGATGAACCAGACCTGACTCAACTCTAAGCAGTAGCAGGCATGACAAATAAGCAAGAATGAGTAGGCACAACAGGGCTCAAACAACTCCTACTCATGCTAGTGGGTTTCATCTATTTACTGTGGCAATGACAGGTCATGCAAAGGATAAAGGGGTTCAGCTACCGCAGCAAGTAACAGATGAATCGGTGTTGTCCTAATGCAGTAAAAGAGACCAAGAGCGAGAGAGTAGGATTGTATCGGAATGAACAAGGGGGTTTTGCTTGCCTGGCACTTCTGAAGATAACATTGAGTCTTCATCAGTGTCAACGATCACATCATCGGTATCACGTCTATCGAGAGGGGACAAATACCGGCAACACAAAAGGGAACACAATCAATGCGATGCACAATATGATGCATGATCATGACATGGCAAAATGAATGTGTTTTGAGCTAATGCAACTAGCAACAGATTAAATGAAGTTGGTTTGAATACAAGATTCAAATGCAAACTCCATATGTGATTATTTAAATGCCCTTTATATGATTTGTGCTAAACAGCATCTATAAGTTGTTCTAACATGCATGAAAATGGTACAGATGGATTCCTTGAATTTTTTTGATAATTTTTCATATATAAATTATTTAATTTGGAGTTACGGTTAATTTTCTATGATTTATTGAAGTTTATACCATTTTCTGGATTTTCTGATTTATTTTAAATCCAGAAAATCATTTAATGCGTCAGCATGACATCACCTTGACGTCATCAGGTCAACAGGGCAGTCCAGGTCAAACCTGACGTGTGGGGTCCACACGTCAGTGACACGGGTTGGTCTGGGTGTATGACATGTGGGACTGGACAGCGTTGACTTGACCAAGGTCAAAACTGACACGTGGGGTCCACCCAGATTAGTACTAATCTTAGCAGAAAATAAACAAAGATTAATTAAGGGCGTGGGGCCCATGTGTAAGCGGGTCAGGGGTAATTAAGCTGGGTCATTAGTGCCTAACAACGATGCCACGTCAGCACGTCGGGGACGAGCCGACGGCGACCACAGGACACGGCGGTGGCACACCGGACTTGCGCTAGGGGCGTCCGATTGGCGCGCTGAGGGCACCGGGGCATAGCCCTTGCTCCCGCGCATCCATGGAACGAAGTGGGAGGTCGCGGGGTCACCGGAGTTCATGCCGGCGACGAGCTTTGGTGGTGGTGGTGGTCGGTGATGCACGGGCGCGTCGCTACGGTGCGTCGGTGAGCAAAAGGAGAGGCTGGGCAGCACCTGCTAGGCACGGGGAGCACCACGAGCAGCATGGTGAGGCCAGAGGGGCATGGAGGCTATGCGTGCAGCAGCAATGGCGGACGGCGGCTTCAGTGCTCGTGGGGAACGGCGCTACACCACGGGGGCGAGCACAAGGAGTTAGGGGATAAGGTAAGTGGCTCACGGCGAGTCAGACGGTGCAGACGGTGGGGCCGGGGAGGCTCTGGACGCGGCGAATCAAGCGATGGAGATCGCCGGCACCGAGGTTGAAGAAGACGTCCGGGGCGGCGATGCAGCGCTTCCCTGGTTGCTTGGCTCGGGGTGGACGAGGAGGACGACGATGCGGAGCTCGGGGATACGAAGAGGGAGCGAGGGAGTGGCTGTGGCTGCGGCGGTGACGAACGGCGGCGACGATGGCGTTCGGCCGTTCGCGGGAGAGAGAAACAGAGGAGGGGGAGGAGCACAGGGAGAATGAGAGGGGCCAGGGGGTGCGTGGCGTCTCCGTGGCGCAGATCAGGACGAGGGAGGGCAAGCAGGAGGTGGCGGGAGGACGTGGCCGCGGTCGCTCGCGTGCGGGCACGCAGCTGCTTCGGGGCGAGGGGAGGAAGACGACGGAGGGGCTGCGGTGGTGGGCTGGGCCAGTTGGCCAGGCCGCCTGCTGGGCCGGCCAGGTGGGCTGCCAGGTAGGTCCAGGTGAGTTCTCTCTCTCTCCTCTATTTTCTGTTTTCTATTATTGCTGCAACTGTAGGGCTTTATTAAAAATACTTAGGCATCTTAAAAAAATCCTGGAATAATCAGGGGCTCTATTTAGATTATTTCCAACAGCCCACACTTATTTTCAGAATTATTTGGGCATTTAGAATATTTTATAGCATTTAAATGCCCAAATGCAAATAGAGTATGATTTAATTCAGAGCCCAATATGTCCTGCAAAAATATAAATCATTTTTGGTAGATGCTTTCACCTCAAACCAGAAATGTTGAACATTTTTAGAGGGCATTTTGGGTTTAATGAAAAAGATTTTATTTTGACCCTAGTTGAATTCATTTGGTGCTAGGGTTTAGTCAATCCCCATTTCAGGTTTAAATGAAATTTAAACATGATGCAACACTCTAATGCATGCACTAGGCATTGACAGAACTAGGGATGTGACAACTCATCCCCACTAAACAAGAATCTCGTCTCGAGATTCAAGCGTAGGGTAAGGTGAAGGGTAAACGCAACTAGTACAATCTTCACGATCCAGGGTGCACTTTAGTTGAACGTTGATTCATTCACCATCATTGTCTTGATGTCTTGCTCTGAGAAATCCTGCCAACATGACATGGAGGGAAGAAGGAGACTCTAGAAGGGTCGATCTTCTTGAAGATCGAACAACTCACGGAATGAGACATAGGACCATCTCTCGGGTTGAGACACGAGATACACATCAAGAGGGGTGGAAAGAAACGGATGACGAAGGTTCACTAGGTGGACAACAATTCCACACTTAAGAAGGTGGTAATCGGTTGTCAACGTAGCGAGGAGTTGAGTTGCCATGATACCACAACGATACACCTTAGGGAAGGTGACTCGTAGAGATACCCCCTTAAGTGGCAAAAAGAATTACTTTTGATTCAGAGATCATTGAAACTCTTTAAACCAGCCTAAGGCAATTCTCGAGCGATCGTTTGAAGGGGGTCGGTAGAATGGCATACTCGGACTTGGATGATGTGGATTACCTTGTTGAAGACAACGTAATGGATGAATTTGCTTATCACCGGAAATGGAGGAGACCCATGGTAGAATGACACATTGGCGGTGCAAGCTGGGAACAAAATGCAAATGCTGGGAATGATTCTGGTAACTGGGGAAGAACCCAACAATAAAGAGTGAATTCACTGTTTGAAAAGATCATAGCATTGCCGAGGAAACTGAGAGCAAACCCAGTTAGTGCCGATGATAACACGTAGCGCTTGTGCGTGCTCTCAAGAACTTGAGCATTTCCATAATCATCAAGGTTTTACCAACATCCGTGTCAAGGGTCCGGTAACACAACTTACTACCATGATGAATGGTGATGGAGGATGCAGATGCAAAGGAAGACAACACCTTCTCAGATTTCACCCTTGGCAGGGCCAAGGAAATAAAATCTGGATGATCGACCGAGAGACATTTAGCACTCCGCTTCTAATGTTCTCCTTGACGTGCTAGTGTATCCCATTCATAGATATGGTTTGATAACTAGAACATCAAGTAAAAGGTCGGACTTCGGGAACACAAAAATCCATAGGGGCAACTAGGGAGTAAATCCTACGAAATCCCTATGGGGAGGTGGCCAACTTCATCAATCAAGATATTATAATAACAGGTCTTCCGGCTGGGTGTGTTGGCCACGACATCCACTTTACCGGTTATCGCGCGACCAATATTATAATTCTTGGGAAATATTCCAACCATCATATCTGCCTGAGATTCAGATCTGGTTGGTGTCAGGATATTCCAGACTCATCGAGTCTAGGAAGAAAAACGGAAGTTTGCAACACAAATCAACGAGATGACGTTGCGGGATTCTCGGGAGATGAACTACGATAGCAAGCTCCAAAACATGAGCTGGTTCTGCTACAAACATGTGAACACGTTGTCCCAGACAAGCATGTCCTCATGGTAGTCTTACAATAAAACACTACCGAGTTCTGGTTGGGAACCATCACTGTGGATAACGAAGTCCTTGCATAAGTCATATGATTAGCTCTTATGAAGGAACTTCTTCTCCTTGAACAAATCAATCAGTGGCTTGGTGTGCTCGGGACACATATGGACTGAAGGTTGCAAGTCTCCAAACCACAGAATACTTCGCACGTGTGCATGACTGATTTGGGATGATTCCAAGGGAACAAAACAATCTTCCTCAAATTCATGGCGGCAACTTGCATCATATGCACATGAATTAGGGAAAGTCACTACTTTCATTCAAACATATGCTTCATGAACGAAACACGAAGAAATGCTTACACAAGTTTCCAACACTAGGTTGATGTTCAACATGATTCATGGGGGGGAGACAAAATGCTACTGATGGGCTCAACAGCAACTCATCGGAATTTCCATATCACTGGACTTCCACCATCATGTGAACACGGTGATAGCATTGGTCAGACCAAAGATGTAATGGTGTATGCTCGAGGGATCAACCACGAGTAGGACAACATTACGAGCATCGTTGGTACTGATTTGATTTGACGATAGCCCACACTCAAATCAAGGGATTGATAAGACAATAGGTCCAGCAACTGATCACAGGGACCAATCGATGAAGATATCATCTTCTTCAGCACACACTACACAAGAATATCCCTTTGGAACGAACTAAGTCAGGCAAGCTTTTACCTTCCAACTCTCCAGGTTGTTGTCTAGCTTAACCAGCTAGCTCAGGGGTATCCAACACGGATTCTTGGAGAAAGGGTGGTTTACAGGATAAACCAACTTGATCACGAGCTCAACATAACAGTCAGGTGACAACCCGGTAACACTTCCAAGAAGATATTTGGAAAGTCACGAACCACCGGTATGTTAGAAAGCTCGAGAACAATCTTGCTTTTTGAGGCAAGACGATATGATCAATAGAGCGAAGATTTGAAATAATCCTAACTCATCGATCGAGGAGTGCACCGAGAACAAGGACTAGGTGGCACAATCAGTCTTAGGGTGACGATTCAATAATCAACACGCTAAGAATGAGGTTATCGTCCATTTAACTACCAAGCAACAGAGTTGCTAGCAGTATTGATTTCACACATCACGATTCACCTGTCGGCATTCCGGTTGCGACAACACGGAACCGAGGGATGAATAATGATGGCGAGAAGTATCACTACATCAAGAATTCACAAAAGGTGGTGCAACTCTCATGAAATTCCTGTCATAAAGAAGGTAATACTTCAGGGTAGAGCAGACCAGAAGCTGGATTGTAACTTGATCTGCGGAACACAACTACTTTGACCCAATCCTAAATATGGATGAGGTACTGGAGTTTGTTTCTCCTATTCATTCTGAAATAGAATGGCCTGGCGGACCACAAGGGTAATAGGCATCGACGAACGAATGCACGCATACTCTTGACTATCAATTGATAGGCGAGGGTCAGAAGACAACTAAAGATGGACAACTCAAAGGAACATACGATTTTCTGAGTTGTGGATGCATGGTTTAGCATGTCGAACGAATTCCACATATTTCTTCCGGATAACCCATGCAGAAAGGTAGAACTGGCAGAGTCACAATGTAGAATTGAGAACCCATCGAGAGCACTCTGATTGTGATCTTTCGATCAGCGAGGAACATCTGCCATAAGCGGTTCATAGTATTTGGAAGAAAGGAATACCACGAACATCGAGGACTAATGCAAAGGTTACTAATAACCTAAAGGAACAGGCAAAACTATCAACATGAAGCAAGTAGGGTAAATCTCGGGTTCAAAACCCAGGGATAGAATACCTATTACTAAGTAGCATCACGGGATGCTTTCGAGAATGATGGCCAGAATCATCACACTGGGAACACAAATCATGGCTAAATTACTAGATGATCCCCTAAGACACCTAGGGTCACAATAATAACTCCAACATAATGTCAAGGCAATAGAATACCTCAACTCAACAATTAGTGTGATTGAGCTGGCATAAAGGAACATCGAAACCAGAGGGAAATGATTTTGCAAATGCATCAGACTATTTAGAAACCTGGAATGACTCGGACAGCATAACGGCTGTAAATGCTCAGAAAAGATTTGAGACATTCACAAAAATGGTGGCATAACCACTCAGAAGCACAATATCAAGGTCTCGAGATCAATAATTAACATACAGAAGTACTAGGAACTGAAACGAGGCTTAAGTCCAACAATCTATAAGTCTACGGATTAGTAACACGTGATCCTGATAGAAAGAAAAGATAGCCTAGTTCTTAATCCCCGCAGGAAAGATAAGATGACTCAAATCAGAAGGCATAAGGTATAAGGAGTAAAAAGAGCCTTACGTTCCATCCCACAATCAATTCCCTTATATAACTAAAGAATTTCTAGACTCAACGTCGACCAGTTTGGCTTGGTAATCCTACAGGCAGTCAAGCTCTGATACCAACGCTGTCAGGACCCCGACTCAATGCCAATCGATCTAGCATGTAACACCTCATATCACTTTGCGGCCTCACGCACGATATTCCCACGGGTGTCGCCTTACCTTTGCCCGGGACCGTTTGCGCCTTTTGGCACACGTATATGACAGTGTCGCTAGCATCCATATGATAAGGAGCCCGGGCTGACATGGCTAGTCGTAAATCCAAAGTGGCACAGACTTACAGGGACAGGCATCCATGACCCAGCATCGAACGTGTTGGTCATCAGCGAGTGAATCCAGGCTGTAGCACTGGGCTAGCAGGACTCCGGTGAACCGGGCTGTAGCGGGCTAACAGGACTCCGGTATTCATCGCGTGACATTTCCCCGAAGGGACAGACACAAGAACGAAGAAGGACACATGTCGGCCAGCCTAAGTGTTCTGGAGCAGTAGCAAGCTACCATGGCTCAGTGGAAACACTAAGAGACATTTCCCGGTAAGAGAGGCTACTAAAGATAAACAACTAGATGGTCAGATCCCACACATACCAAGCATTTCAATAACATACACACAATATGCTCGATATGTGCAAATATAACATGGCATCACAACATGACTCTACGACTCAAGTAATTTATTCATTAGGCTCCGAGGAGCGAGATATTACAAACATGGGTCTCACGACCCAACAATCAGAGCATACAAGTCAAAGCACAAGCGGAAGCTATCATGTCTGAGTACAGACATCTATAAATGAAAAAGGCTGAGAAGCCTGACTATCTATCAAATCCTGCCGAGGGCACAAGATCGTAGCTGAGGTAACAAGCTAAACGTTGAAGTCCACGCGGAACCACTAGTGAGACCGAAGTCTCTCTGCAAAAACATAAAATAGGCAAACGTGAGTACAAATGTACCCAGCAAGACTTACATCAGAACTAACTACATATGCATCATTATCAACAAAGGGGATGGTGGGGTTTAACTGCAGCAAGCCAGCTTTGACTCGGTGGCTATCCTGAACTACGACTGCAAGTAACTCTTTTGAGGTGGCGCACACGAGTCCACATATTCACCATATCAATACACCACTATGGAACCGCTCCCGTCTCCCTACGAGAACGCCATCCATAGCACTCACGCTTATCTTGCGTATTTTAGAGTATCCACTTTCACTTGTCTATGAACTGATATAAGCAACCCAGAAGTCCTTTACCGCGGACACGGCTATTCGAATAGATGATGTTAACCCTGCAGGGGTGTACCTCTTCATACATGTTTCCACCACTTAGCGTCTGCACACGACATGTGCTCGGCAGACTTCAAGCGAAAGCCGACATGGGTGTAGACCACGACCTACCTAAACACTCAAGTCTCTAGTCCAGGTTTATCGCCTATTCGGGTTCCATCCATGAGGAGATCCGGCCGGAGTTTCGCTCACAGCCCCAAACGATGTGAACAGGGTTCCCGAGATACCAAACGGGCATCCGGTACACCGTGCCACGTACCTACCGCATCACAGCCCACCCCTACGGTCAGCGCTGTCCACGGCCTCCAGTAAGCTACAAACACCAGAAACTACTTGCAACTCCTGGACAGAGGACTAGGGTGAATAAGAAGTCGAGCGGGGTCATATTTCAGGGCCCAATGTATGGTAGTAGCTGAGTCATGGATCACAAACACAGAACTCAGTTCCTAAGGACGGCTTCAATGAGACAACCCACCATGTACTCCTACATGGCCTCTCACCGACACCTTTTACCAAATCGTGTTCACACACTTAGCTCTCACACAGTAGGACATGTTCACACACCTCTGATTCATCCCTGATGAACCAGACCTGACTCAACTCTAAGCAGTAGCAGGCATGACAAATAAGCAAGAATGAGTAGGCACAACAGGGCTCAAACAACTCCTACTCATGCTAGTGGGTTTCATCTATTTACTGTGGCAATGACAGGTCATGCAAAGGATAAAGGGGTTCAGCTACCGCAGCAAGTAACAGATGAATCGGTGTTGTCCTAATGCAGTAAAAGAGAGCAGGAGCGAGAGAGTAGGATTGTATCGGAATGAACAAGGGGGTTTTGCTTGCCTGGCACTTTTGAAGATAACATTGAGTCTTCATCAGTGTCAACGATCACATCATCGGTATCACGTCTATCGAGAGGGGACAAATACCGGCAACACAAAAGGGAACACAATCAATGCGATGCACAATATGATGCATGATCATGACATGGCAAAATGAATGTGTTTTGAGCTAATGCAACTAGCAACAGATTAAATGAAGTTGGTTTGAATACAAGATTCAAATGCAAACTCCATATGTGATTATTTAAATGCCCTTTATATGATTTGTGCTAAACAGCATCTATAAGTTGTTCTAACATGCATGAAAATGGTACAGATGGATTCCTTGAATTTTTCTGATAATTTTTCATATATAAATTATTTAATTTGGAGTTACGGTTAATTTTCTATGATTTATTGAAGTTTATACCATTTTCTGGATTTTCTGATTTATTTTAAATCCAGAAAATCATTTAATGCGTCAGCATGACATCACCTTGACGTCATCAGGTCAACAGGGCGGTCCAGGTCAAACCTGACGTGTGGGGTCCACACGTCAGTGACACGAGTTGGTCTGGGTGTATGACATGTGGGACCGGACAGCGTTGACTTGACCAAGGTCAAAACTGACACGTGGGGTCCACCCAGATTAGTACTAATCTTAGCAGAAAATAAACAAAGATTAATTAAGGGCGTGGGGCCCATGTGTAAGCGGGTCAGGGGTAATTAAGCTGGGTCATTAGTGCCTAACAACGATGCCACGTCAGCACGTCGGGGACGAGCCGACGGCGACCACAGGACACGGCGGTGGCACACCGGACTTGCGCTAGGGGCGTCCGATTGGCGCGCTGAGGGCACCGGGGCATAGCCCTTGCTCCCGCGCATCCATGGAACGAAGTGGGAGGTCGCGGGGTCACCGGAGTTCATGCCGGCGACGAGCTTTGGCGGTGGTGGTGGTCGATGATGCACGGGCGCGTCGCTACGGTGCGTCGGTGAGCAAAAGGAGAGGCTGGGCAGCACCTGCTAGGCACGGGGAGCACCACGAGCAGCATGGTGAGGCCAGAGGGGCATGGAGGCTATGCGTGCAGCAGCAATGGCGGACGGCGGCTTCAGTGCTCGTGGGGAACGGCGCTACAGCACGGGGGCGAGCACAAGGAGTTAGGGGATAAGGTAAGTGGCTCACGGCGAGTCAGACGGTGCAGACGGTGGGGCCGGGGAGGCTCTGGACGCGGCGAATCAAGCGACGGAGATCGCCGGCACCGAGGTTGAAGAAGACGTCCGGGGCGGCGATGCAGCGCTTCCCTGGTTGCTTGGCTCGGGGTGGACGAGGAGGACGACGATGCGGAGCTCGGGGATACGAAGAGGGAGCGAGGGAGTGGCTGTGGCTGCGGCGGTGACGAACGGCGGCGACGATGGCGTTCGGCCGTTCGCGGGAGAGAGAAACAGAGGAGGGGGAGGAGCACAGGGAGAATGAGAGGGGCCAGGGGGTGCGTGGCGTCTCCGTGGCGCAGATCAGGACGAGGGAGGGCAAGCAGGAGGTGGCGGGAGGACGTGGCCGCGGTCGCTCGCGTGCGGGCACGCAGCTGCTTCGGGGCGAGGGGAGGAAGACGACGGAGGGGCTGCGGTGGTGGGCTGGGCCAGTTGGCCAGGCCGCCTGCTGGGCCGGCCAGGTGGGCTGCCAGGTAGGTCCAGGTGAGTTCTCTCTCTCTCCTCTATTTTCTGTTTTCTATTATTTCTGCAACTGTAGGGCTTTATTAAAAATACTTAGGCATCTTAAAAAAATCCTGGAATAATCAGGGGCTCTATTTAGATTATTTCCAACAGCCCACACTTATTTTCAGAATTATTTGGGCATTTAGAATATTTTATAGCATTTAAATGCCCAAATGCAAATAGAGTATGATTTAATTCAGAGCCCAATATGTCCTGCAAAAATATAAATCATTTTTGGTAGATGCTTTCACCTCAAACCAGAAATGTTGAACATTTTTAGAGGGCATTTTGGGTTTAATGAAAAAGATTTTATTTTGACCCTAGTTGAATTCATTTGGTGCTAGGGTTTAGTCAATCCCCATTTCAGGTTTAAATGCAATTTAAACATGATGCAACACTCTAATGCATGCACTAGGCATTGACAGAACTAGGGATGTGACAGGTAGGAACCTATTACCTTTGAGCACCCCGGGAATATATGTTATGCTCATATATTGCTTAGCCATGCTCATAGACGGGGATTGGTTCATCATGAAAGTTGTGAGAGATAATAATTTTGGACAACGTTAAGGTGGCAACTTTAATACACATCTAGGTGGATTGGTTGGGGCACTTGGAGAAACCACTGCTTCCCCATGGGAATCCCGGAGTACCCGTGTGATTACCCTCGATTTGCCACCCAGGCTCAAAGGGATCATATGATATTTCATGCCTAGAAACTTCCGTGTGCAGCCACAAGCCATTATGGGCTCTGGCATAGTTGAGTAAGTTGTGTGAGCTCTTGAAGAGGTGGACTAGCAGATGTAGGGGAAGTAGGTGTACCAGTCTACCCCACAGTAGAGAGTTAATGCTTCAGAAAGACTATGTCTCGATCTTCCGATCATGGATGCGGTCGAGTCTTATGGGGAAAAGTGTGCAACCTCTGCAGAGTGTATAAACTAATCATGGTTAGCCGTGTCCCCGGATATGGAAAATTTGAGTACCTAGAAGTGGATATTTATGTTAATCTCATCACTCTATTTAACTAATGTATTGGCTTTAATGATGATACTTGATTTTAATGGCGGGATTGAGTTGGAGGAACCTTCTCAATATTGGTATAACTTTGTAGTAAATAAAATTTAGTCCTTTGTTGTAAGGAAAAAGTAGCTTTATGCAAAAATTAAACTTAGAGCCTCCACCAGCCAAATATGCATGTAGACATAGTCTCTTTTATTCATTTGCTCTACAGTGTAACTCTGCCAGCATATTCCATGTGCTGACCTACACTGCTCCAACGTCTCATGTTGCAGACTTTACCAACGAAGAATAAGGGGCGCTAGGTCGTTGCCATGCACACAGCTATGCCATTGGAGTTTAATGGACTCATTTATATTCGAAGCTTCCGCAGTTACTTTATTTAGATGGACTTCAGCCATATTATTTTTATAATAAGTAATCTTTATGAGGACCTCGATGTATTAAGTGTGTGACTGAACTCTGTTATAATTCCTTGAGTACCGTGTGTGTCAGCATACCGATCCAGGGATGACACTTAAGCACAGAGACTTCGGTCCATTGGGACCGTGGTCGCTACAAGATGGTATCAGAGCACACGCTGACTGTAGGACGTGACCACTAGGAAAAGCCATAGGATACTCTTCTCTACTCATTTCTAATCCTCCTCTATTTCTACTCTATAGATGTCGGACCCCAGGAACAACTTCACCCAGCCGGATGACGACACCCCTTTCGGACGCCACTTGAAGGAAGTCACGAAGTACCTGAACATCGAACTACCAAGCTTCACTAGAACCTTCACTGCAACTTTACAAGGATAGGAGTGCTGGAGTATTAAATTCATGTACCTGGGAGGATATTTGCACCAACAACAGAGCCTATTGAGTTTACCTTGGATGCACCAACTTGGAACCTAGGAAAAAGCATGGCAGCCCACATCACTTTTGGACGCATTTGTGAGGTGTACCACAAGGATCTTAAAGACACAATCTATCAGATATGTGGACGTCGGGATGAGCAATGGGAGATGATTCGCACCAGGAAGGATGGATCAATTGCAGCGTACATTCAGGAGATGGATCAACACATTCGTCGATATGAGAATCAGATGTGCACTATCATGAAGAAGACCAAGAAGGCGATGACCAGGAATATCGAGCTAGAAGAGGAACTCAAGTCAACACGCAATGGATATGAAGAGGAAATTATTGTGCTACTAGAAAAGAATGAAGACCTGAAGAGGAGACTATGAATAACTGAGGTGAAACAAGAACATGAAGTGCATATTCATGAAGATTACTACATCGTACTAGATGACACAGACACGGACAGTGATGAAGATGAAGACAGTGACGAGGATGAAGACAGTGAAGCTGATGCTAGAGATCATGATTATGAGCCCATGGAGTCTTTCACCGATCAAAACTTCTACACGACCACCCTGTTACTAGTAGTATTCTTCCAAGTACTTAGAATCGGTCGTTTTGTAGTAGTAGTTAGATCATTTTGTAATAGTAGTTAGATCGTTTGTGTGGATCTTGTTTGATGTTGAGTGGTGTGAATTGAATGTATTTGTCTCATATGCATATGGGTAGTGAAATCTCTCATAGACCTTATTCTAATCTGTATTCTCACCCCTCTAACCCATCAGATGCCTCCGAGAAGTGACCCCGGATTCACTTTCCACCGGAGCTCACCCAGTTGATCCAACTACAGAATGTCTTGATGCAGATGATGATCCAGAACCAAGGCAACAACAACAACAGCGGCAACAACCCACCGCCACCACCCCCTGTTGACAACCTAGCCCATTTTCTGAGGTTGAATCCGCTAGTGTTTTCGAGCAGCATCGAGCTGATTGTTGCAAATGATTGGCTCCGCAAGATTGGGAGGGAGCTGACCACAGCTGGATGCACAGATGCGGAGAGAGTGCGCTTTGCCGCACATCAGCTTGATGGACCCGCAGCCTCTTGGTGGGAGAATTTCACCACCACTTACCCCATTGCTACAGTTACATGGGATCGGTTTCAGCAAGCCTTCCGCACCGCACATGTTTCAGCAGGAGCCATGAGTTTGAAGAAGCGTGAGTTCTACAACTTACGCCAAGGGAGTCATACAGTGGGGCAGTATGTGGATGAGTTCAGCAAGCTAGCATGCTATGCCCCAGATGATGTGGCCATAGATGCCGCGAAGCAGGAGAAGTTTCTTGAGGGACTCAATGATGAGCTGAGTATGCAGTTGATGGTGGCTTTGCTATTGTCGGGGTGGATGAAATAATGAATGGATTTGAGGGGCTGGAGCTTGACTACCCTGCAAAGGGGAGATTCATCTGCAAAATGCCTTAAGGACTACCTGTCTATGGAGAAAGGAAAACATCTTGCTTCCAAACTAGACGCCGCCTCAACAGACTCAGTCGGAGGAGGTCCCTCAGCAGACTCCTCACAGTCTAGCTCTGCTATCTCCGTTGCCTCAGTCGTCTTCGGTGCGTCAGCTGTCTCCGCCGCGTCAGCGGACTTTGGCGGAGGAGACCCCTCAGCAGAATCCTCCTCCGCCTCAGCTGTCTCCGCCGCCTCAGTTGTCTCTGCCGCGTCAGTAGACTCTGCCTCCTCCACCTCATCAGGGACTCCGCCTTCTCCGTCGCGTCAGCTGACTCCGCCACCTCAGCAACAGCGGAAGAGAGCTGCCGCTGCTCCGGCGGCTAGCAGTACAACAGGAAAGAAATTCAGAGCTGGTCTAAGCCTCAAGGCTCCTGCCAAGTTACCATATGAGATGATTGACGAGGCAAACAAGGACATCGTGGCTGCCGATGTGAAACGCAAGCTTGCACCAAAACGTCCACCTCCAAAGGAGAAAATATATCTGATAAAAGCGAAGCGCTCTCTAGATGCCCTTAGGCAACCACCACCGCTTCCACCGCTATCACACTATGACCGCTATATTTAAAGGACATTTGAAGAAGCACAACGATCAGGAAGTAGTAGCAGTGTTGCAAGACGAAGTGGGAAAACAATTCCCCAGATTGGCGATCAGGAAAAGAAATCGTGCCCCCACTCAAGGTGTTTACCGATATCGCTAATGATCCGGGGGTAGCGGCCGGTGGTCTTGATCTCACTGTTGGGGATTACTTAGAAGATAATGTATAGTTCGAAATGGCTGAGGTAGCAACCTTCAGATACGAGCACGATAAGCCTCTCGTCAAACCTGCAGCTCCTTCATCTATCAACGATGATGCGAAGATTGCATGACTGGTACTTGAAAACCTGCAAGCATGGGACTGACAGTATTTTGCTGGGAATTAAGGATGAGCACGACTTCATTGGAGTCGACCTGTTGTACGTTGAATTTGAAGAATTATTTCAGTTATACAATCAATACGCCCTCAACAAAACTCTCATAACTTGCTATTATTTGTAAGTATTATTTCTGTAATTATGTCTCTAGCTCAGTTCGTTCATTGCATGTATAATTATCCTCACTATATTATGTAGATTAAAGATCATTGAATGCAAAAGAGGACAAATCTATGACATTGGGTTCATTAACCCAAATATTGTAAATGAATATACGGCACAAAAGAACACGGACGAAACTAAGAAAAACTTGCTAAACGCGTTACTTCGACAACAAAACAGAAGGGAAATACTCTTTCCTTACAACTTCAAGCGAGTGCTACTGTCTTGTGCATATTCTGTTTCGCTTACTCGAGGTTAAGTGTAATTCATGAGTTGTGCGTGCACAGGTTCCACTTTATTCTGCTAGCCATTCAACTTGACGCGAGACTAGTAATTGTCATGGACTCGAGACGTAAAGAGCCTAAGGAGTGGGCGGACATGAGTGAAATGCTCCAGAAGTAAGTTCAATCATTATCGCACCATATCGGCAACTTCCGTTCATTTCCTCTTATCAAGTAATCATTTTCTTTGCCGGTCAGGGTCTGGAAAAAGTTCACCAGCTTGGTACCGGATGAATGGAAAAAGGAGCTGCGATTTACACACCCCAAAGTAAGTAGTACTAGCTAGTTCCGCGCATCTCTCATTGATTCTAGTTTCAATACCATTATCATGCTTGATTATCATTTTGATTGAACTCTATTCTCGTAAAATGCTTGTGGCAGGCACCCGAGAATCATTTATGTGGATACTACGTTTGCGAGTTCATTCGCCACTCGACCTTTGAGCGGGGCAGATCTTCACGACAATTTGAACTATGTAAAAAATATTCACAATTTTATTTTATTACCATCAATTGTGTTGAGTTTTATTCATATATATGTATTGACCCTCTTCTTTAAATTAGATCTGGGAGAAGCGGAGCAAACTCCTACCAAATGATCCCATACGAGCAATTCAAGAGGAATTGGCGGGATTCTTTGTTGAGCACGTCATACGTGAAGACGGAGAATACCATCGAGAATTGCAATGTGATTTTGGTAGATGATGTTAGGGATCTTAAGAGATGTTATATTGTATATATGCATGATCATGTACTATATGTAGTAGCATCGGATAGATATACGAAAACTTGTTGTTCGACCAAGCACGGAGAAAGAGAGGTCACTTCTCTCTATATATGTTCATGACGATGTTGTGTAATGGTTCCTTCATTTGCTATATGTAGTAGCTAGCGTCGAGTTGAATGGAAAACATAAAATAAAAATGAAACCCTAGACGTAAAAGAATTGAAGGGCAAACACAGAAAGAAAAGGGGGAAACACAATATGAAAACCCCTAAACCCTTCAAAACCCTAAACACCTCCTTTAAAAAAAATACCCCAGCACCTGCAGCTGCTGACGCGTGGTTGCCTTTTAGTCCTGGTCGGTGTTACAAACCAGGACTATAGGTCCTCCTGCCTGGACACCCCACAACGGCCACGTGGAACCCCTTTAGTCCCGGTTCGTAACACGACGGGGACTAAAAGTGGTGGGCATTAGCCCTGATCGTTTAGTCCCGATTGAAGAATCGGGAATAAAGGCCCTCTGGAACCGGGACTGATGCCCTGTTTTCTACTAGTCTAAGCTTTGTTGCAAAAGTTTCTGCAACATAAGCTTTGTTGCAAAAGTTTATGCAACAATATCTTTGTTGCAATTGTGAGTAGGGCGTTGGGTCGTTGGATGACACTAGATCTATCGACTATTGACCGACGTGTGTCACTCTCCTTTGAAGAAAAGTGTTCAATTTGAAAGAAGTTCGCACATATAAAAAATAAAAGAAAAATATCAAAAACAAAAAATAAAGAAAGAGAAAAATGATTCGCGGGAGATCTTTTTATAAGATCCACCGCCTCAGCAACAGTTAGATCTAGTGCTATCCATCATCTAACATCGTCCTCATGATTGTAACAATGGAAGTGTTGTAGAATCCTTTGTAACAAAGCTTATATTGGAGAAACATTTTGCAACATAGGTGATGTTGTAGATTTTTCTTTTTCACTTTTTTTTACAACGTGGGTGTTGTTGCAGAAGAAAATTTTGCAACACAGATGATGTTGCAGAAATATTTGTAATTTTTTTGTCTTCAATTTTTTTGCAACATTGATGTTGTTGTGGTAGACAATTTTGCAACACACATGATGTTGCAGTTTTTTTTTTGCAGAAAGAGACAAGTAAAGGACACATGCCACACAGAGGAGGAGACGGATGCAAACCAACCTGTGGTTGGATGGTTAGAGGGATTGTGGTATCCCCAGCCCACCAGGGTTCAAGTCTTGGTGCTCGCATTTATTCTGGATTGTTTCAGGACTTCCGGCGATGCGCATTTAGTGGGAGGAGACGTTCCCGTCGACGACGAGGTGCCTAAGGTGACTTCGTAAATTTCAAGATGATATGTCGGCTCAGTCTTTCGGAGGTGCTCATAGGAGTAGGATGTGCGTGTGTGCCTTCATAAGGGTGAGTGTATGCGCGTGTATATGAGCGCTCGCATCTGTACTGTGTTTAAGAAAAAAGAGAAGGCGGCGGATCGCACGGCTGAAGCAAGCGTTTCTCAAAAGAAAAAGGAAACGCACTAGAGTTCCTTCTTTTTTTGAGACATAACTAGCAAAAAAGCCCGTGCGTTGCACCGGGTATAAAATAAATCTGAGAGTTTGTGTGGTATTCAATAGTTTACCTACCATGATGAATAATATGAATTTCCAATTAAAATTGGTTGTAGGACTTATAAGGGTCCCATTTATGACGACCCCATTCTACCCCAAAAGCTCGTTATCTTCTTCTCTGCTAATAAAACCTACTCCTTCAAATCACCCTAAAGAAATTGGAATATGTGTAATAAATTGTTAATATTTAAAAATCATGTGTAAAAATAGTAACAATAATCTAAACATTTATTGGTTCAGTAGATCAAAAGACTACTCCTTTGATGCGAAAATAAATGTGCATCATTTGTATACGTGTAGCAGATTCAAATAGATCATATATTAATTCCTATATCTCTCAATCCCTATTAACATTTATTCATATTTATACTTTCCCACTTCAAAAAAATGATGGCTGGAAAGTAAAGAGTTTATAATGCTTGGCGCTCTTTTGTTGACACATTGCCGACGGTAGTAGGAGCACACCCTTCACGTCAACATGACCATTTACCAAGATATTATCACCTAGCCTCATTGGGGACCAGGATTGGAATATGCAGGCCGCGGGATCAATAGATGGTACAACGGAGGGGAGTGCTTCCCTCCCAGCTGTCGTGCGGGGTGAAGCAGGACACGATCAGGATGCGCCGTCCGTTGTCGTACTCTCGCTATCATCACTCCCTCTCTCCTCCCTATCTCACCAAGACATAGGTGACATCCAGAGTTGAGAAATATCTTGATGGTCAACATATAACGGTGAGCCCCAAATATCTTCCCTGTTCTGTATGTAGTACATATTATAATCTCTAAAAAGAATCTTATTTTTTATTGAAGTAATTATTATATCAGATAATGTGTTTGTAACAACAAATAACAGCAAGTTATAATCGGCGCACGTCTAGCAACTTTGGGTCTGTGCAGCACAACATCTAGCACCCACTACTGTCTACTATCCACCGCCCACTACGCATTGTGCTGCGTGCCCCTTATCCACAAGGACACATACATCGCGCTCGTCCCCTCATGTTCTCCATCCACCGGACGCGCTTGCTCCCTCGGCCCCCTCACTATCCGGTGCACGCCGAACGGCTTGGCACGAACATTAAACTCATCAATAACAACAAACAACGGCATGTAATTATAAATCGGTGCTCATATAGAATATTTTCTTTGCAATTGGTAGCACACAAAAATTATAATGGCCAACATAAAACAATTCAAGTTCATCAAATTGCGCCAATCTGATGTAAATCCTACAAATCAAATCGATAATTAAGAATAAGTAGATCCTGAGATCAAGGAGACCATGGACGGGAGTATGTGCTCAAGAAAAAGAAGCATCCAAAAACATTTAATATCAGTATAACGGATGCTATATTTTTTTTGTTTTGCATGGTACGGATGCTACATTTTTAGAACGTTGGCAGAGGCTAGAGCTACCATCCCGACAGTCTGTTGCTACATATACTAATATCAACATTTAAGTACAGCAATAATATAACTTACCTGGCATCACCAAAAAAATACTACAACAAAAGGGCATGGGGTAAAAAAAACATGGTCCACAATCATCGACTGGAAATATAAATCAATCCAGCAGCTTCTGGTCGGTGTGCAATCAATAAAAAAATAGACAAAAATCCCCACCGGAGAGCTCCCTTATCCACACAGCACTGCTCGTCATCAATCCACGCCCCCATCAGCGCTGCTCTCTCCTCTTCTCCGCCCCGCACCCCCCATCTCTCTTCCCTCCTCCTGTCCTCCGCACGCCCTAGGGACCGTGGCGCCAGATCGAGGTAAGGGCCCTGCCTCCTCCAACCGCGCGCAAGCAGGCCAAGCCGATGCCCACCCCTTCTCTCTCTAATCTCTCTCACACGTTTTCTTCAGGGAGCCCGGCAACGGAGGTCGCCGCCTCTCCGTCTCGATCCGTCGGCTGCTGGATCCGACTGCATGGCCCGCTGGTGCCCTCCAGGGACCCCCCCCCCCCCCCCCCGACCCCGCGTCGGTGAGGACAGCCATGGACGGGCGCCCTGGAGCTCTTCTGCCATCGCCCGATCTGGCCGCCCGCCCAGTCGCCGAACCGTGCTCCGGATCCGGCCAACAGCCTCGCCTCCGACTCGATTCAGACGCCCACAACCTCCCTCCGCCACCTGCGCCATGCATGCCCCCAGGTCCGACCGATCCTGCGCCGCTCATCCTCACTGCTTTTCTTTTGAGTGAACCTCGCTGCTTCTTTTTGGCTCGCAGCTCGCAAGGAGGACAGGCACGTCGTCCAACTGATGCACCGGCGGCGCGTATCGGCGTGGGGTGGGCCGGCGGCGCGTGTTGTGACCGGCGGCAGGACGTTGAGATGGGATTGTTTTTTTACGGAATTGGGAGGCAGGGACGTGCGGGTGGGTGGGTGGGTTATTTCTTTTTCTCTCTTGTCAGTATCTCTTCGGGTTGACTTATATTATAATAGTACTGTGGGTTGAATAGCCAAAATAGCAGGGGGATTTCTGTAAAAATGCTGACGACGTACGACAGAAACCCTACGTGCTTTATTATTATTATTATTATTATTATATATATATATATATATATATATATATATATATATATATAATAGGACATATGCCCGTGCGTTGCAACGGGAGAAGAAAATATCACATCCCTTAATTGCTCTAGTCCATCAACCTCCATCCGAATCATATTTCCACAACCTAAAAAGAGGTTGCATTGTTTAGACCTGTGTGGAGAAAACATATGTTGCAATAAATCAGGATTAACCGGGTCACCGATCTATGCCCAGCTCATAATGACTGAGGAATGATGAAGACAACATGTCTCTGTCTAAAGAGCATAATTAGTACAATAAACAAACCAGCACCAGCAGCCTAAATTGTACCTTCAAATTAAGACCTAGTTTAATCTGACAGGGCAATAATCAGTCAATTCATCAAACATATAGTCAATTTTCTATAAGAAAACATATAATCGTCCACTCAAGATTGAAAAATGCAGTTTGAAGGGACTGCCCAATCTACATAAATCATGTCCATGTTTTGTACATTGCCTAACATTGTCTAACCATTGGCTTAGGCATAGTCTAACAAAGATTGCAAACCGCTGATAAGTGTTGACATGTCGTTGGTTTCTTGACTGAAAAGAAATTTTCAGTCATAGTGATAGCTCCAGCCAACAACTGGAAAAGTAGTTTCATTGGATATACGCGTCCAACAGTCCAAAGAGCGACTCCATAGGAGCAGTATGAAACATCATCATAATGAAATATATCCTATTAGCAACATGAACAAAGAAGAATGGCACACTTAAATGATGGGGAAGAAACATGAAGTGTTTCTTACAGTGTGAAAAACAAATTCTTCCTTAACTGGTGCAAACACATTATTGCCACACTGGGAATAGATTTGTTGCTTTGCAGGCTAAAAATCTCCCTCCGTCCATGTAATAACATCTTATATTATGGTGTACTTTTTTGTTGGTAATAGCACATAGAGCATAATATAGACAACTAAATCAATTTAAAAAATTGGCATGTTTAATCATGTAATATCATGCACCTACACTGAAGAAAGAACAATGTCAATCTTGAAAGGGCACTTATCTTTGATAGAATTCTCATGTTCACCTGCACCGTGAAAAGACTGGAACCACATATAAATGCCATTATCCAGTGAATGATTTATCACATCCTGGATGCTTTGCATCCACGGAAGATAAAAATATTTCAACACAGAGCAAGATAAATAGCACCTAAACCAAAGTAGTAGAGGATACTCGGGTCATTTGCTTTCAGATATTTCATGTTCACTGTTGTTATCTTTGCAACTTGATAGATCTCTTGGATTAAATGAGGAAGCCCACTTGTGATGCCACTGATGTTTAGCTTCTGAAGAAACTCTGGATAACAAACTTAAGTGTGTTTCCCCTACTTTAGTAGTCCTCTGATCAGCACCTGACGGATGTTCGATTGCGCATTGACAAAGGTGTGTATGCAGTTTCTCAATCTGGCAAAATATACCACTTAATTTGGAATTTCTACCATGAATAACTACACCAAATTTGCAATTTCAGCAGCTGAGCGATGTTGGCTAAGCCCATTCTTATCGCTGGAAACTTCAACATGAGAATAACTCCATGTTCTTGCGTTGCAACGGGTGAAAGTAATCTAATATGTGCTCACTAACGTGAAAATTGTGTACACAATAATCTAATATATACAACAAAAACAATTTTCTTAACCGGTTGAGCTCAATGCCAAGCGTAAAAAGCATTTCATTGAATAACCAATTGATCCGTTGGTATCCTTATCGCCACGGCTCATCACAGCAATACCTTTCGTTACCAATTAAAAACAAAGACCAAAGCAGATTTCCCAATGACAGAAAAACTTCTTAAATGTTAATAGTACAATCCACAAAACAGTTAAATGTATATAAGAGCAGGTGCACATACAAATGAGTTGCAGCATAGAAACAAGCATAACATGTGCATTCTAACTTTTCAAGTAAGAATTTTTGTTGTGTTAGTACCTGATTCTGGACAGACTTGGCCATCTTGCAGAACTGCTTGCGCGTTAGAGTCTTGTGCAACAGCTTGGCACAGGTGTCCTGCTTCTTGGTCTTGCTCGTGGACAGGACAACAGCCTTCTCCTCTCCCGCTGATGGCTGGACCGCCACGGTCTTGCTGTTTGTTAAGCCTAAAAAACCACATCAGACCACAGCAAGTTAGCGCCTTGTAGAGGAACTAATAAACAACTTTGAGCCCGCCAAAAACAGTGCAAGTGTGAAGAGCTATGGACCTGAGAACTTGTAGTAGCGGACATTGTAGAGGTTGTTGGGTCCTTGTGAAACTGGACCTTGGCGTTGCTGTTGCCAAACTGCTTGATCAAGAAGCACTTGCTCTTCTTCACAAGCTCCCAGACCAGAGACCTTGGAACGGTAGTGATTTCTCTGCTCTCACCTCTCTCTCGGATGTGCACAGGAGCCCACCCAACGCCATGGCACCCACAGGAAGCCGCGCCGCCGGGCCTCCACCACATCGCCCCTGCCTCGTTCTCGCCCGATCGGATCACCGCCATCGCGCCAAGTCCGTCGCCAGCCGCCGCCTTTGCCTCTGCTTCGTGCCCCCATGCTCGCTGACTCCTGCCGCGCTGCTCTGCTTCGCTCGCGTCGCCCCGGCCCCCTTCTGCTCCGTCCACGCGAGGTGAACGAGCGCACGAGCAGCGCCCGGTCCAACCAAGAGGAGGACGAGCAGGGACAAGGTGCGTGGTGGCTGGGTTTGCCGGCCGGGTGGAGGAGACGAAGGCGGTTCACGCGCTCGGCAGCAGAGGAGGTAGAGTTACCCGATGCCATGCCGCGCCCGCCAACCGTCGTGCTCCGAGCTCCGGCCGCCTTCCTTGGAGATCCACTGTCTGAGCGCCACTTCCCACCAGATCCGGCGAGATTCGACAGGTCCTTGACGACCGTGCCACCGCTGGCCCTTGCAAGGCCGCCGCCGGTTTAGCCTCTCCTCCACGCCTCTCCTCGCAATTATGGAGGGGTGCGGCCGCGGCGGCGAGATGGCGGAGGTGTGGCGGCGGCGGCGACGGCGCGAGGATGGCGTGGCTTGGGCACGGGTGAGGGATCGAGGAGGCAGATGCGTACGGGAGGCCTCTGCGTACGGGTGTTTTGTTTTTTTGTTTTCCAGCGAACCGTTTTTTCTTTTGTGTATGGATAGACTGTGGGTTAACTCCTAAAAAGCACAGGGACCTTTGTTTAAAAACGCCGCGACGGTGAATCCGGAGACCCAATCAGTACTTTATTATTATTAGGAAGAGATAATATATAGGTATGAGACATAATAAGCACTAGAGTTCCTAAACGGGCCAGTTCGTAGGCGAGTGTGGTTCGCGGGCTGCCCCAATAGACGACGTGGACGACAAGGCGAGGTAGTCGGTAACTTTTCTTGTTTTTCTCAACAAGAAAAAACTAGGGAAACGTTACGGAGAAGGAATCTTGGTCCGTACATCGCCTCATCAGGCAGGCTGGCCACAGCCCCCTAAACCCATCGTATGCTATATGAATCGTGCAAACCGTTGAGTTACGGAAAAGGAATCTTGTTCCGTACGTGCTGTGGGCAGCAGAGCGGCGTCAAACCCCTAACGTCCTCGGCTACGATCCGACAGCATTAGCACGTGCCGGCCGCGACCACCCGTCGTCGGCGGCCATCATGGACGCCGTCATGCTGGAGGCGTCAACGTCGTCCACCGCCATGCTGGAGGCGCCAACGTCGTCCACCGCCATGCTGCTGGAGGCGTCAACGTCGTCGCAGCAGCAGTCCGGCGAGGCGGCGCTGTACCCGTACCTGCACGTCCCCGGCGTCCGGTTCGTCCCGACCGACCAGGAGCTCATCCTCTGCTACCTCCGGAGCAAGCTGCGCGGCGATCCGCCCCCGACCACGCTCGTGCACGACGACGACGTGTACGCGGAGCACCCCCAGATTCTCAGTGAGTTCTTGCCTTCTTGCTTAATGCCCACCGTCGTTTCACTCTAAGATAAGAAGATTCCGATCGATCTTGATCTTCTTGATTGAGTTCTTGATGGCCGTGTAACTTGCTTTGGTTTTGGCAGCGGAGAGGCTGGGCCCGAGCGTGGAGGACTACTGGTACGTGTTCACGCAGAGGAACCGCAAGTACGCCAAGGGGGGGCGGCCGAGCCGGAACACGGGCGACACGGGCCGCTGGAAGTCGGTGGGCAAGAACATGCCGGTCACCTACGGGAAGGAGAAGGCGACGATCGGTTTCAGGAACTCTCTGGCGTACGAGGTGTTCCTCTACGACGACGGCGGCGACTCCAAGAAGAAGCGGATAGAGAAGACGGAGTGGAAGATGGCCGAGTTCGTGGACGTGGACTCCAACATGCCCGTCTCGTCCGCCCCCAACTTCATGCTGGTCAGCCATAGATCGTCATCTCATCATCTCATCTCATTCCATGCATGTCAACTAATTTGGTGCCAAGCGTCCCTGTGTTTGATGATGTGTGTCGATCGTGTGTTTTTGCTTGCAGCTCAACGAGTGGGTGCTGTGCAGGATAACACGCAAGCCGGAGAAGAAGAAAGGGGAGGAGGAGGATCCCGGCGCCTCTCCGGCGGACGAGGTGGTGGAGGAGGAGGAAGGGGCGGAGGAGGAGCACGAGCCGTCATCGATGATGCTCGTCGACGAGCCGCTGACGGACACCAGCCCCGACACGTCGCAGCAAGCGCAGGCGACGGCGTCTGCCGGCCTCTTACGCAACGGCGCCAACTGGTCGGACAGCACCGCCGACAGCCAGGTCGAAGCATCCGGTTCCGGCGCCGATCCCCAACAGACTGCTGACGACGACCCGTTCGAGTCTCTTGATCTGGGGCCCTTGTCGAGTGGGAACAGTCTTGGCCATGTCTTCACGATTGATCCATGGGCCTGGAACCTGTATTATCCAGAGGGCGCCGATATTGATTCGTCCGGCAGCCGGCTCCGAACGCCCAGCGACCCTGATCCGATGGAGACCCCGTCGGAACCACCTGCTGCTCCTCAGCCTCGGCATTTCGTCACCGATCTTCCCTCCTCCACCGACGACGGTCGTCTTGAACATGCCAAGGTGATTCGCAAGAGAAAAGAAGACGCCAGGGCGAGCGGTGACGACGCCGGGAAGAAGGGCAACGCGGCAGTAAAGAAGAGCTCCGGGCGTGCAAAACCAGACGGCCAAAACTAATTCTGTGTAATGCATAAGTACATTGGTAGATTTTTGGTTCAGTTTTGATAAACCATCTCCCCTTTTTCTTGAACGCAATTGCCAGATCCCCTGACCTGTCGGGTTTTCCCTAGGACAAAGATAAGGTAGGTTTAGAGTAGTCGTAGGTTTATGTGTCTTTGCAACCTGCAAGCAACTGGATAGAATGTTGCGGTGAAATTTTGGCAGTAGGTGCTGATTTGCTGCCAGTGGAGCAGTGCATATTTAAGAGTTCATGGCATGGATAATGGTGGTCTGTTTAGGTGTGCTTGTGCTGGATTTTAATTAGCGAGGCATCTTTGAACTGTAGGATTTTCATAGCAATTTAGCAAGGTTCAGTATGCTTTTTAGGATATATTTTTTTAATTTAACACATGGACCGTTTGAATCACTTCGAGATTGAGTTTGCCAAATTCCTCTATCTCCAGTCCTTCAAATTTTATTTTAGCTTTGGTTATCTGGTGTGCCCAAACCATAAGCCTCGGCTTAACACAAAACTTGCAGCCCACTCGACAGTCTCCAGCCATGGCAGGGAAGCAGTTCCCCTCCCTCGCGCACGCGCGCCGCGCCTCCTCCCGCTGCCTGCTCGCCGTCGGCGCCCTCCTCGTCTTCTCCGCCGTCTACTTCCTCCTCCTCTCCCCGTCGCCGCCGCGCCCCGTCGCCAGCCCACTCTCCAACCCTAGTAGCACCACCACCTCCTTCGTCGCCTCACTCGACCGCTTCCTCGACTCCCCGCACCGCCCCGCCGCCTCCTCCGCGGCACCCGGGGACCTCGACGCCGCGATCCGGAGGGAGGAGGAGGCCCGGCTGTACGGGGACCCCCGGGGCGCGTGGCCGGCGGCGCCCGCGCCGCTCAGGGTCTACGTGTACGAGATGCCGCGCAAGTTCACCTACGACCTGCTCAGGCTGTTCAGGGACTCGTACCGCGACACCACCAACCTCACCTCCAACGGGAGCCCCGTGCACAGGCTCATCGAGCAGGTTGGCGAGCGGTGAGATCGATTTGTATCATATTCTCGCGTCGTTTTAATTTTGATGATGCCACGAGATCTCCTTGTTCCCAGATTTGGTGGTGGACGGCGCTTAGTTTGTAGACTGTGGGGCATTTGATTGCTTGCTGATTGAAAGTGGAGCATTAGTAGTAATGCTGCGTTGCTATATTCCTCTGTGATAA
The DNA here is from genome assembly GCF_018294505.1 of Triticum aestivum. Lineage (NCBI taxonomy): Eukaryota > Viridiplantae > Streptophyta > Magnoliopsida > Poales > Poaceae > Triticum > Triticum aestivum. The sequence goes on along the minus strand of NC_057801.1, from coordinate 594,436,485 downwards.
ATCTGTTCTCTGATGCTCTCGGGAGATCTCAAGTGTTCCTGAAATGAGCTGTATTTTAGTGTGTTGGATCTCATAGAAATATTATGTGCTGATCCACTGTAGCTGCTCTGGGTATCTGTGGTATTCCTGTGACCCAATGCTGCAAAGCTATACCAATGAGGCACATACGCTTCTCGACTGAATATGCTGTAATTTGTAATTATTACAAGATTCAAACATAAGGATGTGTATCGTTTGCTGATGTTCTTTGGATCTCTTTGAGATCATAAAACTCTTGTTGGAATGCATTAATAAATTGTAAATAGCTTACTTCTTGCCGATATCCTGTTTACATATAGCAGGAAAATGGTTGAACTGGAATAGCCTGTACTAATATTTGCTGGGAAAGGAATGGTCTGTTTACTGCGTGTTTAGATCTACCACCTCTGCATATGACAATTTCTAATACATCAGTTTTCCAACACGGTTTTGTTAAATATCTGTATACTAAGTAATACTGTAGCACTATGAATTTGGAACTTGCCATTTGTCTTGTTTTACTGTCTGAATTTATCTCCATTCGCATGTGCAGCATTCTATTGACTACTGGCTGTGGGCTGATCTCATTGCTCCTGAATCACAAAGACTTCTGAAGAATGTTATCAGGGTTGAGCGGCAAGAAGAAGCAGACATTTTCTACGTGCCATTTTTCACAACAATCAGTTACTTCTTGCTGGAGAAACAAGAATGCAAGGCACTTTATAGGGTGTGCGAGCATTTCTCAAGGTTTAATTTTTTAGCTAGTATTTGTTGTAGGACATGCATGTGACCAAGCTAAACTTTGATTCTTCATGCTATCAACCTGACATCAATTATTAAGAAAATTTAGTTTGTTTCTGCAGTCACAACAGAAATCATAATAACACACTATGGAATGAACTCAATATTCTATGACTATCTGTAATATATTTTTGGGGGGTTCACCTGACTGTAAGGAATATCTAACTCTCTGTCTAGATTACAAGTTATTAATTGTTCTGTTCATCCCTATTTATATCCAAGATGATCTTACCATTACTTCCCTGTAATTAGGAAGCTTTGAAGTGGGTGACTGATCAACCTGCTTGGCAACGTTCAGAAGGCAGAGATCATGTTATTCCTGTTCATCACCCATGGTCTTTTAAGTCAGTCCGAAGATTTGTGAAGAAAGCAATATGGCTTCTACCTGATATGGATTCTACTGGGAACTGGTATGGTCTTCATTCCTTCATTGTTCGCCACGTTGCCTCTATGCTGCTTGCATACATCAGTTGAGCAACACAACTCATGTTTCCACCTTATATCAGGTATAAACCTGGGCAAGTTTATCTGGAAAAGGATGTTATCCTTCCATATGTCCCAAATGTTGACCTTTGTGATCATAAGTGTGTGTCAGAAACTCAATCTAAAAGAAGTACGTTACTATTTTTCCGAGGAAGACTTAAAAGAAATGCTGTAAGTTTCTTGATACTATTTCAACCTTTGACAAAATCAGATCTATATATGCATGTGATAGTTCCACTTTTTGTTGTCTTATTGCCTTTTGGTCTTCTATCTTGTTGACCTTGTTAGGGTGGGAAGATACGCAGTAAGCTTGTGACAGAATTACAAAACATAGAAGACATAATCATAGAAGAAGGTTCTGCTGGGGCTAAGGGGAAAGTAGCAGCTCAGTCTGGCATGCGCAAGTCTCTCTTTTGCTTGAATCCTGCTGGGGACACTCCATCTTCTGCTCGCCTGTTTGACGCAATTGTTAGTGGATGTATCCCAGTTATAATCAGCGATGAGCTAGAGCTTCCTTTTGAAGGAATACTTGACTACAGTAAGGTATAGTTGACCCATTTTTCTACAACATGCCTTACCATTCTCCATAATTTGAAGCATGAAGGTTCGCAAAGATCGCTGATATATTTTACTGGAGCTCCAAAACTTTACCTATTACCTGAAAAAATGAGGATATTTTTCTAGTTGAATCTCATGAATGACAAACAAATATATCCATATCACTGAGTTACTAACAAGTAACATGCGGACTATAGTTGCATAGTTGCCAATGGACAGGCCTGATTACTTCAATGACACTGACTGTTGTAGAATTAGTGATACCTATCTTTTGACATATACCAATTTCTCTGTATCAATAGTGTTTCTGAAGCTTGTGTAAAAGTTGGCACGGTATCTATGAAACCACTGTACCTAAGGATTATTTATTTTCTATATATACTTGCACTGTGAGATAAACCGAGAAAACGCGTTGGTGATATGGGGCACTATGAATTATAAAAATGGTGCGTGAGCAATATTAATCAATTGTAAACTATAGTAAAGGTGTCTATATAGATGTGCACATGTGTGGGCATGCACGAAAATCTTACACATGCAGTCTGTTGGAGATGCATATATTATATCCCATCAAGATTTAATTTTAATTTTTTATTGTAGCATGATGACTATGTATTTTGCCTCACCATTGGTCATCGGCATTGGTCTGCTGCATTTGGAGAACACAAGTTTTTGCAGTGTGAAATAATGGCATGTTACTTCATTGTGCAGATAGCATTGTTTGTGTCATCAACTGATGCTGTGCAACCTGGCTGGCTGGTGAAGTACCTAAGAGGCATCGATGCCAAAAGAGTCAGGGATATGCAATCCAATCTTCTCAAGGTTTGCTCTTATTTAAAACCTAAATACGATTTAAGGGTATGCTTGGTTCGGACCCAAGTTCAGCCTACCAAAAGTTTGGCTAGCCAAAATTTCAGTGAAGGTTATGCTTGCCCATGATTTGAACAATGTTGCCAAGAAAAACAAACTAGAGTGCGCTAGTTAGTAGGTATGGGCAATGCCAATTTTGGTGATTTTGGGCACCGACCAAGTACTCCCTTAAGTTTCTTGGAAGACCCATCTTCTTGACTATTTTTACTCGTGGTGCATTGACAGTACTCGAGGCATTTTCTATATTCAAGTCCTGCTCAGCCCCTTGGACCAGAAGACCTTACATGGAGAATGGTAATTCCCTGACATTCTTCTAGAGTTGTTCAGCCTATTATACTTGCGAAATAGAAGTGTTTTTGCTTCTAGAATCTACATCGGTTCAATGTTGTGAGCCCACCACTTCAAGGCCAATTATTTTATCTGCAGTTTCATTCCTTGTGTAAATGTTGGGACTTCAGAGATACAGTAATCTTCGCTATAACAGTTTATCCGTTACATGCCCGAAATGCAGATTGCTGGCAAGCTGGTGAACATCAAGTTGCATATTCAGCGGTCATGGCGTGTGGTCAGAGAATCAAGAAGCGTATGCACATGTGAGTGTAGAGTCGTGAACACTACGAGGATGCTCTGAAACAGCCTTTTCTTTGTATTTTATAGTTCACATATCGTGGTAGCTCTTCTCTACCTGTCATTGGCATGAGTTTTGCACAGCTGTTACACTCCCTTGTAAATTGTACTTGAAAAATCTAGCGTTAGTTTGTAAGTGATGCTCCAGTTGGAGAATTAATTAAGAATTTGAAGATATGCAGTGTGCTAGTACATTGCTTTTATGGCCAAGGGCCCAAGGCCTAAAGATCCTGGTGTGGATGTACCTTATTCGTAGCCCAGAGACCTTTTCAGTTATTATAAACATTAAAAAGCAATTATCAGGGAATTTCCTCAGAACTGGCTTTGTTCCTAAATACAAGTCTTTTTAGAGATTCCCATATGAACTACATACGAATGTATATAGTTAGGGTGTAGATTCACTCATTTTGCTCCGTATGTAGTCCATAATGGAATCTCTAAAAAGACTTGTATTTAGGAATGGAGGGAGTAGATCCCAACCAATTCTACTCTGTTTGGGTTTGTGAGGTCTCTGACCATGAATTTGATCAACAAAATATGAGTTATATGCTACAAAAGTTATGCCATTGATAACTTCTTTTGAATGTGAAGATTCAACGGTGTAACTTTTGTAGCATATAAATTTCTGAGGTCTCTGACCATGAATTTGATCAACAAAATATGAGTTATATGCTGCAAAAGTTATGCCATTGATAACCTCTTTTGAATGTGAAGATTCAACGGTATAACTTTGTAGCATATAAATCCAAACGGAACTCAACATAGAACAAACTGGTAGGAAATTCAAGACTTTAAAACCGGCCTCACTGGTCTGAACATACTTGACAATGGCGCAATAGGCATATTGGCTGCTAAGAGTTTTGGTTCGACTTGACCAAAATACTAAGGTTATCATACAAAATTGACCTCACAAGGCCTACGGTCACAGAATCACAAGAAGCTACTTTGTCCTTGTGTGACAATGGGCATTGCCGAGCTTGACATAAGTCTACTATCTCCACACTACGGCGCAGTCATGAGGGGAGCCATTTGAGACGCTCCTACCTCTGTCAGACTTCAGCACACTACCCTTCTTCTAGGTACAACCAGAACGGCCAAAAAATGATCTGCAAAAGACCAGCACAAGTTAGGTTTACAGAAAGTCGAGGTGGGCTAGTTTACAAACATCAGAAACTATTACACAAGTAAAGCAACAGCTCCAAGTTAATGGTGTAAGAATTTGTTAATAGAGAAATCCTATTCAGGATATGAAATACATCGACATATTATCATAAATACCTGACCCAAAATAATCTGTAGCAAGAAAAACTAGACCATGAAATGTCTCGAGTTCTTAACAGAGAAGCTGAGAATTTCTCAAGACACTAGACAGGAATTACATTGTTCGTTCTTAATAGAGAAGCTGAGAATTTCTTAAGTCACTGGACATGAATAACACTGTTCTTGCATGCATTCCTACATGTAACACTCTAACGCAGTTTCTGTGGAAGCACAAGCATTACAGCTACAGCGAAGATAAAACACAAACATCCAACTAGTGTTTATCAGCACAACTTGCTTGCTTATCGAATACGAACCAGATGCCTGTAAATATGCATGACAAGCAGGGATGTCCAACAGCAAAGGAGTAGTTAGATGTATGCATGATGCTCAATGCTGAGAATGGCATTCAGGTGAAGACTGTTTTTACCTAACAGATAGATTGGCATGTTGATAAGCAGAATGCACATCTTCCATAATCAGCAGAAATAGCCCCGGCAATTTGAGGATCCACAAAGGCATCTCTTAGCTCCAGGAGAACCTATACCACTAGAATCAGCTCCAATATCACCATAGTCGTACGTCAGCTCTGTCATGGGAGGGATGTGCTTCAGTGCAAAGAACATGATATGTGGGTGACCATCATCTCCATGGTCAAACTGAACTGGCTGCCAGAAGGCCTTAGGGGAACAACTATGGTTCATGAAACGTGCGATGTTTCCCATTTTCTTTGCACTTATCTTGATGGGCAGTGGCTCAAAAGTATCAGCTGAATTATTTGTGATTTGCAACCCCCTCAGTTCAGGTACATAATCCCATTTTAATGTCTTCTCACCAGGACGCACAGTCTGAAAAACGTAATCATCTTCACCATCCAAATTCAGTTTACTCTCATCAATAACCTCGCCAACATACTCGCAGATAAATGAGCCAGCCCGTATAGGATCCCATGAACGAAGACCCCAGCCTCGATTTCCTGTCCTGAAGATCTCAAAGTGAACCCTAACCCCCTTCTGTGTCACCCTGTTACGGCAGTTAACTGAACACTGGCAAGATTCACCACATTCATGTAGCCTATTTTTGCGGCATACAAGCAATCCTGTTGAACTATAAGGTAAATTACCTCCATTAAACTGTGTACAACCACAATCCGTATCACTGGCAGACAAGCATTGAGGCATGAACAACCCTGTAATGGTTTCATAGAACTTAGTGGCTTTGGGTACTTGACCTGAGTAATATAGGTGAAAAGGCCTGGTCCTTTCTCACTGTCAACATCATTGACAAGACACACCGGAAGATTTTCAGTACCAGATGATAGATCAGGGTGTAAAACTCTGCCTCTAGTTCCTGGATTCTCCACCCATTTCCGGGACATCTTCCAGATTGACATTCCCTCGGGTTGTCCTGGCTCCCTCAGCAGCTTGTACTTGAAGCAATTGATCCCAGTCTTTGTTCTCTCCTTCCAGGACTCATGGATCTTATAGAGGCCATCATACATATAAACCTTCCCACCCAAGCAACCTGGATCTTTAAATCCCCGTACAACCCGGATCACATTCTTTCTCGACAGGCTCATCTGAAGAGCAAGGTTACCCCTCTCAAGCTTCTGGTCATGCATCTCCTCATTGTTCTTGCTACTACCTCCTGAACCGCTGTAGACTAGTGTGTCTGTAGCATCATCTTCATTCTCATAAACACCTGCAGCGACAATACATACTGCTACAGAATCATCATCCTTATCACCAAAGGTGTGGGTCATATAATCAATTCCAGCCATGGTAGGAGCATGCAAGCCAATAATGCATAGCTCCATCCTGAAGTAGAAAATATCCCCTATTTCAACTCCAGGAACAACTCCAATCCTCTTCCTGATGTTAGCCCTAAGATTATTGGCCATCATCACGCACCAATCTTAAGGTCTGGGCGTTTGGTACTCTCTTGTGCCGCATCCAATTGAAGATGTCTACGCCGCAGGGCCTCGAAGTTCATGAGAACCTCTTCCACAGCCTCCCTGGGATTGCTGGATGAAAGGGGCACCGAGGTAAACTCATTGTCAGCACCAGCCTTCCTGTGAGAGGTCTTGTTGCGTTTGGTCTTCACACCATTGTTGTCATCACTGCCCAAACCGCCGCTCATCTTATATCCACTTAGGTGGGACGGCCTCTTGATCTTCCGCCCAGATGCTGATGTCTGGTTGCCAGTGAAATGCTCATTGTCATCGTCATCGTCGTCCAGTGGTATAACAGGTGGCGGTGTCGGCCTGTAAGCTGATATAGGGATGACATCAATTGGGCTGTCAGCGCTGGCGCCAAGGTTTGTAGCCCCATTAGCAGCAGTCTGGCCTCCATTAGCAGCGTACTTATCAGCAAAGGTGGTAGCCTGGCCTCCACCACCATCCTGGCGACGAGAAGAGGCAGGATGCCCTCCACCGTCATGCTGGCCACCAGAAGAGGCAGGCTGCCCTCCATAAGCATCTTGAGCACCGAAAGCGGCGGCGAATGACCTGAAAGCAGGATGGCCCGGAGCACCAACCCCCCTGGAAACTGCCCAGCTGAAGTGACAAATATCAATGGTGGGGTGGTGTTGGGCACGTTAAACGTGTTGACCCCCAGAGGCGCAGGGAACATGGGAGCCAAAGTCCTCAGGGGCTGGATATCCAGGACATCCTGATCAGGAGTAGGCATGAAATTCGATGTCCGGTCCATGACGGCTCGCAGCAGCTGGATCCCTGCATCAAGCAAAGCAGAGTTAGTGTCCATGGCATAGCACATCGGCGTAGCCGGGTGGAAATGTAAAGTTTCAAACTTTAGGTTTCCTGACGGGCCACAGTAGTTCAAAATGGAATAATCGAACCAACCAGGAGCAAAACCAAAACAAAGTAGTACTAGGTAGATGATAATCGACATCGATTCCGCGAGCAAACGGATGGCAATCGAGCAACCAGCTGTAAAAATGCCGGAGACTTTTTAAGGAAACCCTAGGGCTCGCCGTCGGCGAGCAAGCTTCAATCCGGCGGGTGACCCGCCAGCCGGGCTCACGAAAGCTGGGGTTTTGTGGTGGCGGGGGGAGAGAGATCCCACGAACTCCGCCCCCGCGAACCAGCACAACGCTCGAAAAAAATCGCAGATGCAGATTCGCACCTCGAGTGGAGAAGAGCTCACCTTGGCGAGTATCCGGGGCTCCGCTCCGCGGCTTCTAGGAGACGGAGGGAGCCATGTGGGCGGACAGCGCCTGCTCTGTTCAACTTCGGGCAGGAGGAGGGGAAATTTGGTGGGGGGAGTGTGGGTGGATGGTTCGTTTGCTCTGGGCCTGTCCCCACTAGTAGTACTGCCCGAGAGGCGCGGCGGAGGGTCGCCAAGGGCTTCCTCTCGCCCGTCGGATCAGAGAACCGACGCTTCAGATGCGATGGTACGCAACAGTGAACGGCTTTGCTTGCTTTTCGCGCTTGTGTTTTTCGAGCATCTCGAACGGATTCATGTATAATACTCTCTCAGTTTTGTAATGTAGTGCATATATTTTCTTAAAAGCCAAATTTCGTACACTTTGACCAAGTTCGTAAAGAAAAACATTTACATCTAGAATGCCCATATGAAAAATGATTAGCATCCACTAGTGGATTGCTCCCAAACGTCAACCGCCGCCATCGTCTACCACGTGTCCATGTGGCCCCACCCTTTCTTCACCTTTGCTTCCTCAGAAACATCTCGATCCTATCGCTCTCTGTCTCACCCACGAACAGTTGCAGGGCCTCAGCTTGCACGGGCATCGATTGGGGAAAGACTATTAATTTCTGCAACAAGACCTTTGTTGCGAAATATTTCTATAAATTTTCTAACTTAATATTTGTAACAAGGCTTTTGTCATGAAAATTTCTACGACAAAACCCTTGTTGCAAGGAAAAAAACTGTAACAAAACGTTTGTTTCAAAAAAAAAAGAAATCTGCAACTTGACTTATGTTGTAAAAATTTCTGCAACATGACCTGTGTTGCAGAAAATTTCCGCAACACGACCTATGTTGCGATGGTACAGGATGACGCTCGGCCACTCAATCCATGAGATCCGATGGCTTGTGAGATGGCGGATCAAGATTCGCCGGCCGACGCGTAGCGGTGTCCTATGTATATCACTAGGTTTATCATAAAGATGTAATATATGTTATATATCTCGTATTGTAGATATAAATAGCTCCTGTTCTCTTTTAAGGTGGAGGGTTTAGGCCAGGTTTGTGCCTACGATCCCAATGAAGATAATGGAGATGATGACATTGAAATAGATGATGATGGTAAACTCTATTGGAGGGGTTGATGTAGGAGAGGACGAGGGTCCTATTGATAAATTGGATACTGCCAATAGATCCAATGGTTCTAGTGTTAAAAAAGCAAATATGGATGTATCTCATGTTACAACCACTTCCTTCCACCTCTATTCCCTGACCGATGATGTTAATGACCGGTTTTTGTTGGAAAAGAAAACTTAGAGATGGATGTTTCTCCTGTCTGTGTCAATATAGAACTGGACTCTGATGTGGTTTGTACCCCTGATATGGTGGTGGAATGTGGGGTGCCCATAAATCTTTTCATCGTGAAAAATGTGCTAGTCTTCTTAAGTATGTGGAGGAAGCTGAATCTGATGAGGAAGACAGTCTGGTGGCACAAGTAAAAGAACCATTTTCTCAAGAGGTTATTGATGCTCTAAACTTGGGCTCTATAAAAAGATCCATGGTATCCTCATTAGATGATGTTTCGGGTGTTCAAGTGTTGATAAGAAAAGTAAAACGATTGCTGGAAAATCCGATTATCAAGCTTAACGGGCCCAGTTCTGATCCAGAAACCAACACTAGGCAACATGGAAATGTAAATATCGTGGACTAGGATGCAACACCAGGTAACTCGTTTGTAGTCCTAGTCCCTGAAAAAAACTTATTTCACAATCTGATAAAATGGATATTGCCGTTGGAAATGGCGCATATGAATGTATCAGAACTGTAATGTTTTAGGGGTATCTAATTTGAAGGATTTCAATTTGGCATGTTAGCTTCTTGGGGTAAATGATATTTTTCTGGTAGTGATAAGAATTGGCAGAATTTTTTTGACTTCAAATATGGTACTGATAGGTCTAATATACTTTGGTCTAAAAATGAGGTTGGTTCTCCTCTAAAAATGTCTAATTGGATCATTTCTGCCTTAGGATATTTCTATAAATGGAAGATTGGAAAATGGTTACTCCCTCCGTCCCATAATATAAGAGTGTTTTTTACGCTCTTATATTATGGGATAGAGGGAGTATTTTTTATTTTATAATTGCCTAGCATGATATTTCGCTACGGGTTTGTTGCCTTAAAACACAATGATGGAAGATATTTTAGATTTGCAAACAATATGTTTCAGTTGTGTAGGTTCAGGATTGTGCCACACCGTGTCTTACTCCCACGAGATTTGTGGACGTGGTTTTGTGTGATAGATGGCTAGAACTAGTTGATCTCATATAGTCTGTAGTGCTATCTTATGATAGTGACTCTCATATTTGGATGCTTGAACCTTCTGGTCAATTTTCTGTGGAAGCTTTTCATAATCTTATTAATTTTGGAGGATTTGTATACCCTTTGAAAGATCTGATGTGGAAATTTTTCATCTCTCAGGAGTATTCATGTGTTTATATATGTGGCTAGTGAAGAACTACAAAATCCCAACGTTAAATAATTCAGCCAAGAGGCATGTTGTCAATGGTAGTTCATGTCTTTTCCTACAACAAGCAACGGGCGCATAATCGCACGTACAACATAGTTGGCCCTCCCTATCTCAAGTTCTTAATGTGTACTCTAAAAAAGGAACAGAAAAAACCCATAGTAAAAGCCCAGCAGCGGCCAATTGAAAACGTGGCAAATTTGACAATTTTGACTTGTGGACAAAATCAATTCACAAAATGAACTGCCCCTAAAAAAGTTTCACTGGGCTGACCTTTTTAAGTGGCGCCTGACACGAAGGCGCCACACCCTACGGTACATCGTCTAGCTTTGGGGCGTTGCACAGCTGTTCAGCATGGTAGCCCTGGGGCCTGCACCCAGTAGTGCAGCGTCTTAGAGCTAGGCGCCACACATGTAATGTGCAGTGCCTAGCCCTTAGGCGTTTCACATTGACTTAGATGCAGCCGCCACACGCTAGCCTCCCCACCCACCCCAACAGTTACAGAACCACGTAGCAGCGGCTGGTTCCTCTCCCCCTCTCAATCCCCTCTCCCAAATCCTTCAGATCTGATGATTCGGTCGGTGGATTTCTTCATCAATCCATCCTAGAAGGTACTCTCCTCCGATCCCCTTCCTTTTATCCATAAAATGTATGTAATTTTCAAGATTTGGGGAACCCTTGTTTGATTAGATTAGAATCTTGCATGTATATAGATTTGTGGGACTTTAAAATTTGTAGATGATCTTTATTATTTTGCAACCCTAGTTTAGTTTATTTGTATTGAAAATATATGCTTTGGATACATAGGTTGACATGTTATTTCTATGGAAAAGATATCTGCATTGAATCTTGCATGAAGTAGGCCTAGTTTAGTTTATTTGTATTGAAATTATATTCATATTGACAAGATTGCTTTAGATACATATGCTTTGAATCTTGCATATAGTAGCCTTAGTTTAGTTTATTTGTATTGAAAAGATATTCGTATTGACAAGAATGCTTTGTTTGAAGTTTGTAGGATGGTTTGGCTTCTCGATGATCACTGGGACCATCAACACTGGGCATACGCTATGTCGGTGCAGCAGCGGGTAATAATGAAAGTGGCCGATATTATGAATTTCGTGTTTATTTCAAACACAAATGCCCCATATGTAATCTTCTGATTTTCTTGTTTGTAGGAGCTTCAACCTCTGAAGATTCGGTCTCACGGGGTCAGCCTTGGGGGATGCGCTATGATGAGCGGTACACACCGTATGTAAGGGAGACATGACTCCTCCCTTTCATTCAGTTGGTCAGCCGGTCGATGCCACCCCTCAATGCTGCAGCAATCACCACGCTTGTTGATCGTTGGAGGCCGGAGACACACAGTTTCCATCTTCGGACATGATAGATGACTGTGACGCTCCAAGATATTGCTATGATCTCCGGTCTTCCTATTGAGGGGAATCCTCTTTGTATGAGCACCGATTTTGATGGGTGGCGCGAGCAGATGCATGCCCTTATCGGTATGGTTCCTTCGGAGCTTCCGGAACCAGTAGCAGAAGACAAGAAGGAAAGAGTCGCAGGCGATGCTCCATTCACCTGGATTGCATGGAACTTTGCTAACTGGCCCGAGGATGCTAATGAGGATGAGGTGAAGACATATGCTCGTGTCTACATGTGGTACGTTATATCCAGGACTATGTTTGCTGATGGCACAGGCAAGAATGCTCCATGGATGTGGCTGAAGGCGTTTACCGTCTTCGATAGCAAATGGAGTTGGGGTTCGACAACACTAGCTTACTTATATAGACATGTAGACAGTTGTTTCTTTTTCACTTCATTCCTACATTATTAATGCGATATTCCTTGTTAATTCAACCATGTTCTCTTTTATGTGCAGTTGGATGAAGCTTGTTGTAGGAAATCAAAGGACGGAGGTATTGGTGGTTGTATGCTCACACTTTCTGTATGGAGCTGGGAGCGATTGCCGGTTGGACGACCGAAGACCGTGAAGTACGAGGATTGGGACGACAACGACGGCCCACTACGGTACCCCACTTGGTCTTACAAGTGGGATGTGTTAAATGAGACGACGGATGATCCCTCGGTCATATACAAAGGTGTGTATGCAGTTTCTCAATCTGGCAAAATATACCACTTAATTTGGAATTTCTACCATGAATAACTACACCAAATTTGCAATTTCAGCAGCTGAGCGATGTTGGCTAAGCCCATTCTTATCGCTGGAAACTTCAACATGAGAATAACTCCATGTTCTTGCGTTGCAACGGGTGAAAGTAATCTAATATGTGCTCACTAACGTGAAAATTGTGTACACAATAATCTAATATATACAACAAAAACAATTTTCTTAACCGGTTGAGCTCAATGCCAAGCGTAAAAAGCATTTCATTGAATAACCAATTGATCCGTTGGTATCCTTATCGCCACGGCTCATCACAGCAATACCTTTCGTTACCAATTAAAAACAAAGACCAAAGCAGATTTCCCAATGACAGAAAAACTTCTTAAATGTTAATAGTACAATCCACAAAACAGTTAAATGTATATAAGAGCAGGTGCACATACAAATGAGTTGCAGCATAGAAACAAGCATAACATGTGCATTCTAACTTTTCAAGTAAGAATTTTTGTTGTGTTAGTACCTGATTCTGGACAGACTTGGCCATCTTGCAGAACTGCTTGCGCGTTAGAGTCTTGTGCAACAGCTTGGCACAGGTGTCCTGCTTCTTGGTCTTGCTCGTGGACAGGACAACAGCCTTCTCCTCTCCCGCTGATGGCTGGACCGCCACGGTCTTGCTGTTTGTTAAGCCTAAAAAACCACATCAGACCACAGCAAGTTAGCGCCTTGTAGAGGAACTAATAAACAACTTTGAGCCCGCCAAAAACAGTGCAAGTGTGAAGAGCTATGGACCTGAGAACTTGTAGTAGCGGACATTGTAGAGGTTGTTGGGTCCTTGTGAAACTGGACCTTGGCGTTGCTGTTGCCAAACTGCTTGATCAAGAAGCACTTGCTCTTCTTCACAAGCTCCCAGACCAGAGACCTTGGAACGGTAGTGATTTCTCTGCTCTCACCTCTCTCTCGGATGTGCACAGGAGCCCACCCAACGCCATGGCACCCACAGGAAGCCGCGCCGCCGGGCCTCCACCACATCGCCCCTGCCTCGTTCTCGCCCGATCGGATCACCGCCATCGCGCCAAGTCCGTCGCCAGCCGCCGCCTTTGCCTCTGCTTCGTGCCCCCATGCTCGCTGACTCCTGCCGCGCTGCTCTGCTTCGCTCGCGTCGCCCCGGCCCCCTTCTGCTCCGTCCACGCGAGGTGAACGAGCGCACGAGCAGCGCCCGGTCCAACCAAGAGGAGGACGAGCAGGGACAAGGTGCGTGGTGGCTGGGTTTGCCGGCCGGGTGGAGGAGACGAAGGCGGTTCACGCGCTCGGCAGCAGAGGAGGTAGAGTTACCCGATGCCATGCCGCGCCCGCCAACCGTCGTGCTCCGAGCTCCGGCCGCCTTCCTTGGAGATCCACTGTCTGAGCGCCACTTCCCACCAGATCCGGCGAGATTCGACAGGTCCTTGACGACCGTGCCACCGCTGGCCCTTGCAAGGCCGCCGCCGGTTTAGCCTCTCCTCCACGCCTCTCCTCGCAATTATGGAGGGGTGCGGCCGCGGCGGCGAGATGGCGGAGGTGTGGCGGCGGCGGCGACGGCGCGAGGATGGCGTGGCTTGGGCACGGGTGAGGGATCGAGGAGGCAGATGCGTACGGGAGGCCTCTGCGTACGGGTGTTTTGTTTTTTTGTTTTCCAGCGAACCGTTTTTTTCTTTTGTGTATGGATAGACTGTGGGTTAACTCCTAAAAAGCACAGGGACCTTTGTTTAAAAACGCCGCGACGGTGAATCCGGAGACCCAATCAGTACTTTATTATTATTAGGAAGAGATAATATATAGGTATGAGACATAATAAGCACTAGAGTTCCTAAACGGGCCAGTTCGTAGGCGAGTGTGGTTCGCGGGCTGCCCCAATAGACGACGTGGACGACAAGGCGAGGTAGTCGGTAACTTTTCTTGTTTTTCTCAACAAGAAAAAACTAGGGAAACGTTACGGAGAAGGAATCTTGGTCCGTACATCGCCTCATCAGGCAGGCTGGCCACAGCCCCCTAAACCCATCGTATGCTATATGAATCGTGCAAACCGTTGAGTTACGGAAAAGGAATCTTGTTCCGTACGTGCTGTGGGCAGCAGAGCGGCGTCAAACCCCTAACGTCCTCGGCTACGATCCGACAGCATTAGCACGTGCCGGCCGCGACCACCCGTCGTCGGCGGCCATCATGGACGCCGTCATGCTGGAGGCGTCAACGTCGTCCACCGCCATGCTGGAGGCGCCAACGTCGTCCACCGCCATGCTGCTGGAGGCGTCAACGTCGTCGCAGCAGCAGTCCGGCGAGGCGGCGCTGTACCCGTACCTGCACGTCCCCGGCGTCCGGTTCGTCCCGACCGACCAGGAGCTCATCCTCTGCTACCTCCGGAGCAAGCTGCGCGGCGATCCGCCCCCGACCACGCTCGTGCACGACGACGACGTGTACGCGGAGCACCCCCAGATTCTCAGTGAGTTCTTGCCTTCTTGCTTAATGCCCACCGTCGTTTCACTCTAAGATAAGAAGATTCCGATCGATCTTGATCTTCTTGATTGAGTTCTTGATGGCCGTGTAACTTGCTTTGGTTTTGGCAGCGGAGAGGCTGGGCCCGAGCGTGGAGGACTACTGGTACGTGTTCACGCAGAGGAACCGCAAGTACGCCAAGGGGGGGCGGCCGAGCCGGAACACGGGCGACACGGGCCGCTGGAAGTCGGTGGGCAAGAACATGCCGGTCACCTACGGGAAGGAGAAGGCGACGATCGGTTTCAGGAACTCTCTGGCGTACGAGGTGTTCCTCTACGACGACGGCGGCGACTCCAAGAAGAAGCGGATAGAGAAGACGGAGTGGAAGATGGCCGAGTTCGTGGACGTGGACTCCAACATGCCCGTCTCGTCCGCCCCCAACTTCATGCTGGTCAGCCATAGATCGTCATCTCATCATCTCATCTCATTCCATGCATGTCAACTAATTTGGTGCCAAGCGTCCCTGTGTTTGATGATGTGTGTCGATCGTGTGTTTTTGCTTGCAGCTCAACGAGTGGGTGCTGTGCAGGATAACACGCAAGCCGGAGAAGAAGAAAGGGGAGGAGGAGGATCCCGGCGCCTCTCCGGCGGACGAGGTGGTGGAGGAGGAGGAAGGGGCGGAGGAGGAGCACGAGCCGTCATCGATGATGCTCGTCGACGAGCCGCTGACGGACACCAGCCCCGACACGTCGCAGCAAGCGCAGGCGACGGCGTCTGCCGGCCTCTTACGCAACGGCGCCAACTGGTCGGACAGCACCGCCGACAGCCAGGTCGAAGCATCCGGTTCCGGCGCCGATCCCCAACAGACTGCTGACGACGACCCGTTCGAGTCTCTTGATCTGGGGCCCTTGTCGAGTGGGAACAGTCTTGGCCATGTCTTCACGATTGATCCATGGGCCTGGAACCTGTATTATCCAGAGGGCGCCGATATTGATTCGTCCGGCAGCCGGCTCCGAACGCCCAGCGACCCTGATCCGATGGAGACCCCGTCGGAACCACCTGCTGCTCCTCAGCCTCGGCATTTCGTCACCGATCTTCCCTCCTCCACCGACGACGGTCGTCTTGAACATGCCAAGGTGATTCGCAAGAGAAAAGAAGACGCCAGGGCGAGCGGTGACGACGCCGGGAAGAAGGGCAACGCGGCAGTAAAGAAGAGCTCCGGGCGTGCAAAACCAGACGGCCAAAACTAATTCTGTGTAATGCATAAGTACATTGGTAGATTTTTGGTTCAGTTTTGATAAACCATCTCCCCTTTTTCTTGAACGCAATTGCCAGATCCCCTGACCTGTCGGGTTTTCCCTAGGACAAAGATAAGGTAGGTTTAGAGTAGTCGTAGGTTTATGTGTCTTTGCAACCTGCAAGCAACTGGATAGAATGTTGCGGTGAAATTTTGGCAGTAGGTGCTGATTTGCTGCCAGTGGAGCAGTGCATATTTAAGAGTTCATGGCATGGATAATGGTGGTCTGTTTAGGTGTGCTTGTGCTGGATTTTAATTAGCGAGGCATCTTTGAACTTTAGGGTTTCCATAGCAATTTAGCAAGGTTCAGTATGCTTTTTAGGATGTTTTTTCTTAAATCTTTTTTGACACAGGGGCCGTTTGAAGGAGTACTTCCAGATTGAGTTTGCCAAATTCATCTGTCTCCAGTCGTTCAAATTTTATTTTAGCTTTGGTTATCTGGTGTGCCCAAACCATAAGCCTCGGCTTAACACAAAACTTGCAGCCCACTCGACAGTCTCCAGCCATGGCAGGGAAGCAGTTCCCCTCCCTCGCGCACGCGCGCCGCGCCTCCTCCCGCTGCCTGCTCGCCGTCGGCGCCCTCCTCGTCTTCTCCGCCGTCTACTTCCTCCTCCTCTCCCCCTCGCCGCCGCGCCCCGTCGCCGGCCCGCTCCCCAACCCTAGCAGCGCTACCACCTCCTTCGTCGCCTCCCTCGACCGCTTCCTCGACTCCCCGCACCGCCCCGCCGCCTCCTCCGCGGCACCCGGGGACCTCGACGCCGCGATCCGGAGGGAGGAGGAGGCCCGGCTGTACGGGGACCCCCGGGGCGCGTGGCCGGCGGCGCCCGCGCCGCTCAGGGTCTACGTGTACGAGATGCCGCGCAAGTTCACCTACGACCTGCTCAGGCTGTTCAGGGACTCGTACCGCGACACCACCAACCTCACCTCCAACGGGAGCCCCGTGCACAGGCTCATCGAGCAGGTTGGCGAGCGGTGAGATCGATTTGTATCATATTCTCGCGTCGTTTTAATTTTGATGATGCCACGAGATCTCCTTGTTCCCAGATTTGGTGGTGGACGGCGCTTAGTTTGTAGACTGTGGGGCATTTGATTGCTTGCTGATTGAAAGTGGAGCATTAGTAGTAATGCTGCGTTGCTATATTCCTCTGTGATAAATCTGTTCTCTGATGCTCTCGGGAGATCTCAAGTGTTCCTGAAATGAGCTGTATTTTAGTGTGTTGGATCTCATAGAAATATTATGTGCTGATCCACTGTAGCTGCTCTGGGTATCTGTGGTATTCCTGTGACCCAATGCTGCAAAGCTATACCAATGAGGCACATACGCTTCTCGACTGAATATGCTGTAATTTGTAATTATTACAAGATTCAACAAACATAAGGATGTGTATCGTTTGCTGATGTTCTTTCGATCTCTTTGAGATCATAAAACTCTTGTTGGAATGCATTAATAAATTGTAAATAGTTTACTTCTTGCCGATATCCTGTTTACATATAGCAGGAAAATGGTTGAACTGGAATAGCATGTACTAATATTGGCTGGGATAGGAATGGTCTGTTTACTGCGTGTTTAGATCTACCACCTCTGCATATGACAATTTAATACGTCAGTTTTCCAACACGGTTTTGTTAAATATCTGTATGCTAAGTAATATTGCAGCACTATGAATTTGGAACTTGCAATTTGTTTTGTTTTACTGTCTGAATTTATCTCCATTCGCATATGCAGCATTCTATTGACTACTGGCTGTGGGCGGATCTCATTGCTCCTGAATCACAAAGACTTCTGAAGAATGTTATCAGGGTTGAGCGGCAAGAAGAAGCAGACATTTTCTACGTGCCATTTTTCACAACAATCAGTTACTTCTTGCTGGAGAAACAAGAATGCAAGGCACTTTATAGGGTGTGCGAGCATTTCCCAAGGTTTAATTTTTTAGCTAGTATTTGTTGTAGGACATGCATATGACCAAGCTAAACTTTGATTCTTCATGCTATCAACCTGACATCAATTATTAAGAAAATTTAGTTTGTTTCTGCAGTCACAACAGAAATCATAATAACACACTATGGAATGAACTCAATATTCTATGACTATCTGTAATATATTTTTGGGGGGTTCACCTGACTGTAAGGAATATCTAACTCTCTGTCTAGATTACAAGTTATTAATTGTTCTGTTCATCCCTATTTATATCCAAGATGATCTTACCATTACTTCCCTGTAATTAGGAAGCTTTGAAGTGGGTGACTGATCAACCTGCTTGGCAACGTTCAGAAGGCAGAGATCATGTTATTCCTGTTCATCACCCATGGTCTTTTAAGTCAGTCCGAAGATTTGTGAAGAAAGCAATATGGCTTCTACCTGATATGGATTCTACTGGGAACTGGTATGGTCTTCATTCCTTCATTGTTCGCCACGTTGCCTCTATGCTGCTTGCATACATCAGTTGAGCAACACAACTCATGTTTCCACCTTATATCAGGTATAAACCTGGGCAAGTTTATCTGGAAAAGGATGTTATCCTTCCATATGTCCCAAATGTTGACCTTTGTGATCATAAGTGTGTGTCAGAAACTCAATCTAAAAGAAGTA
The DNA here is from genome assembly GCF_018294505.1 of Triticum aestivum. NCBI lineage: Eukaryota > Viridiplantae > Streptophyta > Magnoliopsida > Poales > Poaceae > Triticum > Triticum aestivum. The sequence continues at coordinate 594,417,696 of NC_057801.1, read as the reverse complement.
CGTTACTATTTTTCCGAGGAAGACTTAAAAGAAATGCTGTAAGTTTCTTGATACTATTTCAACCTTTGACAAAATCAGATCTATATATGCATGTGATAGTTCCACTTTTTGTTGTCTTATTGCCTTTTGGTCTTCTATCTTGTTGACCTTGTTAGGGTGGGAAGATACGCAGTAAGCTTGTGACAGAATTACAAAACATAGAAGACATAATCATAGAAGAAGGTTCTGCTGGGGCTAAGGGGAAAGTAGCAGCTCAGTCTGGCATGCGCAAGTCTCTCTTTTGCTTGAATCCTGCTGGGGACACTCCATCTTCTGCTCGCCTGTTTGACGCAATTGTTAGTGGATGTATCCCAGTTATAATCAGCGATGAGCTAGAGCTTCCTTTTGAAGGAATACTTGACTACAGTAAGGTATAGTTGACCCATTTTTCTACAACATGCCTTACCATTCTCCATAATTTGAAGCATGAAGGTTCGCAAAGATCGCTGATATATTTTACTGGAGCTCCAAAACTTTACCTATTACCTGAAAAAATGAGGATATTTTTCTAGTTGAATCTCATGAATGACAAACAAATATATCCATATCACTGAGTTACTAACAAGTAACATGCGGACTATAGTTGCATAGTTGCCAATGGACAGGCCTGATTACTTCAATGACACTGACTGTTGTAGAATTAGTGATACCTATCTTTTGACATATACCAATTTCTCTGTATCAATAGTGTTTCTGAAGCTTGTGTAAAAGTTGGCACGGTATCTATGAAACCACTGTACCTAAGGATTATTTATTTTCTATATATACTTGCACTGTGAGATAAACCGAGAAAACGCGTTGGTGATATGGGGCACTATGAATTATAAAAATGGTGCGTGAGCAATATTAATCAATTGTAAACTATAGTAAAGGTGTCTATATAGATGTGCACATGTGTGGGCATGCACGAAAATCTTACACATGCAGTCTGTTGGAGATGCATATATTATATCCCATCAAGATTTAATTTTAATTTTTTATTGTAGCATGATGACTATGTATTTTGCCTCACCATTGGTCATCGGCATTGGTCTGCTGCATTTGGAGAACACAAGTTTTTGCAGTGTGAAATAATGGCATGTTACTTCATTGTGCAGATAGCATTGTTTGTGTCATCAACTGATGCTGTGCAACCTGGCTGGCTGGTGAAGTACCTAAGAGGCATCGATGCCAAAAGAGTCAGGGATATGCAATCCAATCTTCTCAAGGTTTGCTCTTATTTAAAACCTAAATACGATTTAAGGGTATGCTTGGTTCGGACCCAAGTTCAGCCTACCAAAAGTTTGGCTAGCCAAAATTTCAGTGAAGGTTATGCTTGCCCATGATTTGAACAATGTTGCCAAGAAAAACAAACTAGAGTGCGCTAGTTAGTAGGTATGGGCAATGCCAATTTTGGTGATTTTGGGCACCGACCAAGTACTCCCTTAAGTTTCTTGGAAGACCCATCTTCTTGACTATTTTTACTCGTGGTGCATTGACAGTACTCGAGGCATTTTCTATATTCAAGTCCTGCTCAGCCCCTTGGACCAGAAGACCTTACATGGAGAATGGTAATTCCCTGACATTCTTCTAGAGTTGTTCAGCCTATTATACTTGCGAAATAGAAGTGTTTTTGCTTCTAGAATCTACATCGGTTCAATGTTGTGAGCCCACCACTTCAAGGCCAATTATTTTATCTGCAGTTTCATTCCTTGTGTAAATGTTGGGACTTCAGAGATACAGTAATCTTCGCTATAACAGTTTATCCGTTACATGCCCGAAATGCAGATTGCTGGCAAGCTGGTGAACATCAAGTTGCATATTCAGCGGTCATGGCGTGTGGTCAGAGAATCAAGAAGCGTATGCACATGTGAGTGTAGAGTCGTGAACACTACGAGGATGCTCTGAAACAGCCTTTTCTTTGTATTTTATAGTTCACATATCGTGGTAGCTCTTCTCTACCTGTCATTGGCATGAGTTTTGCACAGCTGTTACACTCCCTTGTAAATTGTACTTGAAAAATCTAGCGTTAGTTTGTAAGTGATGCTCCAGTTGGAGAATTAATTAAGAATTTGAAGATATGCAGTGTGCTAGTACATTGCTTTTATGGCCAAGGGCCCAAGGCCTAAAGATCCTGGTGTGGATGTACCTTATTCGTAGCCCAGAGACCTTTTCAGTTATTATAAACATTAAAAAGCAATTATCAGGGAATTTCCTCAGAACTGGCTTTGTTCCTAAATACAAGTCTTTTTAGAGATTCCCATATGAACTACATACGAATGTATATAGTTAGGGTGTAGATTCACTCATTTTGCTCCGTATGTAGTCCATAATGGAATCTCTAAAAAGACTTGTATTTAGGAATGGAGGGAGTAGATCCCAACCAATTCTACTCTGTTTGGGTTTGTGAGGTCTCTGACCATGAATTTGATCAACAAAATATGAGTTATATGCTACAAAAGTTATGCCATTGATAACTTCTTTTGAATGTGAAGATTCAACGGTGTAACTTTTGTAGCATATAAATTTCTGAGGTCTCTGACCATGAATTTGATCAACAAAATATGAGTTATATGCTGCAAAAGTTATGCCATTGATAACCTCTTTTGAATGTGAAGATTCAACGGTATAACTTTGTAGCATATAAATCCAAACGGAACTCAACATAGAACAAACTGGTAGGAAATTCAAGACTTTAAAACCGGCCTCACTGGTCTGAACATACTTGACAATGGCGCAATAGGCATATTGGCTGCTAAGAGTTTTGGTTCGACTTGACCAAAATACTAAGGTTATCATACAAAATTGACCTCACAAGGCCTACGGTCACAGAATCACAAGAAGCTACTTTGTCCTTGTGTGACAATGGGCATTGCCGAGCTTGACATAAGTCTACTATCTCCACACTACGGCGCAGTCATGAGGGGAGCCATTTGAGACGCTCCTACCTCTGTCAGACTTCAGCACACTACCCTTCTTCTAGGTACAACCAGAACGGCCAAAAAATGATCTGCAAAAGACCAGCACAAGTTAGGTTTACAGAAAGTCGAGGTGGGCTAGTTTACAAACATCAGAAACTATTACACAAGTAAAGCAACAGCTCCAAGTTAATGGTGTAAGAATTTGTTAATAGAGAAATCCTATTCAGGATATGAAATACATCGACATATTATCATAAATACCTGACCCAAAATAATCTGTAGCAAGAAAAACTAGACCATGAAATGTCTCGAGTTCTTAACAGAGAAGCTGAGAATTTCTCAAGACACTAGACAGGAATTACATTGTTCGTTCTTAATAGAGAAGCTGAGAATTTCTTAAGTCACTGGACATGAATAACACTGTTCTTGCATGCATTCCTACATGTAACACTCTAACGCAGTTTCTGTGGAAGCACAAGCATTACAGCTACAGCGAAGATAAAACACAAACATCCAACTAGTGTTTATCAGCACAACTTGCTTGCTTATCGAATACGAACCAGATGCCTGTAAATATGCATGACAAGCAGGGATGTCCAACAGCAAAGGAGTAGTTAGATGTATGCATGATGCTCAATGCTGAGAATGGCATTCAGGTGAAGACTGTTTTTACCTAACAGATAGATTGGCATGTTGATAAGCAGAATGCACATCTTCCATAATCAGCAGAAATAGCCCCGGCAATTTGAGGATCCACAAAGGCATCTCTTAGCTCCAGGAGAACCTATACCACTAGAATCAGCTCCAATATCACCATAGTCGTACGTCAGCTCTGTCATGGGAGGGATGTGCTTCAGTGCAAAGAACATGATATGTGGGTGACCATCATCTCCATGGTCAAACTGAACTGGCTGCCAGAAGGCCTTAGGGGAACAACTATGGTTCATGAAACGTGCGATGTTTCCCATTTTCTTTGCACTTATCTTGATGGGCAGTGGCTCAAAAGTATCAGCTGAATTATTTGTGATTTGCAACCCCCTCAGTTCAGGTACATAATCCCATTTTAATGTCTTCTCACCAGGACGCACAGTCTGAAAAACGTAATCATCTTCACCATCCAAATTCAGTTTACTCTCATCAATAACCTCGCCAACATACTCGCAGATAAATGAGCCAGCCCGTATAGGATCCCATGAACGAAGACCCCAGCCTCGATTTCCTGTCCTGAAGATCTCAAAGTGAACCCTAACCCCCTTCTGTGTCACCCTGTTACGGCAGTTAACTGAACACTGGCAAGATTCACCACATTCATGTAGCCTATTTTTGCGGCATACAAGCAATCCTGTTGAACTATAAGGTAAATTACCTCCATTAAACTGTGTACAACCACAATCCGTATCACTGGGCAGACAAGCATTGAGGCATGAACAACCCTGTAATGGTTTCATAGAACTTAGTGGCTTTGGGTACTTGACCTGAGTAATATAGGTGAAAAGGCCTGGTCCTTTCTCACTGTCAACATCATTGACAAGACACACCGGAAGATTTTCAGTACCAGATGATAGATCAGGGTGTAAAACTCTGCCTCTAGTTCCTGGATTCTCCACCCATTTCCGGGACATCTTCCAGATTGACATTCCCTCGGGTTGTCCTGGCTCCCTCAGCAGCTTGTACTTGAAGCAATTGATCCCAGTCTTTGTTCTCTCCTTCCAGGACTCATGGATCTTATAGAGGCCATCATACATATAAACCTTCCCACCCAAGCAACCTGGATCTTTAAATCCCCGTACAACCCGGATCACATTCTTTCTCGACAGGCTCATCTGAAGAGCAAGGTTACCCCTCTCAAGCTTCTGGTCATGCATCTCCTCATTGTTCTTGCTACTACCTCCTGAACCGCTGTAGACTAGTGTGTCTGTAGCATCATCTTCATTCTCATAAACACCTGCAGCGACAATACATACTGCTACAGAATCATCATCCTTATCACCAAAGGTGTGGGTCATATAATCAATTCCAGCCATGGTAGGAGCATGCAAGCCAATAATGCATAGCTCCATCCTGAAGTAGAAAATATCCCCTATTTCAACTCCAGGAACAACTCCAATCCTCTTCCTGATGTTAGCCCTAAGATTATTGGCCATCATCACGGCACCAATCTTAAGGTCTGGGCGTTTGGTACTCTCTTGTGCCGCATCCAATTGAAGATGTCTACGCCGCAGGGCCTCGAAGTTCATGAGAACCTCTTCCACAGCCTCCCTGGGATTGCTGGATGAAAGGGGCACCGAGGTAAACTCATTGTCAGCACCAGCCTTCCTGTGAGAGGTCTTGTTGCGTTTGGTCTTCACACCATTGTTGTCATCACTGCCCAAACCGCCGCTCATCTTATATCCACTTAGGTGGGACGGCCTCTTGATCTTCCGCCCAGATGCTGATGTCTGGTTGCCAGTGAAATGCTCATTGTCATCGTCATCGTCGTCCAGTGGTATAACAGGTGGCGGTGTCGGCCTGTAAGCTGATATAGGGATGACATCAATTGGGCTGTCAGCGCTGGCGCCAAGGTTTGTAGCCCCATTAGCAGCAGTCTGGCCTCCATTAGCAGCGTACTTATCAGCAAAGGTGGTAGCCTGGCCTCCACCACCATCCTGGCGACGAGAAGAGGCAGGATGCCCTCCACCGTCATGCTGGCCACCAGAAGAGGCAGGCTGCCCTCCATAAGCATCTTGAGCACCGAAAGCGGCGGCGAATGACCTGAAAGCAGGATGGCCCGGAGCACCAACCCCCCCTGGAAACTGCCCAGCTGAAGTGACAAATATCAATGGTGGGGTGGTGTTGGGCACGTTAAACGTGTTGACCCCCAGAGGCGCAGGGAACATGGGAGCCAAAGTCCTCAGGGGCTGGATATCCAGGACATCCTGATCAGGAGTAGGCATGAAATTCGATGTCCGGTCCATGACGGCTCGCAGCAGCTGGATCCCTGCATCAAGCAAAGCAGAGTTAGTGTCCATGGCATAGCACATCGGCGTAGCCGGGTGGAAATGTAAAGTTTCAAACTTTAGGTTTCCTGACGGGCCACAGTAGTTCAAAATGGAATAATCGAACCAACCAGGAGCAAAACCAAAACAAAGTAGTACTAGGTAGATGATAATCGACATCGATTCCGCGAGCAAACGGATGGCAATCGAGCAACCAGCTGTAAAAATGCCGGAGACTTTTTAAGGAAACCCTAGGGCTCGCCGTCGGCGAGCAAGCTTCAATCCGGCGGGTGACCCGCCAGCCGGGCTCACGAAAGCTGGGGTTTTGTGGTGGCGGGGGGAGAGAGATCCCACGAACTCCGCCCCCGCGAACCAGCACAACGCTCGAAAAAAATCGCAGATGCAGATTCGCACCTCGAGTGGAGAAGAGCTCACCTTGGCGAGTATCCGGGGCTCCGCTCCGCGGCTTCTAGGAGACGGAGGGAGCCATGTGGGCGGACAGCGCCTGCTCTGTTCAACTTCGGGCAGGAGGAGGGGAAATTTGGTGGGGGGAGTGTGGGTGGATGGTTCGTTTGCTCTGGGCCTGTCCCCACTAGTAGTACTGCCCGAGAGGCGCGGCGGAGGGTCGCCAAGGGCTTCCTCTCGCCCGTCGGATCAGAGAACCGACGCTTCAGATGCGATGGTACGCAACAGTGAACGGCTTTGCTTGCTTTTCGCGCTTGTGTTTTTCGAGCATCTCGAACGGATTCATGTATAATACTCTCTCAGTTTTGTAATGTAGTGCATATATTTTCTTAAAAGCCAAATTTCGTACACTTTGACCAAGTTCGTAAAGAAAAACATTTACATCTAGAATGCCCATATGAAAAATGATTAGCATCCACTAGTGGATTGCTCCCAAACGTCAACCGCCGCCATCGTCTACCACGTGTCCATGTGGCCCCACCCTTTCTTCACCTTTGCTTCCTCAGAAACATCTCGATCCTATCGCTCTCTGTCTCACCCACGAACAGTTGCAGGGCCTCAGCTTGCACGGGCATCGATTGGGGAAAGACTATTAATTTCTGCAACAAGACCTTTGTTGCGAAATATTTCTATAAATTTTCTAACTTAATATTTGTAACAAGGCTTTTGTCATGAAAATTTCTACGACAAAACCCTTGTTGCAAGGAAAAAAACTGTAACAAAACGTTTGTTTCAAAAAAAAAAGAAATCTGCAACTTGACTTATGTTGTAAAAATTTCTGCAACATGACCTGTGTTGCAGAAAATTTCCGCAACACGACCTATGTTGCGATGGTACAGGATGACGCTCGGCCACTCAATCCATGAGATCCGATGGCTTGTGAGATGGCGGATCAAGATTCGCCGGCCGACGCGTAGCGGTGTCCTATGTATATCACTAGGTTTATCATAAAGATGTAATATATGTTATATATCTCGTATTGTAGATATAAATAGCTCCTGTTCTCTTTTAAGGTGGAGGGTTTAGGCCAGGTTTGTGCCTACGATCCCAATGAAGATAATGGAGATGATGACATTGAAATAGATGATGATGGTAAACTCTATTGGAGGGGTTGATGTAGGAGAGGACGAGGGTCCTATTGATAAATTGGATACTGCCAATAGATCCAATGGTTCTAGTGTTAAAAAAGCAAATATGGATGTATCTCATGTTACAACCACTTCCTTCCACCTCTATTCCCTGACCGATGATGTTAATGACCGGTTTTTGTTGGAAAAGAAAACTTAGAGATGGATGTTTCTCCTGTCTGTGTCAATATAGAACTGGACTCTGATGTGGTTTGTACCCCTGATATGGTGGTGGAATGTGGGGTGCCCATAAATCTTTTCATCGTGAAAAATGTGCTAGTCTTCTTAAGTATGTGGAGGAAGCTGAATCTGATGAGGAAGACAGTCTGGTGGCACAAGTAAAAGAACCATTTTCTCAAGAGGTTATTGATGCTCTAAACTTGGGCTCTATAAAAAGATCCATGGTATCCTCATTAGATGATGTTTCGGGTGTTCAAGTGTTGATAAGAAAAGTAAAACGATTGCTGGAAAATCCGATTATCAAGCTTAACGGGCCCAGTTCTGATCCAGAAACCAACACTAGGCAACATGGAAATGTAAATATCGTGGACTAGGATGCAACACCAGGTAACTCGTTTGTAGTCCTAGTCCCTGAAAAAAACTTATTTCACAATCTGATAAAATGGATATTGCCGTTGGAAATGGCGCATATGAATGTATCAGAACTGTAATGTTTTAGGGGTATCTAATTTGAAGGATTTCAATTTGGCATGTTAGCTTCTTGGGGTAAATGATATTTTTCTGGTAGTGATAAGAATTGGCAGAATTTTTTTGACTTCAAATATGGTACTGATAGGTCTAATATACTTTGGTCTAAAAATGAGGTTGGTTCTCCTCTAAAAATGTCTAATTGGATCATTTCTGCCTTAGGATATTTCTATAAATGGAAGATTGGAAAATGGTTACTCCCTCCGTCCCATAATATAAGAGTGTTTTTTACGCTCTTATATTATGGGATAGAGGGAGTATTTTTTATTTTATAATTGCCTAGCATGATATTTCGCTACGGGTTTGTTGCCTTAAAACACAATGATGGAAGATATTTTAGATTTGCAAACAATATGTTTCAGTTGTGTAGGTTCAGGATTGTGCCACACCGTGTCTTACTCCCACGAGATTTGTGGACGTGGTTTTGTGTGATAGATGGCTAGAACTAGTTGATCTCATATAGTCTGTAGTGCTATCTTATGATAGTGACTCTCATATTTGGATGCTTGAACCTTCTGGTCAATTTTCTGTGGAAGCTTTTCATAATCTTATTAATTTTGGAGGATTTGTATACCCTTTGAAAGATCTGATGTGGAAATTTTTCATCTCTCAGGAGTATTCATGTGTTTATATATGTGGCTAGTGAAGAACTACAAAATCCCAACGTTAAATAATTCAGCCAAGAGGCATGTTGTCAATGGTAGTTCATGTCTTTTCCTACAACAAGCAACGGGCGCATAATCGCACGTACAACATAGTTGGCCCTCCCTATCTCAAGTTCTTAATGTGTACTCTAAAAAAGGAACAGAAAAAACCCATAGTAAAAGCCCAGCAGCGGCCAATTGAAAACGTGGCAAATTTGACAATTTTGACTTGTGGACAAAATCAATTCACAAAATGAACTGCCCCTAAAAAAGTTTCACTGGGCTGACCTTTTTAAGTGGCGCCTGACACGAAGGCGCCACACCCTACGGTACATCGTCTAGCTTTGGGGCGTTGCACAGCTGTTCAGCATGGTAGCCCTGGGGCCTGCACCCAGTAGTGCAGCGTCTTAGAGCTAGGCGCCACACATGTAATGTGCAGTGCCTAGCCCTTAGGCGTTTCACATTGACTTAGATGCAGCCGCCACACGCTAGCCTCCCCACCCACCCCAACAGTTACAGAACCACGTAGCAGCGGCTGGTTCCTCTCCCCCTCTCAATCCCCTCTCCCAAATCCTTCAGATCTGATGATTCGGTCGGTGGATTTCTTCATCAATCCATCCTAGAAGGTACTCTCCTCCGATCCCCTTCCTTTTATCCATAAAATGTATGTAATTTTCAAGATTTGGGGAACCCTTGTTTGATTAGATTAGAATCTTGCATGTATATAGATTTGTGGGACTTTAAAATTTGTAGATGATCTTTATTATTTTGCAACCCTAGTTTAGTTTATTTGTATTGAAAATATATGCTTTGGATACATAGGTTGACATGTTATTTCTATGGAAAAGATATCTGCATTGAATCTTGCATGAAGTAGGCCTAGTTTAGTTTATTTGTATTGAAATTATATTCATATTGACAAGATTGCTTTAGATACATATGCTTTGAATCTTGCATATAGTAGCCTTAGTTTAGTTTATTTGTATTGAAAAGATATTCGTATTGACAAGAATGCTTTGTTTGAAGTTTGTAGGATGGTTTGGCTTCTCGATGATCACTGGGACCATCAACACTGGGCATACGCTATGTCGGTGCAGCAGCGGGTAATAATGAAAGTGGCCGATATTATGAATTTCGTGTTTATTTCAAACACAAATGCCCCATATGTAATCTTCTGATTTTCTTGTTTGTAGGAGCTTCAACCTCTGAAGATTCGGTCTCACGGGGTCAGCCTTGGGGGATGCGCTATGATGAGCGGTACACACCGTATGTAAGGGAGACATGACTCCTCCCTTTCATTCAGTTGGTCAGCCGGTCGATGCCACCCCTCAATGCTGCAGCAATCACCACGCTTGTTGATCGTTGGAGGCCGGAGACACACAGTTTCCATCTTCGGACATGATAGATGACTGTGACGCTCCAAGATATTGCTATGATCTCCGGTCTTCCTATTGAGGGGAATCCTCTTTGTATGAGCACCGATTTTGATGGGTGGCGCGAGCAGATGCATGCCCTTATCGGTATGGTTCCTTCGGAGCTTCCGGAACCAGTAGCAGAAGACAAGAAGGAAAGAGTCGCAGGCGATGCTCCATTCACCTGGATTGCATGGAACTTTGCTAACTGGCCCGAGGATGCTAATGAGGATGAGGTGAAGACATATGCTCGTGTCTACATGTGGTACGTTATATCCAGGACTATGTTTGCTGATGGCACAGGCAAGAATGCTCCATGGATGTGGCTGAAGGCGTTTACCGTCTTCGATAGCAAATGGAGTTGGGGTTCGACAACACTAGCTTACTTATATAGACATGTAGACAGTTGTTTCTTTTTCACTTCATTCCTACATTATTAATGCGATATTCCTTGTTAATTCAACCATGTTCTCTTTTATGTGCAGTTGGATGAAGCTTGTTGTAGGAAATCAAAGGACGGAGGTATTGGTGGTTGTATGCTCACACTTTCTGTATGGAGCTGGGAGCGATTGCCGGTTGGACGACCGAAGACCGTGAAGTACGAGGATTGGGACGACAACGACGGCCCACTACGGTACCCCACTTGGTCTTACAAGTGGGATGTGTTAAATGAGACGACGGATGATCCCTCGGTCATATACAAGTTGTACATGAGCGATATGGACACGGTTACGGATGAGCAGGTGACTCTACATTGCATAAGTGATTCTCATGCTTCTATCGTAACTCGAAGTCAATTTTGCATTCTATTCTATGTTGCAGGTGGAATGGGAGCCGTATGGAAAAGGGGGTAGTTTTGATAACCCTAGAGACTTCATGCTGAATCCGTTGTGCCTTAGGGATAGGGATCTTTGGCATATGCGGTGCCCACTCATATACAACTGGGCGGTTGAGCTTCACATGCCACATTGGGTGTACCGCCAGTTTGGTTTGTTCCAGCCACACCCGCCGGAGTGGGAGGACACAGACAAGTTGCTTCACGCGTAAGATAGAATTAACCTTGAGCACTTAGCAGCTTGTTGGCAGTTTCGATGGTTCTAATATTCTGTTTCTAAATTGCAGGTTGGATAGGAGAAGGCGGCAAAAGATCAAGGATTGGGATAGGCATCATAGTAAGTATATCATACAGTTCGCGCTTAGTGTGGAGCAAGTTAAGGCCGAAAAATGATCCCAGCTTCGTGAGCACTGCCCGATAGTGTCCAACAACTATCTCACATGGTTTCTTGCAAGTACCCGTGTGGAGATATGCAAGCCGACATATGATGAGGAGATTTTGGAAGATCCCACCGTCTTCGATGAGCTAACCCAGCACCAGTACAACAAATTAGTCAGGGAAGGCACCCGAGTCCCTTCAGCTCCAATGATGAACTTTGTGGTATTTCCCTCTTTGCTTTCCCATTTGCACTACACTTCTTTGCTTGCCTAACACCTTGTCGTTTCTGTTCATAGCGTACCCAGATCAAAAAAGCAGCTGATGAGACTGAGACTATTCTGGAGACAACCCCGGTTGGGAAAAGCGATGGGGAAGGTGCACTTCGTGTTGGAAATATGCCCTAGAGGCAATAATAGAATGGTTATTATTATATTTCCTTGTTCATGATAATTGTCTGTTGTTCATGCTATAATTGTATTAACCGGAAACCGTAATACATGTGTGAATACATAGACTGCAATATGTCCCTAGTAAGCCTCTAGTTGACTAGCTCGTTGATATATAGATGGTTGTGGTTTCCTTACCATGGACATTGGATGTCGTTGATAATGGGATCACATCATTAGAGAGAATGATGTGATGGACAAGACCCAATCCTAAGCATAGCACAAGATCGTTTAGTTCGTTTTCTAAGAGCTTTTCTAATGTCAAGTATCATTTCCTTAGACCATGAGATTGTGCAACTCCCGGATACAGTAGGAATCCTTTGGGTGTGCCAAACGTCACAATGTAATTGGGTGGCTATAAAGGTGCACTACAGGTATCTCCGAAAGTGTCTGTTGGGTTGGCACGAATCGAGACTGGGATTTGTCACTCCGTATGACGGAGAGGTATCTCTAGGCCCACTCGGTAATTCATCATCATAATGAGCTCAATGTGACTAAGGAGGAGTTAGTCACGGGAAACATGCGTTACGGAACGAGTAAAGAGACTTGCCGGTAACGAGATTGAACGAGGTATGGGGATACCGACGATCGAATCTCAGGCAAGTAACATACCAGTGGACAAAGGGAATTGTATACAGGATTGATTGAATCCCCGACATCATGGTTCATCCAATGAGATCATCGTGGAACATGTGGGAGCCAACATGGGTATCCAGATCCCGCTGTTGGTTATTGGCCGGAGAGATGTCTTGGTCATGTCTGCATGGTTCCCGAACCCGTAGGGTCTACACACTTAAGGTTCGGTAATGCTAGAGTTGTTATGGGAAATAGTATGTGGTTGCCTAAGGTTGTTCGGAGTCCCGGACGTCACGAGGAGTTCCGGAATGGTCCAGAGGTAAAGACTTATATATGGGAAGTCCAGTTTCAGTTACCGGAATAGTTTCGGGGGTTATCAATATTGTACCGGGACCACCGAAAGGTGTTCGGGGGTCCACCGGGTGGGGCCACCTGCCCTGGGGGACTTAATGGGCTGAACAAGGGTGGGAACCAGCCCCCTAGTGGGCTAGTGCGCCCCCAAGGGCCCAAGGCGCCTAGGGTTGGAAACCCTAGGGGGTGGGGGCGCCTCCCACCAAACTTGGGGGCTAAGTCCCCCCCTTGGCCGCCCCCTCACCTTAGATGGGATCTAAGGGGGCCGTCCCCCTCTTCCCTTCCCCTATAAATAGTGGGGAGGTGGGAGGGCTGCCGCACCCTTCCCCTGGCGCAGCCCCTCCCTCCTCCAACACCTCTTCCTCCTCCGTAGAGCTTGGCAAAGTCCTGCAGAAATACCACGAGCTCCACCACCACGCCGTCGTGTTGCCGAAGCTCTCCCTCAACTTCTCCTCTCCCCTTGCTGGATCAAGAAGGAGGAGACGTCCCCGGGCTGTACATGTGTTGAACGCGGAGGCGCCGTCCGTTCGGCGCTAGATCAGATCTTCCGCGATTTGAATCGCCGCGAGTACGACTCCATTAATCGCGTTCTTGCAACGCTTCCGCTTAGTGATCTTCAAGAGGTATGAAGATGCACTCCCTCTCTCTCTCTCGTTGCTAACATCTCCTAGATTGATCTTAGTGACACGTAGGAAAATTTTGAATTATTGCTACGTTCGCCAACAGTGGTATCAGAGCTAGGTCTATGCGTAGATTCTATGCACGAGCAGAACACAAGTAGTTGTGGGCGATGGTTTGTTCAATTTGCTTACCGTTATTAGTCCTATCTTGTTTCAGCGGCATTGTGGGATGAAGCGGCCCGGACCGACCTTACACGTACGCTTACGTGAGACAGGTTCCACCGACTGACATGCACTTGTTGCATAAGGTAGCTAGCGGGTGTCTGTCTCTCCCACTTTAGTCGGATCGGACTCGATGAAAAGGGTCCTTATGAAAGGTAAATAGCAATTAGCATATCACCGTTGTGGCTTTTGCGTAGCTAAGAAACGTTCTTGCTAGAAACCCATAGCAGCCACGTAAAACATGCAACAACAATTAGAGGACGTCTAACTTGTTTTTGCAGAGTATGCTATGTGATGTCATATGGCCAAAAGGATCTGATGAATGATATATGTGATGTATGAGATTTATCATGTTGTTGTAATAGGAATCACAACTTGCATGTCGATGAGTATGACAACCGGAAGGGGCCATAGGAGTTGTCTTAATTTATTGTATGACCTGCGTGTCAATGAAAACGCCATGTAATTACTTTACTTTATTGCTAACCGTTAGCCATAGTAGTAGAAGTAATAGTTGGCGAGACAACTTCATGAAGACATGATGATGGAGATCATGCTGTCATGCCGGTGACGAAGGTGATCATGCCGCGCCTCAAAGATGGAGATCAAAGGCGCAAGATGATATTGGCCATATCATGCCACTTTATGATTTGCATGTGATGTTTGTCATGTTTACATCTTATTTTCTTAGAACGACGGTAGCATAAATAAGATGATCCCTCACTAAAATTTCAAGAGATGTGTTCCCCCTAACCGTGCGCCATTGCGAAAGTTTGTTTTTTCGAAGCACCACATGATGATCGGGTGTGATAGATTCTAACATTCGCATACAATGGGTGTTAGCCAGATTTACACATGTAAAACACTTAGGTTGACTTGACGAGCCTAGCATGTACAGACATGGCCTCGGAACACGAGAGACCGAAAGGTCGAACATGAGTCGTGTAGTAGATACGATCAACATGGAGATGTTCACCGATGATGACTAGTCCGTCTCACGTGATGATCGGACACGGCTGAGTTTACTCGGATCATGTATCACTTAGATGACTAGAGGGATGTCTATCTAAGTGGTAGTTCATTAAATAATTTGATTAGATGAACTTAATTATCATGAACATAGTCTAAAATATCTTTAAAATATGTCTTGTAGATCAAATGGCCCACGCTAATGTTGCCCTCAACTTCAACGCGTTCCTAGAGAAAACCAAGCTGAAAGACGATGGTAGCAACTATATGAACTGGGTTCGAAACTTGAGGATCATCCTCATAGCTGCCAAGAAAACATATGTCCTGGAAGCACCGCTAGGTGACCCACCCATTTTCCTAGCAACTCAAGACATTATGAATGCCTGGCAGTCGCATAGTGATGATTACTCCCTAGTTCAGTGCGGCATGCTTTACAACTTAGAACCGGGGCTACAAAAGCGTTTTGAGCAGCACGGAACATATGAGATGTTCCAAGAGCTGAAAATGGTTTCCCAAGCTCATGCCCGGGTCAAGAGATATGAATTCTCCAACAAGTTCTACAGTTGTAAGATGGAGGAAAACAGTTCTGTCAGCGAGCATATACTCAAAATGTTTGGGTTGCATAACCGTTTGTCTTAGCTGGGAGTTAATCTTCCAGATGACTCGGTCATTGGCAGGTTCCTCCAGTCGCTCCCACCTAGCTACAAGAGCTTTATGATGAACTACAATATGCAAGGGATGGAGAAGTCCATTCTTGAGTTATATTCAATGCTGATATCAGCGGAGGTGGAAATCAAAAAGGAACATCAAGTGTTGATGGTGAATAAGACCACTAGTTTCAAGAAAGGCAAGGGTAAAAAGAACTTCAAGAAGGACGGAAAGGGAGTTGTTGCGCCCGGTAAATCAGTTGCCGGGAAGAAGCCAAACAATGAACCCAAGCCCAAGACTCAGTGTTTTTATTGCAAGGGAAATGGTCACTGGAAGCGGAACTAACCAAAGTACTTAGCGGATAAGAAGGCCAGCAACACCAAAGGTATATGTGATATACATGTTATTGTTGTGTACCTTACCAGCACTCGTAGTATCTCCTGGGTATTTGATACCGGTGCAGTTGCTCATATTTGTAACTCAAAATAGGAGCTGCAGAATAAGCGGAGACTGGCGAAGGACGAGGTGACGATGCACATCGGGAATGGTTACAAGGTCGATGTGATCGCCGTCGGCACGCTACCTCTACATTTACCTACGGGATTAGTTTTAAACCTCAATAATTGTTATTTAGTGCCAGCTTTGAGCATGAACATTGTATTTGGATCTCGTTTAATGCGAGATGGCTACTCATTTAAATCCGAGAATAATGGTCGTTCTATTTATATGAGTGACATGTTTTATGGTCATGCCCCGCTGGTCACATTGGTGTCAAACGCATGAAGAAACTCCATGCAGATGGACTTTTGGAGTCTCTTGATTATGAACCGTTTGACACGTGCGAACCATGCCTTATGGGAAAAATGACCAAGACTCCATTCTCCGGAACAATGGAACGAGCAACCCACTTGTTGGAAATAATACATACTGATGTGTGTGGTCCAATGAGCGTTAAGGCTTGCGGTGGCTATCGTTATGTTCTCACCCTCACTGATGGCTTAAGTAGATATGGGTATGTCTACTTAATGAAACACAAGTCTGAGACCTTTGAAAAGTTCAAGGAATTTCAGAGTGAGGTAGAGAATCAACATGACATGAAAATAAAGTTCTTACGATCGGATCGTGGAGGAGAATATTTGAGTCACGAGTTTGGTACGCACTTAAGGAAATGTGGAATTGTTTCACAACTCATGCCGTCTGGAACACCTCAGCGTAATGGTGTGTCCGAACATTGTAATCGCACGCTGTTGGATATGGTGCAATCTATGATGTCTCTTACTGATTTACCTCTATTATTTTGGGGTTATGCTTTAGAGACAACCGCATTCACTTTAAATAGGGCACCGTCTAAATCCGTTGAGACGACACCGTATGAACTATGGTTTGGGAAGAAACCTAAGCTGTTGTTTCTAAAAGTTTGGGGATGCAATGCTTATGTCAAGAAACTTCAACCTAAAAAGCTCGAACCCAAGTCGGAAAAATGCGTCTTCATAGGATAAACTAAGGGAACCATTGGGTATACCTTCTACCTCAGATCCGAAGGCAAGATCTTTGTTGCCAAGAACGGATCCTTTCTGGAGAAAGAGTTTCTCTCAAAAGAAGTAAGTGGGAGGAAGTAGAACTTGATGAAGTACTTGTTGGGGAACGTAGCAATTTCAAAAAAATTCCTACGCACACGCAAGATCATGGTGATGCATAGCAACAAGAGGGGAGAGTGTCGTCCACGTACCCTCGTAGACCCTAAGCGGAAGCGTTATGACAACACGGTTGATGTAGTCGTACGTCTTCATGATCGATCGATCCTAGTACCAAACGTACGGCACCTCCGCGATCTGCACACGTTCAACTCGGTGACGTCCCAGAAACTCACGATCTAGTAGAGCTTTGAGGGAGAGTTCCGTCAGCACAACATCGTGATGACAGTGTTGATGAAGCTACCGACGCAGGGCTTCGCTTAAGCACCGCTACGATATGACCGAGGTGGATTACAGTGGAGGGGGAACCACACACGGCTAAAGATCAATGATCAACTTGTGTGCCTTGGGGTGCCCCCTGCCCTCGTATATAATGGAGCTAGGGGAGGCGGCCGGCCAAGGAGGAGGGCGCGCCAAGGGGGGAGTCTTACTCCCACCGGGAGTAGGACTCCTCATTTCCTAGTAGGAGTAGGAGAGGGGGAAGGAAGGAGAGGGAGAGAGGGAGGAAAGAGGGGGCGCCACCCCCCTCCTTGTCCAATTCGGACTCCCAGGGGGGGGGGGGGGGCGGCCAGCCCTAGGTACTCTCCTATCTCTCCCACAAGGCCCCTGTTGGCCCATTAGATCCACTGGGGATTCCGATAACCTCCCGACACTCCGATAAATATCCGGTGTCCGAATATAGTCATCCAATATATCGATCTTTATGTCTCGACCATTTCGAGACTCGTCATCATGTCCGTGATCATATCCGGACTCCGAACTACCTTCGGTACATCAAAACACATAAACTCATAATACCGATCATCACCAAACATTAAGCGTGCGGACCCTACGAGTTCGAGAACTATGTAGACATGACTGAGACACGTCTCCAGTCAATAACCAATAACGGAACTTGGATGCTCATATTGGCTCCTACATATTCTACGAAGATATTTATTGGTCAAATCGCATAACAACATACGTTGTTCCCTTTGTCATCGGTATGTTACTTGCCCGAGATTTGATCGTCGGTATCTCAATACCTAGCTCAATCTTGTTACCGGCAAGTCTCTTTACTCGTTCCATAATGCTTCATACCGCAACTAACTCATTAGTCACATTGCTTGCAAGGCTTATAGTGATGTGCATTACCGAGAGGGCCTAGAGATACCTCTACGACAATCAGAGTGACAAATCCTAATCTCGATCTATGCCAACTCAACAAGTACCATCGGAGACACCTGTAGAGCACCTTTATAATCACCCAGTTACGTTGTGACGTTTGGTAGCACACAAAGTGTTCCTCTGGTAATCGGGAGTTGCATAATCTCATAGTCATAGGAACATGTATAAGTCATGAAGAAAGCAATAGCAGTAAACTAAAACGATCAAGTGCTAAGCTAACGGAATGGTTCAAGTCAATCACATCATTCTCCCAATGATGTGACCCCGTTTATCAAATGACAACTCATGTCAATGGTTTGGAAACCTTAACCATCTTTGATCAACGAGCTAGTCAAGTAGGGGCATACTAGTGACACAATGTTTGTCTATGTATTCACACATGTATTATGTTTCCGGTTAATACAATTCTAGCATGAATAATAAACATTTGTCATGAAATAAGGAAATAAATAATAACTTTATTATTGCCTCTAGGGCATATTTCCTTCAGTCTCCCACTTGCACTAGAGTCAATAATCTAGATTACACAATAATGATTCCAACACCCATGGAGTCTTGGTGCTGATCATGTTTTGCTCATGAGAGAGGCTTAGTCAATGGGTCTGAAACATTCAGATCCATATGTATCTTGTAAATCTCTATGTCTCCCACCTGGAATTGATCACAAATGAAATTGAAGCGTCTCTTGATGTGTTTGGTTCTCTTGTGAAATCTGGATTCCTTTGCCAAGGCAATTGCACTAGTATTGTCACAAAAGATTTTCATTGGACACGATGCACTAGGTATGACACTGATTCGTCTCTAACGTATCTATACTTTATGAAGCATTCATGCTATTATATTATCTGTTTTGGATGATTATGGGCTTTATTATACACTTTTATATTATTTTTGGGACTAACTATTAACCGGAGGCCCAACCCATATTGTTGTTTTCTTGCCTATTTCAGTGTTTCGAAGAAAAGGAATATCAAACAGAGTCAAAATGGAATGAAACCTTCGGGAAAGTTATTTTTGGAACGGAAGCAATCCAGGGGACTTGGAGTTCACGTAAGGGAAGCTTTGAGGTGGCCACGAGGCAGGGAGGCGCGCCCACCTCCCCTGGGCGCGCCCCCACACTCATGGGCCCCTCGTGGCTCCCCTGACCGACTTCTTTTGCCTATATATCTCCATATACCCTAAAAACATCTAGGAGCACAATAGATCAGGAGTTCCACCGCCGCAAGACTCTGTAGCCACCAAAAACCTCTCGGGAGCCCTTTCCGGCACCCTGCCGGAGGGGGGATCCCTCACCGGCGGCCATCTTCATCATCCCGACGCTCTCCATGACGAGGAGGGAGTAGTTCACCCTCGGGGCTGAGGGTATGTACCAGTAGCTATGTGTTTGATCTCTCTCTCTCTCTCGTATTCTTGAGGTGATACGATCTTGATGTATCGCGAGCTTTGCTATTATAGTTGGATCTTATGATGTTTCTCCCCCTCTACTCTATTGTAATGGATTGAGTTTTCCCTTTGAAGTTATCTTATCGGATTGAGTCTTTAAGGATTTGAGAACACTTGATGTATGTCTTCCCGTGCTTATCTGTGGTGACAATGGGATATTCACATGATCCACTTGATGTATGTTTTGGTGATCAACTTGCGGGTTCCATGAACTTATGCATAGGGGTTGGCACACGTTTTCATCTTGACTCTCTGGTAGAATCTTTGGGGCACTCTTTGAAGTACTTTGTGTTGGTTGAATAGATGTATTTGAGATTGTGTGATGCATATCGTATAATCATGCCCACAGATACTTGAGGTGACAATGGAGTATCTAGGTGACATTAGGGTTTTGGTTGATGTGTGTCTTAATGTGTTATTCTAGTACGAACTCTATGATAGATCGAACGGAAAGAATAGCTTCGTGTTATTTTACTATGGACTCTTGAATAGATCGATCAGAAAGGATAACTTTGAGGTGGTTTCGTACCCTACCATAATCTTTCATTTGTTCTTCGCTATTAGTAACTTTGGAGTGACTCTTTGTTGCATGTTGAGGGATAGTCATATGATCCAGTTTTGTTATTATTGTTGAGAGAACTTGCACTAGTGAAAGTATGAACCTTAGGCCTTGTTTCCTAGCATTGCAACACCTTTTGTGCTCATTTTTATGATTAGTTACCTTGCTTTTTTTTATAATTTCAGATTACAAATACCCATATCTACCATCCATATTGCACTTGTATCACCATCTCTTCGCCGAACTAGTGCACCTATACAATTTACCATTGTATTGGGTGTGTTGGGGACACACGAGACTCTTTGTTATTTTGTTACAGGGTTGTTTGGGAGAGACCATCTTCATCCTACGCCTCCCACGGATTGATAAACTTTAGGTCATCTACTTGAGGGAAATTTGCTACTGTCCTACAAACCTTTGCACTTGGAGGCCCAACAACGTCTACAAGAAGAAGGTTGCGTAGTAGACATCAAGCTCTTTTCTGGCAACGTTGCCAGGGAGGTGAGTGATTGAAGGTATATCTTTAGATCTTGCAGTCGAATCTTTTTGTTTCTTGTTTTATCACTAGTTTAGTATATAACAGAAAACTACAAAAAATAGAATTGAGTTTGTCTCATACGCTTTATCTTTTTAATATCTTTCATGAGAATGATGGTAAGGAAAATTGTGCTCAAGTGCTAGAAGAAGAATGCATTAAATTGTTTGGAACTAAATATTTGAATGATGAGCATGATTGCAATTTTGTTAGTAGGAATTCTTTGAATATCCATGATGCTAATGATATGCAAAGCCACAAGCTTGGGGAAGCTATGTTTTATGAAGATGATATTTTTTGTCCCCCAAGTTTTGATGAGAATATTTGTTATGATGAAAGTATGCCTCCTATTTATGATGATTATTGTGATGATACATATGCTATAAAGAATAATGATAACCATGAAACTTGTCATCATGATTTTAGTTTTGAATTGGATTATGCCTCACATGATAGTTATTTTGTTGAGTTTGCTCCCACTACTATTCATGAGAATAAATTTGCTTATGTGGAGAGTAGTAAAATTTCTATGCAAGTAGATCATGAAAAGAATGCTTTAGGTGCTGGCTATATTGTTGAATTCATTCATGATGCTACTGAAAATTATTATGAGGAAGGAACATATGCTTATAGGAATTGCAATAATATCAAGTTTCCTCTCTATGTGTTGAAAATTTTGAAGCTATGCTTGTTTTACCTTCCTATGCTAGTTGATTATTGTTCCCATAAGTTGTTTGCTCACAAAATCCCTATGCATAGGAAGTGGTTTAGACTTAAATGTGCTAGTCATATTCTTCATGATGCTCTCTTTATGTTTCAATTCTTATCTTTTATGTGGGCATCATTGAAATCATCATGCCTAGCTAGGGGCGTTAAACGTTAGCGCTTATTGGGAGGCAACCCAACTTATTTTTGTTCCTTGCTGTTTGTTCCTGTTTAGTAATAAATAATTAATCTAGCCTCTGGTTATATGTGGTTTTATGTTTTAATTAGTGTTTGTGCCAAGTAGAACCTTTGGGAAGACTTGGGTGAAGTCTTTGCGATCTTGCTGTAAAAAAACAGAAACTTTTGCGCTCACGAGATTAGCTGCCATTATTTACTGGAGAGTGATTTTAGGTTGATTCTTTTTGCAGATGATTAATAGAAAAATTCCTCAAGTACACCAATTTATTTCAGAATTTTTGGAGTTACATAAGTATTCTAATGAGACAGATTACTACAGACTGTTCTGTTTTTGACAGATTCTGTTTTCATTGTGTTGTTTGCTTATTTTGATGAATCTAGGAGTAGTATCGAAGGGTATGAACCATAGATAAGTTGGTATACAGTATATATTACACCAATATGAATTTATAATGAGTTCACAACAGTACGTAAGTGGTGGTTTTATTTTCTTATACTAACGGAGCTTACGAGTTTTCTGTTGAGTTTTGTGTTGTGAAGTTTTCAAGTTTATGGTAAAGATTCGATGGACTATGGAATAAGGAGTGGAAATAGCCTAAGCTTGGGGATTCCCAAGGCACCCCAAGGTAATATTCAAGGACAACCAAGAGCCAAAGCTTTGGGGATGCCCCGGAAGGCATCCCCTCTTTCGTCTTTGTTCATCGGTAACTTTACTTGGAGCTATATTTTTATTCACCACATGATATGTGTTTTGCTTGGAGCGTCATTTTATTTTGTTACTATTTGCTTAATGTTATTTATAATAATTTTTTGCATCTATATTTTCAATAAAAATGTCAAGGATAGCCTTTACCATGCTTATTTAGAAAGTATTCATGTTGCTGTTTCAAAACAGAAAGTTTACCGCTGTTGCAAAAGTTCCCTAGAAAAGTCAGAGAATGATATAATGTTGAAACTTTTTGCATATTGAGATCTTATAAATCTTCTACAGTGTAGTATTTTTCTTATAATATTTGGATTTCGGGAAGTATGATGAATCTTGCATTCTTTACAGACTGTACTGTTTTGGCAGATTGCTGTTATGATTGCATTGTTTGCATATGTTTGCTTGTTTAATGATTCTATTTGAGGATAGGAGTATTAAATATGCAGATAGATTTAGTATGCAATGTTGAATCATAATCTTAGTAATTTGTTACAGTAGAAAATGATAAGGCTTTTGCATTGGTTTATACTAACTTATCTCACGAGTTCTTGTTGAGTTTGGTGTGGATGAAGCTTTTTGAGATGTAGGGAAGCCGTGATATAAAAGGAATTAAGGAGACACAAAATCTCAAGCTTGGGGATTCCCAAGGCACCCCAAGATAATATTTCAAGAAGTCTCAAGCATCCAAGCTTGGGGATGCCCCGGTAGGCATCCCACCTTTCTTCTTCAACAATTATCGGTTAGTATCGGTTGAACCTAAGTTTTTGCTTCTTCACATGAGTTGTGCTATCCTTGAAATGTCATTTTGTTTTTTTGCTTTCTGTTTGAATAAAATACCAAGATCTTAAATTCTTAAATGTTAGGGAGTTTTCACATAGCTACATAATTATTTAACTACTCATTGATCTGCACTTATATCTTTTTGTGAGTAGTTTGTCATTTACTCGTGTGCTTCAGTTATATCCTATGAGTAAATGGTTGAATGAGTTGAATTTCATAAATCTGAATTATATATGTTATATATGCCTACCCCATTGGGAGTAATGACTTCACATCTAAGAAGTAGAGGTGGTAAATTTATTTAAGGTTAGCAAACATTGTATTGGTCACTTGAACAATTCATGAAAGAATATTGAAGGAAGAGAGATTTCACATATAAATATACTATCCTAGAAATCTTCTTTGATTGTGAGCCCCATCAATTATTTTCAAACCTGAGAAAATTAGTTGAAATTGGACAAATGAGTTATGCTTGGGTATATTTGTATAGAAGTTATATTGTTATAGATCCTCCAACATGTGATGCTTGCTGTTTAGAATCCTTTGCTAGCCAAATATCTGTACTAAGAGGGAATACTGCTTGTGCATCCAAATCCCTTGAACCAAGTTTCTTTCATGGGTGTCCACCATACCTACCTATATGCGGTATTTACCTGCCATTCCAAGTAAATTTGCATATGCCAAACTCTAAACCTTCAAATGATAATCTGTTTTGTATGCCCGAATCGCTCATGTAGTGACTAGGTGCTGTCAGTATCTTCCATGCTAGGTGGGTTATTCTCACGATGAGTGTACTCCGCTCATCATTCACGAGAAAAATGGCTGGTAACTGGGATGCCCAGTCCCATGATCAAAAGATCAAAATCAAATCAAAAATAATTGCAAACAAAACTCCCCCAGGATTGATGTTAGTTGGAGGAACCTGTTGTTTCAGGCAAGCCATGGATTGATGATTATTGGTGGAGGGGGAGTAAAATCTTTACCATTCTGTTTGGGAACCGCCTATAATGTATGTAGTATGGAAGATATTGGAAACTTTTGGTTGTTATGTTGACAATGAAAGCATACCTCTCAAAATTAGTTATCTCTATTTCAAAATCGAGCTCTGGCACCTCTGCAAATCCCTGCTTCCCTCTGTGAAGGGCCTATCTTTTACTTTTATGCAAGAGTCAGTAGTATTCCTTCTCATTCCTACCTACTCTTCAGTTGGCAAGCATCATGTGTTGGAGAAAGATCTAAGCATATATGGCCATTCAAATATATTTGATCATGAATTATTATTGTTGACAATTATCTATATGATAAGTAAGTTGGGAGGTGAAACATTAAGCCCCTATCTTTCTCTGTGTTCGATCAATGCTATTTGTTCTAAAAATATGCTTTGAGTGGTAACAATCATGGAAGACTATATGATAGTTGAGTATGTGGGATTTGCTAAATCAAAGCTCTGACATGGACCCTTCCTGAAAATAAGAGGAATTGCAATTGTTTGATGACTGAGAATGAAGTTTGCTAGTTTTCAAGAAAGTTTATGGTCTATGCTTTAACATTTGAATAGCTTGTTACTTGATTGTGAGAAGTTTTATGAGATGAGGTACTGTTATGGCATATAATGATGCTAGAAATGGTGACTGAAATTATCATTGATCAAACTTATGCACCTACTAGCATTCACACTTCCTAAATTCTTTCTTTTATCATTTACCTACTCGAGGACGAGCAGGAATTAAGCTTGGGATGCTCATACGTCTCCAATGTATCTATAATTTATGAAGCATTCATGCTAGTATTTTATCTGTTTTTGGATGATTATGGGCTTTATTATACACTTTTATATTATTTTTGGGACTAACCTATTAACCGGAGGCCCAACCCATATTGCTGTTTTCTTGCCTATTTTAGTGTTTCGAAGAACAGGAATATCAAACGGAGTCCAAATGGAATGAAACCTTTAGCAAAGTTATTTTTGGAACGGAAGCAATCCAGGGGACTTAGAGTGCACGTAAGGGAAGCTTCAAGGTGGCCACGAGGCAGGGAGGTGCACCCACCTCCCCTGGGCGCGCCCCCACCCTCATGGGCCCCTCGTGGCTCCCCTGACCTACTTCTTTCACCCATATATCTCCATATACCCTAAAAACATCGAGGAGCACAATAGATCGGGAGTTCCGCTGCCGCAAGCTTCTGTAGCCACCAAAAACCTCTCAAGAGCCCTTTCCGGCACCCTACCGGAGGGGGGATCCCTCACCGGTGGCCATCTTCATCATCCCGGCGCTCTCCATGACAAGGAGGGAGTAGTTCACCCTCGGGGCTAAGGGTATGTACCAGTAGCTATGTGTTTGATCTCTCTCTCTCCCGTGTTCTTGAGGTGATACGATCTTGATGTATCGCGAGCTTTGCTATTATAGTTGGATCTTATGATGTTTCTCCCCCTCTACTCTCTTGTAATGGATTGAGTTTTCCCTTTGAAGTTATCTTATCGAATTGAGTCTTTAAGGATTTGAGAACACTTGATGTATGTCTTGCCATGCTTATCTGTGGTGACAATGGGATATTCACGTGATCCACTTGATGTATGTTTTGGTGATCAACTTGCGGGTTCCATGAACTTATGCATAGGGGTTGGCACATGTTTTCATCTTGACTCTCCGGTAGAATCTTTGGGGCACTCTTTGAAGTACTTTGTGTTGCTTGAATAGATGAATCTGAGATTGTGTGATGCATATCGTATAATCATGCCCACGGATACTTGA
The DNA here is from genome assembly GCF_018294505.1 of Triticum aestivum. Lineage (NCBI taxonomy): Eukaryota > Viridiplantae > Streptophyta > Magnoliopsida > Poales > Poaceae > Triticum > Triticum aestivum. Next base: position 594,391,844 of record NC_057801.1, on the reverse strand, counting down.
GGTGACAATGGAGTATCTAGGTGACATTAGGGTTTTGGTTGATTTGTGTCTTAAGGTGTTATTCTAGTACGAACTCCATGATAGATCGAACAGAAAGAGTAGATTCGTGTTATTTTACTACGGACTCTTGAATAGATCGATCAGAAAGGATAACTTTGAGGTGGTTTCGTACCCTACCATAATCTCTTCGTTTGTTCGTTGCTATTAGTAACTTTGGAGTGACTCTTTGTTGCATGTTAAGGGATAGTTATATGATCCAGTTATGTTATTATTGTTGAGAGAACTTGCACTAGTGAAAGTATGAACCTTAGGCCTTGTTTCCTAGCATTGCAACACCGTTTGTGCTCACTTTTATCATTAGTTACCTTGCTGCTTTTATAATTTCAGATTACAAATACCCATATCTACCATCCATATTGCACTTGTATCACAATCTCTTCACCGAACTAGTGCACCTATACAATTTACCATTGTATTGGGTGTGTTGGGGACACAAGAGACTCTTTGTTATTTGGTTGCAGGGTTGTTTGAGAGAGACCATCTTCATCATACGCCTCCCACGGATTGATAAACCTTAGGTCATCCACTTGAGGGAAATTTGTTACTGTCCTACAAACCTCTGCACTTGGAGGCCCAACAACGTCTACAAGAAGAAGGTTGTGTAGTAGACATCAGACACCTAGATCGGATATGAACTCTTTCATCCAGACTCCTTCATTTGCTACTTCCGAAGTAGCTATGTACTCTGCTTCACACGTAGATCCCGCCATGACGCTTTGTTTAGAACTGCACCAACTGACAGCTCCACCATTCAATATAAACACGTATCCGGTTTGCGATTTAGAATCGTCCGGATCAGTGTCAAAACTTGCATCGACGTAACCATTTACGTTGAGCTCTTTGTCACCTCTATAAACAAGAAACATATCCTTAGTCCTTTTCAGGTATTTCGGGATGTTCTTGACCGCTGTCCAGTGATCCACTCCTGGATTACTTTGGTACCTCCTTGCTAAACTATTAGCAAGGCACACATCAGGTCTGGTACACAACATTGCAGACATGTAGAGCCTATGGCTGAAGCATAGGGAACATTTTTCATTTTCTCTCTATCTTCTGCAGTGGTCGGGCATTGAGTCTGACTCAACTTCACACCTTGTAACACAAGCAAGACCTTTCTTTGCTTGATACATTTTGAACTTTTTCAAAACTTTATCAAGGTATGTGCTTTGTGAAAGTCCAATGAAGCATCTTGATCTATCTCTACAGATCTTGATGCCCAATATATAAGCAGCTTCACCGAGGTCTTTCATTGAAAAACTCTTATTCAAGTATCCTTTTATGCTATCCAGAAATTCTATATCATTTCCAATCAACAATATGTCATCCACATAGAGTATTAGAAATGCTACAGAGCTCTATTGGGGAACGTAGCAGAAATTCAAAATTTTCTATGCAACATCAAGATCAATCTATGGAGATTATAGCAACAACAGAGGGAGAGGATGAGCATCTTCATACCTTTGAAGATCGCTAAGCGGAAGCGTTACAAGAACGCGGATGAATGAGTCGTACTCGTAGCGATTCAGATCGCGGTTGATTCTGATCTAAGCACCGAACTGTTGGAAATATGCCCTAGAGGCAATAATAAATTAGTTATTATTATATTTCCTTGTTCATGATAATCGTTTATTACCCATGCTATAATTGTATTGATAGGAAACTCAGATACATGTGTGGGTACATGAACAACACCATGTCCCTAGTAAGCCTCTAGTTGACTAGCTCGTTGATCAACAGATGGTTACGGTTTCCTGACCATGGACATTGGATGTCGTTGATAACGGGATCACATCATTTGGAGAATGATGTGATGGACAAGACCCAATCCTAAGCCTAGCACAAAGATCGTGTAGTTCGTATGCTAAAGCTTTTCTAATGTCAAGTATCTTTTCCTTAGACCATGAGATTGTGCAACTCCCGGATACCGTAGGAATGCTTTGGGTGTACCAAACGTCACAACGTAACTGGGTGGCTATAAAGGTGCACTACAGGTATCTCCGAAAGTGTCTGTTGGGTTGGCATGAATCGAGACTGGGATTTGTCACTCCGTGTAAACGGAGAGGTATCTCTAGGCCCACTCGGTAGGACAACATCATAATGTGCACAATGTGACCAAGGGGTTGATCACGGGATGATGTGTTACGGAACGAGTAAAGAGACTTGCCGGTAACGAGATTGAACAAGGTATCGACATACCGACGATCGAATCTCGGGCAAGTACAATACCGCTAGACAAAGGGAATTGTATACGGGATTGATTGAGTCCTTGACATCGTGGTTCATATGATGAGATCATCGTGGAACATGTGGGAGCCAACATGGGTATCCAGATCCCGCTGTTGGTTATTGACCTGAGAACATCTCGGTCATGTCTGCATGGTTCCCGAACCCGTAGGGTCTACACACTTAAGGTTCGATGACGCTAGGGTTATAGGGAATAGATATACGTGGTTACCGAATGTTGTTCGGAGTCTCGGATGAGATCCCGGACGTCACGAGGAGTTCCGGAATGGTCCAGAGGTAAAGATTTATATATGGGAAGTCCTATTTTGGCCACCGGAAAATGTTCGGGATTTTTTGGTATTGTACCGGGAAGGTTCTAGAAGGTTCTGGAGTGGGGCCCACCTGCATAGGGGGACCCACATGAACGTGGGTAGTGGGGGCAAGGCCCCACACCCCTGTTCAAGGCGCACTAAGATCCCCCCTTAGAAGGAATAAGATCATATCCTGAAGGGATAAGATCAAGATCCCTAAAAAGGGGGGATAACAATCGGTGGGGAAAGGAAATGATGGGATTTCTTTCCTCCCACCTTTGCCAACGCCCCAATGGACTTGGAGGGCAAGAAATAATCCCCCTCCACCCCTATATATAGTCGGGAGGCGCATGGGAGCTGCACCCTTTCCCCTGGCGCAGCCCTCCCCCTCTCCCAAGTCCTCCTCCTCTCCCGCGGTGCTTGGCGAAGCCCTGCAGGATTGCCACGCTCCTCCATCACCACCACACCGTCGTGCTGCTGCTGGATGGAGTCTTCCCCAACCTCTCCCTCTCTCCTTGCTGGATCAAGGCATGGGAGACGTCACCGGGCTGTACGTGTGTTGAATGCGGAGGTGCCGTCCGTTCGGCACTAGGATCTCCGGTGATTTGGATCACGACGAGTACGACTCCTTCAACCCCGTTCTCTTGAACGCTTCCGCTTAGCGATCTACAAGGGTATGTAGATGCACTCTCCTTCCCCTCGTTGCTAGTTTCTCCATAGATAGATCTTGGTGACACGTAGGAAAATTTTGAATTTCTGCTACGTTCCCCAACAGTGGCATCATGAGCTAGGTCTATTGCGTAGATTCTTTGCACGAGTAGAACACAAAGTAGTTGTGGGCGTTGATTTTGTTCAATATGCTTACCGTTACTAGTCCAATCTTGTTTCGACGGTATTGTGGGATGAAGCGGCCCGGACCGACCTTACACGTACACTTACGTGAGACAGGTTCCACCGACTGACATGCACTTGGTGCATAAGGTGGCTAGCGGGTGCCAGTCTCTCCCACTTTAGTCGGAACAGATTCGATGAAAAGGGTCCTTATGAAGGGTAAATAGCAATTGGCATATCACGTTGTGGTTTTGCGTAGGTAAGAAACGTTCTTGCTAGAAACCCATAGCAGCCACGTAAAACATGCAAACAACAATTAGAGGACGTCTAACTTGTTTTTGCAGGGTATGCTATGTGATGTGATATGGCCAAAAAGGAATGTGATGAATGATATGTGATGTATGAGATTGATCATGTTCTTGTAATAGGAATCACGACTTGCATGTCGATGAGTATGACAACCGGCAAGAGCCATAGGAGTTGTCTTTATTTATTGTATGACCTGCGTGTCATTGAACAACGCCATGTAATTACTTTACTTTATTGCTAACCGTTAGCCATAGTAGTAGAAGTAATAGTTGGCGAGACAACTTCATGAAGACACGATGATGGAGATCATGATGATGGAGATCATGATGATGGAGATCATGGTGTCATGCCGGTGACGATGATGATCATGGAGCCCCGAAGATGGAGATCAAAAGGAGCAAAATGATATTGGCCATATCATGTCACTATTTGATTGCATGTGATGTTTATCATGTTTATGCATCTTATTTGCTTAGAACGACGGTAGTAAATAAGATGATCCCTCATTAAAATTTCAAGAAAGTGTTCCCCCTAACTGTGCACCATTGCGAAAGTTCATCGTTTCGAAGCACCACGTGATGATCGGGTGTGATAGATTCTTACATTCACATACAACGGGTGTAAGCCAGATTTACACACGCGAAACACTTAGGTTGACTTGACGAGCCTAGTATGTACAGACATGGCCTCGGAATACAAGAGACCGAAAGGTCGAGCATGAGTCGTATGGTAGATACGATCAACATGGAGATGTTCACCGATGATGACTAGTCCGTCTCACGTGATGATCAGACACGGCCTAGTTGACTCGGATCATGTAATCACTTAGATGACTAGAGGGATGTCTATCTGAGTGGGAGTTCATGAGATGAACTTAATTGTCCTGAACATAGTCAAAAGATCTTTGCAAATTATGTCATAAGCTCGCGCTTTAGTTCCACGGTTTAGATATGTTCCTAGAGAAAATATAGTTGAAAGTTGACAGTAGCGATTATGCGGACAGAAGAAAGCTTATGTCCTTAATGCACCGCTCAGTGTGCTGAACCCCAAACGTCGTCTGTGGATGTTACGAACATCGGACATACATGTTTTGATAACTACGTGATAGTTCAGTTAAACGGTTTAGAGTTGAGGCACCAAAGACATTTTTCGAAACGTCGCGGAACATATGAGATGTTTCGAGGGCTGAAATTGGGATTTCAGGCTCGTGCCCACGTCAAGAGGTATAAGACCTCCGACGATTTTCTTAGCCTGCAAACTAAGGGAGAAAAGCTCAATCGTTGAGCTTGTGCTCAGATTGTCTGAGTGCAACAATCACTTGAATCGAGTGGGAGTTGATCTTCCAGAGACAGTGATGTTTCTCCAAAGTCATTGCCACCAAGCTGCTAGAGCTTCATGATGAACTATAATAAATCAGGGATAGATATGATGATCCTTGAGATATTCGCGATGTTTGATACCGCGAAAGTAGGAATCAAGAAGGAGCATCAATTATTGATGGTTGGTGAAACCACTAGTTTCAAGAAGGGCAAGGACAAGAAGGGATACTTCATGAAACAACAAATCAGCTGCTGCTCTAATGAAGAAACCCAAGGTTGAACCCAAACCCGAGACTAAGTGCTTCTGTAATAAGGGGAACAACCACTGGAGTAGAATTACCCTAGATACTTGGTAGATGAGAAGGCTGGCAAGGTCGATAGAAGTATATTGGATATACATTAAGTCATTGTGTACTTTACTAGTAGTCCTAGTAGCACCAGGGTATTAGATACTGGTTCGGTTGCTAAGTGTTAGTAGCTCGAAATAAAAGGCTATGGAATAAACGGAGACTAGCTAAAGGTGAGCTGACGATATGTGTTGGAAGTGTTTCCAAGTTTGATGTGATCAAACATCGCACGCTCCCTCTACCATCAAGATTAGTATTAAACCAGAATAATTGTCATTTGGTGTTTGCGTTGAGCATAGACATGATTGGTTTATGTCTATCGCGATGCGGTTATTCATTTAAGGAGAATAATGGTTACTCTAATTATTTGAATAATACCTTCAATGGTCTTACACCTAAAAGAATGGTTTATTGAATCTCGATCATAGTGATACACATTTTCATGCCAAAAGATATAAGATAGTAATGATAGTACCACTTACTTGTGGCACTGCCATGTAAGTCATATTGGTGTAAAACGCATGAAGAAGCTCCATGTTGATGGATCTTTGGACTCACTCATTTTTGAAAAGTTTGAGACATGCGAACCATTTCTGTTGGTGTATACGCATGAAGAAACTCCATGCAGATGGATAATTTGGACTCACTTGATTTTGAATCACTTGAGATATGCAAATCATACCACATGGGCAAGATGACTGAAAAGCCTCGTTTTCAGTAAGATGGAACAAGATAGCAACTTGTTGGAAGTAACACATTTTGATGTGTGCAGCCCAATGAGTGCTGAGGCGTGCAGTGAATATCGTTATGGTCTTACTTCACAGATGATTCGAGTAGATGTTGAGTATATTTACTTGATGAAACACAAATCTGAATTATTGAATGGTTCGAGTAATTTCAGAGTGAAGTTAAAGATCATCGTGACAAGAGGATAAAATGTCTATGATATGATCATAGAGATGAGTATCTGAGTTACGAGCTTTGGCACGCAATTAAGACATTGTGGAAATTGTTTCACAATAAATACCGCCTGGAACACCATAGTGTGATGGTGTGTCCGAACATCATAGTTGCACCCTATTGAATATGGTGCATACCATGATGTCTCTTATCGAATTACCACTATCGTTCATGGGCTAGGCATTAGAGAAAACCACATCACTTTAATAGGGCACCACGTAATTCCGTTGAGACGACACCGTTTGAATTATGGTTTGGAGAAACCTAAGTTGTCGTTTCTTAGAAGTTTGGGGCTGCGATGCTTATGTGAAAAAGTTTCATCGTGATAAGCTCGAACCCAAAACGGATAAATACATCTTCATAGGATACCCAAAATGGTTGGGTATACCTCCTATCTCAGATCCGGAAGCAAAAGTAATTATTTCTAGAAACGGGTCCTTTCTCGAGGAAAAGTTTCTCTCGAAAGAATTGAGTGGGAGGATGGTGAAGACTTGATGAGGTTATTGAACCATCACTTCAACCAGTATGTAGCAGGGCACAGGAAGTTGTTCCTATGGCACCTACATCAATTGAAGTGGAAGTTGATGATGGTGATCATGAAACTTCGGATCAAGTCACTACCGAACCTCGTAGGGTGACAAGGATGCGTACTACTTCAGAGTGGTACTGCAATCATGTCTTGAAGGTCATGTTGCTAGACAACAATGAACCTACAAGCTATGGAGAAGTGATGGTGGGCCCGGATTCCGACAAATGGCTCGAGGCCATAAAATCCAAGAGAGGATCCATGACTTTGGAAGAAATACTTGATGGTCGTAAGTCTGTTGGGTACAGATGGATTTTAAGAGTAAGACAGACAATGATGGTAAGTATCACCATTAAGAAAGCTCGACTTGTCGTTAAAGATGTTTTCCGACAAGTTCAAGGAGTTGACTACGGTGAGGCTTTCTCACTCGTAGCGATGCTAAGAGTCTGTTGGAATTGGATTAGCAGTTACTGCATTATTTATGAAATCTTGCATATAGGATGTAAAAACATTGTTTCCTTGACAGTTTTCTTGAGGAAAGGTTGTATGTGATATAACCAGAAGGTTTTTGACAATCCTGAAAGACGCTAACAAGTATGCAAAGCTCCAGCTATCCTTCTAAGGACTAGAGTAAGCATCTCGGAGTTGGAATGTACGCTTTGATGAGATGATCAAAGATTTTGGGTCTATACAAAGTTTATGAGAAACCTGTATTTCCAAATAAGTGAGTGGGAGCACTATAGAATTTCTGATGAGTATATGTTGTTGACATATTGTTGATCAGAAATGATGTAGAATTTCTAGAAAGCATATAGGGTTGTTTGAAAAGTGTTTTTCAATGGAAAACCTGGATTAAGCTACTAGAACATTGAGCATCAAGATCTATGAGGATAGATCAAAAACGCTAAATGGTACTTTCAAATGAGCACATACCTTGACATAATCTTGAAGGTGTTCAAGATGGATCAGTCAAAGAAGGAGTTCTTGCCTGAGTTGTAAGGTATGAAGTTAAGAGTTAAAGCTCGACCACGGCAGAAGAGAGAGAAAGGACGAAGGTCGTCCCCTATGCTTCAGACGTAGGCTCTATAGTATGCTATGCTGTGTACCGCACCGGAAGTGTGCCTGCCATGAGTCAGTCAAGGGGTACAAGAATGATCCAGGAATGGATCATTGGACAGCGGTCAAAATTGTCCTTGGAGTAAATAAGGACATGTTTCTCGATTATGGAGGTGATAAAGAGTTCGGCGTAAAGGGTTACGTCGATGCAAGCTTTAACACCTATCCGAATGACTCTGAGTAGCAAACCGGATACGTATAGTGGAGCAACCATTTGGAATAGCTCCAAGTGGAGCGTGGAAGCAGCATTTACAATATGACCTAGAGATTTGCGAAGTACATACGGATCTGAATGTTGCAGACCCGTTGACTAAAACCTCTCTCACAAGCAAAACATGATCAAACCCCAGAACTCATTGAGTCTTAATCACATGATGATGTGAACTAGTTTAGTGACACTAGTAAACTCTTTGGATGTTAGTCACATGGCGATGTGACCTGTGAATGTTAATCACATGGCGATGTGAGCTGGATTATTGACTCTAGTGCAAGTGGGAGACTGTTGGAAATATGCCCTAGAGGCAATAATAAATTAGTTATTATTATATTTCCTTGTTCATGATAATCGTTTATTACCCATGCTATAATTGTATTGATAGGAAACTCAGATACATGTGTGGGTACATAAACAACACCATGTCCCTAGTAAGCCTCTAGTTGACTAGCTCGTTGATCAACAGATGGTTACGGTTTCCTGACCATGGACATTGGATGTCGTTGATAACGGGATCACATCATTTGGAGAATGATGTGATGGACAAGACCCAATCCTAAGCCTAGCACAAAGATCGTGTAGTTCGTATGCTAAAGCTTTTCTAATGTCAAGTATCTTTTCCTTAGACCATGAGATTGTGCAACTCCCGGATACCGTAGGAATGCTTTGGGTGTACCAAACGTCACAACGTAACTGGGTGGCTATAAAGGTGCACTACAGGTATCTCCGAAAGTGTCTGTCGGGTTGGCACGAATCGAGACTGGGATTTGTCACTCCGTGTAAACGGAGAGGTATCTCTGGGCCCACTCGGTAGGACATCATCATAATGTGCACAATGTGACCAAGGGGTTGATCACGGGATGATGTGTTACGGAACGAGTAAAGAGACTTGCCGGTAACGAGATTGAACAAGGTATCGGCATACCGACGATCGAATCTCGGGCAAGTACAATACCGCTAGACAAAGGGAATTGTATACGGGATTGATTGAGTCCTTGACATCGTGGTTCATCTGATGAGATCATCGTGGAACATGTGGGAGCCAACATGGGTATCCAGATCCCGCTGTTGGTTATTGACCGGAGAACGTCTCGGTCATGTCTGCATGGTTCCCGAACCCGTAGGGTCTACACACTTAAGGTTCGATGACGCTAGGGTTATAGGGAATAGATATACGTGGTTACCGAATGTTGTTCGGAGTCCCGGATGAGATCCCGGACATCACGAGGAGTTCCGGAATGGTCCGGAGGTAAAGATTTATATATGGGAAGTCCTATTTTGGCCACCGGAAAATGTTCGGGATTTTTCGGTATTGTACCGGGAAGGTTCTAGAAGGTTCTGGAGTGGGGCCCACCTGCATGGGGGGACCCACATGAACGTGGGTAGTAGGGGCAAGGCCCCACACCCCTGGTCAAGGCGCACCAAGATCCCCCCTTAGAAGGAATAAGATCATATCCCGAAGGGATAAGATCAAGATCCCTAAAAAGGGGGGATAACAATCGGTGGGGAAAGGAAAGGATGGGATTTCTTTCCTCCCACCTTTGCCAACGCCCCAATGGACTTGGAGGGCAATAAATAATCCCCCTACACCCCTATATATAGTGGGGAGGCGCATGGGAGCTGCACCCTTGCCCCTGGCGCAGCCCTCCCCCTCTCCCAAGTCCTCCTCCTCTCCCGCGGTGCTTGGCGAAGCCCTGCAGGATTGCCACGCTCCTCCATCACCACCACACTGTCGTGCTGCTGCTGGATGGAGTCTTCCCCAACCTCTCTCTCTCTCCTTGCTGGATCAAGGCATGGGAGACGTCACCGGGCTGTACGTGTGTTGAACACGGAGGTGCCGTCCGTTTGGCACTAGGATCTCCGGTGATTTGGATCACGACGAGTACGACTCCTTCAACCCCGTTCTCTTGAAAGCTTCCGCTTAGCGATCTACAAGGGTATGTAGATGCACTCTCCTTCCCCTCGTTGCTAGTTTCTCCATAGATAGATCTTGGTGACACGTAGGAAAAGTTTGAATTTCTGCTACGTTCCCCAACACGAACAACAGTGCCTCCGCGTTCAACACACGTACAACCCAGGGGTGTCTCCTCCTTCTTGATCCAGCAAGGGGAGAGGAGAAGTTGAGGGAGAACTCCGACAGCACGACGGCATGGTGGTGATGGAGCTCGTGGTTCTCCGGCAGGGCTTCGCCAAGCACTACGGAGGAGGAGGATGTGTTGGAGGAGGGAGAGGGCTGCGCCAGGGGAAGGGTGCAACTGCCCTCTCTCTCCCTCACTATATATAGGGGGAAGGGAGGAGGGGGAGGCGCCCTAGGGTTCCCTAGGGGAGGGGCGGCGGCCATAGGGGAAACCCTAGATGGGTTTGGGCGCCCCCACCCCCTAGGAAACTTGCCCCCAAGCCGGGAGGGGCGACTACCCTAGGGGTGGCGCCCCCACCTCTCCTGGTTACGTGAGATGGGGTGGGAGGGGCGCTCAACCCCTTAGTGGGCTGATGTGTCCTCTCCCCTTGGCCCATAAGGCCCCCAACGCTTGCCGGGGCCTCCGAAACCCCTTTCGGACACATTGGTCATCACCTGGTACCCCCGGAACAATTCCGGACTCCAATACCCTTCGTCCAATATACCGATCTTCACCTCCGGACCATTCCGGACCTCCTTGTCATGTCCAGGATCGCATCCGGGACTCTGAACAACCTTCGGTGACGACATACTATTTCCCATAACAACTCTAGCGTCACCGAACCTTAAGTGTGTAGACCCTACGAGTTCGGGAACCATGCAGACATGACCGAGACGTTCTCCAGTCAATAACCAACAGCGGGATCTGGATACCCATGTTGGCTCCCACATGTTCCACGATGATCTCATTGGATGAACCACGATGTCAAGGATTCAAGCAATCCCGTATGCAGTTCCCTTTGTCAATCGGTATGTTACTTGCCCGAGATTCGATCGTCGGTATCCCAATACCTCGTTCAATCTCATTACCGGCAAGTCACATTACTCATTCCGTAATGCATGATCCCATGACTAACTACTTAGTCACATTGAGCTCATTATGATGATGCATTACCGAGTGGGCCTAGAGATACCTCTCCGTCACATGGAGTGACAAATCCCAGTCTCAATTCGTGCCAACCCAACAGACACTTTTGGAGATACCCGTAGTGCACCTTTATAGCCACCCAGTTACGTTTTGACGTTTGGCACACCCAAAGCATTCCTACGGCATCCGGGAGTTGCACAATCTCATGGTCTAAGGAAATGATACTTGACATTAGAAAAGCTTTTACCAAACGAACTACACGATCTTGTGCTATGCTTAGGATTGGGTCTTGTCCATCACATCATTCTCCTAATGATGTGATCCCGTTATCAATGACATCCAATGTCCATGGTCAGGAACCATAACCATCCATTGATCAACGAGCTAGTCAACTAGAGGCTCACTAGGGACATGTTGTGGTCTATGTATTCACACATGTATTACGGTTTCCAGTTAATACAATTATAGCATGAACAATAGACAATTATCATGAACAAGGAAATATAATAATAATCATTTTATTATTGCCTCTAGGGCACATTTCCAACAAGCTCCCACTCACTTTCTTGTAAATACAGGCTTCTCCAAAAGTCTGTATAAAACCATCTACTTTGATCACACTATCACACTATCAAAACATTTATTCCAACTGCAAGAACGTTTCTTAGCTACGTAGAAGCCACAATGGTGATATGCCAATTGCTATTTACCCTTCATAAGGACCCTTTTCATCGAATCCGATCTGACTAAAGTGGGAGAGACAGACACCCGCTAGCCACCTTATGCAACAAGTGCATGTCAGTCGGTGGAACCTGTCTCACGTAAGTGTACATGTAAGATTGGTCCGGGCCGCTTCATCCCACAATGCCTCCGAATCAAGATAGGACTAGTAACAATAAGCAAATTGAACAAACCATCGCCCACAACTACTTGTGTTCTAGTCATGCATAGAATCTACGCATAGACCTAGCTCATGATGCCACTATTGGGGAACGCAGTAATAATTCAAAATTTTCCTACGTGTCACCAAGATAGATCTAGGAGATGCTAGAAACGAGAGAGAGAGGGAGTGCATCTTCATACCTCTTAAAGATCGCTAAGCGGAAGCACTACAAGAACGCGGTTGATGGAGTCGTACTCACGGCGATTCAAATCGCGAAAGATCCGATCTAGTGCCGAATGGACGGCGCCTCCGCGTTCAACACACATATAGCCCGTGGACATCTCCCCCTTCTTGATCCAGCAAGGGGAGAGGAAAAGTTGTGGGAGAGCTCCGGCAGCATGACAGCGTGGTGGAGGAGCTTGCAATTTTTCTGCAGGGCTTCGCCAAGCTCTACGGAGGAGGAGGAGGTGTTGGAGGGGGGAGGGGCTGCGCCAGGGGAAGGGTGCAGCAGCCCTCCCACCCCCACTATTTATAGGGGAAGGAGAGAGGGGGCCGGCCCCCCTAGATCCCATCTACAAGGGGGCACGACGGCCAAGGGGGGACTTGCCCCCCAAGTTTGGTGGGAGGCGCCCCCACCCCCTAGGGTTTCCAACCCTAGGCACCTTGTGCCCTTGGGAGGGGGGGGGGGCGGACAAGCCCACTAGGGGCTGGTTTCCACCCTTGTTCAGCCCATTAAGTCCCTCGGGGAAGGTGGCCCCACCCGGTGGACCCCCGGACACCTTTTAGTGGTCCCGGCTCAATACCGATAACTCCCGAAACCATTCCGGTGACTGAAACTGGACTTCACATATATAAATCTTTACCTCCGGACCATTCCGGAACTCCTGTGAGGTCCGAGATATCACCCAGGACTCCGAACAACCTTCGGCAACCACATACTATTTCCCATAACAACTCTAGCATCACCGAACCTTAAGTGTGTAGACCCTACGGGTTCGGGAACCATGCAGACATGACCGAGACATCTCTCCGGTTAGTAACCAACAGCGGGATATGGATACCCATGTTGACTCCCACATGTTCCACGATGATCTCATTGGATGAACCACAATGTCGGGGATTCAATCAATCCTGTATTCAATTCCCTTTGTCCACCGGTATGTTACTTGCCCGAGATTCAATCGTCGGTATCCCCATACCTCGTTCAATATCGTTACCGGAAAGTCTCTTTAATCGTTCTAAAATGCATGATCCCGTGACTAACTCCTTAGTCACATTGAGCTCATTATGATGATGCATTACCGAGTGGGCCCAAAGATACCTCTCCGTCATACAGAGTGACTAATCCCAGTCTCGATTCGTGCCAACCCAACAGACACTTTCGGAGATACCTGTAATGCACCTTTATAGCCACCCGTTACGTTGTGACGTTTGGCACACCCAAAGCATTCCTACGGTATCCGGGAGTTGCACAATCTCATGGTCTAAGAAAGTGATACTTGACATTAGAAAAGCTCTTAGCAAACGAACTACACGATCTTGTGCTATGCTTAGGATTGTGTCTTGTCCATCACATCATTATCCTAATGATGTGATCCCGTTACCAATGACATCCAATGTCCATCGTCAGGAAACCACAACCATCTATTGATCACGAGCTAGTCAACTAGAGGCTTACTAGGGACATATTACGGTCTATGTATTCACACATGTATTACGGTTTCCAGTTAATACAATTATAGCATGAACAATAGACAATTATCATGAATAAGGAAATATAATATAATCATTTTATTATTGCCTCTAGGGCATATTTCCAACAGTTTCCCACTTGCACTAGAGTCAATAATCTAGTTCACATCACTATGTGATTGTAATGAATCCAACATGTTGGGGATATAACTATCTGTGTAAGCCGCCCAGGAGGAGCCGGGTTACGCAAAGAAGACTCACCAGAGAGAAGCCCAGGACCAAGGCATGAAGATGTCGGCTCATAGAAAGCTTAAGGCCCACAGGCGACTTAAGTCCCGTTGTAGTAAACCGCTGTAATAATATTACTTGTATCATAAGGTAGACTTAACTAGTCACCGAGCCGGACATTGTTTATAAGCCGGCCGGGACTCTGTAAGCCGCAGGGCGTCCACCCGTGTATATAAGGGGACGACCCGCTGGCGGCTTAGGGCAAGAAACAACTCATTGAGAACCAGACATAGCGTATCTCGCTCCCTGGTCATCGAAACATCAACACCAACCCAACTAGATGTAGGCCTTACCTTCACCGTAAGGGGCTGAACTAGTATAAAACCTCTCGTGTCCTTTGTCCCGATTAACCCCTTCAAGCTTCCTAGTTGCGATGGCTCCACAACTAAGTCCTTTCACGAGGACATCTGACGTGACAAATCCACGACAGTTGGCGCCCACTGTGGGGCTAGCGCACGGTGGATTTGAGTTCTTAAAGGGCAACTTCGAAGGGCTCAAGGGATACGCAGTGGGCCGGATGACCAAAATTTATCGCGGCAAGATCTACATCGACGGCGAAGGCTGGGGCCCCGATGCTGGTTCAATTGAGTATGGGTACCGGGTCCCCTTCGGAGGGATCCACGTCTTCATCGGCCGGATTGGTGAGCCGGGGCCTGAGCCGGACAGCTGCACCGACCTCGTCCAGACGGCTCAGCGTGCGAAACCCGCCCGAGTTCAAACCAGCATGAAGCGTGTCTTTGTGGGCTGCGTCCACGGAGAAGAACTTTCTAAAGGTCCTGAAGATGGTGGTGAGATGGCCGTCCACTCTGACGGTGATTTGTCCGCCGGTTCAACCGATTCTTTGTATCAAGTTCAAGATGGTGCGCTCGGGGGCTGTTCCGATGGCCTTAGTATTCCGGACCCCTGTGAGTCGCCAAATTGGGTAGGAGTCTTTATGGCTGGGACTCAACCCGGACAAAACTCTACAGCCACGGCTGCAATTACTTCCGGGTTAGGAGCAGCCGGGGCAGGAGGCCCTGTGTGCCCGCCGGCTCAAGTACTGATAGACCTCATGGACAAGCTTACGGCCCTGTTAACCGCCATGATTATCCCTGCGAACAAAGATGAGGATGACGCGGAGGTAGCACGGGTACGTGAGGAGATAGCTCAGGTCAAGGAGGCCTTAGCAGCTGAGGACACTAGACTAGCTACGGAGCGGGCGACTCTTGACGCCCGGGCACAGCGGTTGCAGTCAGAGGCTTACCAGCTTACGATGAGATTAACCGCATCTAATGAGGTAATGAGGAGGAGACACCAGAAGACCCAACCCCGGTTGCCTCCAAATTATGACCCTGGGGTTCTTTTTGCCACACCCGGAGCCGGCCCAAGTAACCCGCCAGAGGGCAATCGGCTTAAGACATTCAGAGCAGGAGGACCGGTTCAACATCGGGAGATGCCACCTCCTTATATGAGCACGGAACCGTCACGTTATGTGCCGATACCGCCGAGTCACTTTTCCAACCCCATGGAGAACTTAGTCGCAGCATCAGCGCATCTGGCGGCTCTTCCACTGGATGGCGATGACCCAACAGCGGTGGAGACCCGGAGGATCAGGGAACTTGTTCAGACAGCCCTGGCTCAGCAAGAGATCTATTCTTATAATCGGGATAGATTTCATTTAGCTCCTCCGCCTTGGATGGCACCGCCTAGTCAGAACCGGAGTCAGAGTTACAGCAGGCACATACGATCTGAAGTTTTGTCACGCAACGTCCAATGCCGTGACCAACATGGAGGCTATAACCCGGTGCAAGATCGAGTACGTCGGGAGAAAGAGCGAGCGTCTCAGCCGACGGCTCAACAGATGACACGTCAGGATATGCCAGAGTATCCAACGACTTCTGCTGAGATGGGAATAGCCACCAGAGCCGGTGTTTTTTCTTGTTTGGTACCGGCTTTGCGCAATGTGCGCCTGCCCAAAGATTTCAAGGGACCTCGAAAGGTGCCGAATTACACGGCCGACTTACAGCCTGAAGCATGTATCGAGAGTTATGAGATGGCCATGGAACTATTGGAGGTTAGTAACGCGGTAATGGCTAAATATTTTACCATGATGTTAGATGGAACGGCCTGGTCTTGGTTTAAAGGTTTACCACCCGATTCCATTGGTTCGCGGGAAGAGCTAAAGGCCTATTTTATCCGGAACTTCAAAGACACCTGTAAGCGATCTACGACGGTCGTGGACTTGACGAATTGTAAGCAGGGGGAAGGTGAATCTACCGCCCATTGGGTACACCGGGTCAAGGAGATAATTCATTCATCTGATAAGATGGATGCCGGCTCTGCAGTACTTATATTAAAAAAGAATTGCAGCTTCAAGCCGCTAAGGCAGAAATTGGGGCGCCTTAAACGTGACTGCAAGGATATGGGTACGCTAATGGCGGCTCTGGTCAAATATGCCGATTCTGATAGTACCAAGGATCCCGAGTCTGACGGTGAAAAGATAGGGAAGGGAAAACGGAATGACAGTAGAAAGGGCCAACAGCACAAACGGAGAATCAAAATAGCAATAAGCGTAAAGCGGATGACAACCTGGAACTTGTGGCCAATGTGACACAAGGTAACATACAGAGACATAAGGGTAAGTGGCCTCGATCCGGCGAGTTATACACCTTTCTTCATAGTTTATGGAGTCTAGGCGGCTTTGCTAAGTGATATCCGGCCATGGGATATAACCCATCTTCGGCTTTACTATACTTGAGCCACCGGCTCTTATGATATATATGTTTTTTGACAATGTACATATTATATAAAGTAATAAAGCAGGAGTTTTGTCCTTTTCACCCTCAAAAAGTGTATATGTCTTTTTAACAGGCGGTGGAAACAACCAATAGGGACTGGATCATATCTGAATCCGGCTTCCCTTTTGGTCCGCCTTATGATCATATCTGAATCTAGCCATGATCACTTGGGGGCTTCCTATTCAAACATAGGTCGTATCCGAACCAAAGAGAACATAGCTGTCGATACCCACTTGATCGGCATACTTGCCAAGCTTACTTGGGGGCTTCTTGATCATATTTGAATCACAGCTTAACCCCTATAGGTCTGACGTGGATCGTCTGTGAATCAACGTCTTTAAACAAATCTTATGGTCACTTGGGGGCTTCCTGTTCAAACATAGGTCGTATTCGAACCAAAGAGAACATAGCTGTCGATACCCACTTGATTGGCATCGCCAAGCCACTGGGGGCTATATGATCGTATCCGAATCTTAGCTTAACCCTTTGGAACGGTTTACTGATCGTATCCGAATCAGAAGCCTGTAAAGTATTTTGATTATCCTGAAACCTTGTGAAAAGCATTTTGAGATGTTTTCTGTCTTGCCGGTTTAATATTCATCACCCCAGGTTGTTAAGTGCCGGGTGAATATTATATGAGCTGGGAAGATTATCCAAGGATTGCAGAATAAGGCAAGTAAAGTTTAAAACATCAAGGAAGCAAAAGCCAAAAATATATAGCCATGGCAGCTTACGAAAAGTATTAAGCATGCACAAAGGCATGACAGGCATAGGGAAGTTTTTTCTACCCTATTACAAGACTCCCCGAGTCTGAAATTGATGAAGCATTGTTTTTTGGCCAAACACTGGCGATTCACTCCTTCGACGGGCTTGAGGGCTCCAGGTTATCCTTCTCCGCTTCTCCGTCGGCTGTTTTGTCCTGGAAAGTTGATGAGGCCCAATTAATGTCGCTCAAAGCTTCAAATTTAGCTTCAGCATCTATTAAACCGGCCGGGTCCACTTCAGGGGCAAAAGTATGCTTACGAATTGGAGGGATCGGGCTGATTTGATCATATGGAGCGTTTGGGATTTTCCGGTTGTTACTGTCATAAGCCGACGCATACTTGCTGAGGTTAGTATCGTTTCCGATAAGGGCGGCCACCGGACGTATGGCTTTGATGCAGGTGGTGAAGTCATGATCATCAAAGGCGTTGCTGTCTTCCTTTAGACTCGGGTATCCAAGTGCAAGGTCTGCCGGGTCTAGTTCTGGGCGCCATGCTTTTTCCCGACTCAAGGCGGCTACGGCCCCGGCTCTTGAGGATGAACGCCTTAAGTCTTGGATCCGCTGAGGTAGAAAGGAAAGGCTCTTCAATACATCTTGCAAAAGGCGGGGGTGTGGAGTTGATAAAGCTACAACGGCCAAAGCACGTTGTGTCCCGGAGTATAGTTGTTCCACTAAAGTGTAAACTGCTTTAAGCTTGATCCGCGTGTTCTGTTTCAAGTTGACACTCCTGGAGCCTGTATGTGCACAAGCATAACAGTCAGCCGAAAGTAATTATTACAATCATCATTGTAAGGTTGCAATGTTTAAAGGCTGGTTTACAATAACTTACCAAAGATGGCTGAGACCATTTGCGATATCTGCTGTTTTAAGTCGGTCAGCTCGGTTGTTGCTTCGGCAAGAGATGCTTCATCTGTTTCGGCCCGAGTCACCAGGGAAGCCTTATCATCAGCCCAAGTTTTCTTCTCCGACTCAAAATTCTTCTTTAGTTTCTCATTTTCAGAGACACTAAATTCAAATTTGGAGTTAGCCTTCTGCGTCTCAAGATCTTGAGTTTCTAGACGGCTCTTCAGGGTAGCAAGCTCTGATTCAAATTGACTTATGGCAGCCTGCATTGACACCAGGTTATGGTAAGAATTATAGTAAGGTAACATTCAAGTCCTGAGCACTTTACAAGTAAAGATACTTGGCACTTGGGGGCTAATGTATGCTGAAGAATTTTTTAACTTTATCCTGCCGGGTCACACATATTAAGTCTCGAGCACCTTACAAGTAATGATACTTGACACTTGGGGGCTAATGTGTATTGCAGATTTAAAAGCTTTATGTGATAACCGGGTTAAGTAACTTCTTTTTAAGCCGGATAAATTAACTGGTAAAGCAAATTTCTAAAAGTCTACAACATATTTGTTCATAAGCAATAGACTTGGGAGTTGGTACAGTATGTAAGATTCAGGTAAAAAGTATAAGTTATACCTCAGATTTGTGCTGTATTTGTTTCACCATGTCAATTTCCAGGTCACGGTTGTTATGAACCTGATTCAGATAGCCCGAGACTATATCACCAATGCTTAAGTGAGTGTAATGAGTGATGTCCTGCTTGGCTTTTCGGCGTTGAGCTAATTCTTCCTTGGCAGTACATTTGGCAAGGACGGTAGGCCGCCCTGGCTCAACAAACTGAGACTTCACAAATTCAACTTCCGGCTCATTTGTTTTGACCGGGCTAGGAGTCTCCGGGTTACTTGTTTGGAGAGTATCTTCAGCAGGTGGATCAGAGGTAGGCATTGGAATATCAGAAGCTGGATCAGGCGGCGGCTGATGGGTAGAATTGTCTGGAGCAGATGTAGTGATCACCGGTTCAGCCACAATCGGTTCTTCAGACGGCTTACTCTTCTTTGCCCGTTTACTGGGTTTTACTTGCATACTGTTAACAAAAGCAGAAGGATGAATATGCAAGCATAGGTAAAGCAAAAAGTGCATAAGTTTACATTACCCGGGAGCAGTTTTGAAAGTCGGCATATTTGACTGCATGGATTCGCCGGAAGAAGGAGAAGTATCCTGATAGTTGGAGTCAGATGAATTGAGAGGTTGACGAATTAAGCCTGCTAAAGGTAAGACAGAACATAAATCGGTGATAACCTCAGTCCGACGCTTCCTGGTTACATCAGGTAAGCCGAAGGAGAGTTCTGCATCCTTTTTGTTCCGGGTCTGCCTCCGGTTCTCAAACTATTGTTGCTTCAAAATAAATTGAGGATCTTGATAAGGAAGTGCATGTGAAAATCTTACTTTCCGGGTCACCCTTCGGGTCTTTCGCATTGGCAAAGGCTCTGAGTCGGAGGAGATTATAGTTACCTCTTCATTGGCTGCTCGACTGTTCCCCGTATCCTCCTGAAGGGATAAAATGTCAGACATGTGATAACAAGGGACTTGAGAAATTTAAAGATTACCTCTTCTTCATCCGAAGAGCTATCCTCCAATCTGAGTAAGTCGGAGGCGCTGGGTTTCTTCTTCTTTGAGGTTCCTACCTTGGCGGCTTTCCTTTCAGCTTTCTTGGTCGTCCTGGCTTGTTTGGCAACTTCATGTTCATATTTGACTTTCCAGAAGTCATCACCGGCCTGTGAAAAAAGTTAAAGAATTATGAGTATCAAGAGAGGTATAATGTATCCATAAACATTTGTTACGATTGATAACATACCGCAGGGGCCGGGTTATTCTTGCAAAATGGAAGTAAGCCGAAGGCGTTGCTCGTACAGTGCCCTCCTTCAGCAGTGACTAGGTTGTAGCATCCACCACGTCATCTGGTAAGTCGTCAGGGCTATGGCATAGTGGATCATTCTTTTCTCCAGTATAAGTACACATTAAGCCGGGACGGCGGCTTAATGGAAGTATACGCCAAGTGACCCAGACTCGGACCAGATCGATGCCGTTTAAACCATTTCCCAAGAGAGCATTAATCTTCCTAATGGTGGAATTGAGAGGCACGCGTTCAAGGGTTGTCAGCTTGTCTGGCAGCGGATGGTTAGATTCAAGGCGCAGGGCGCGAAAGCCGGGCAGAGGTTTTTCATCAGCCGGAGAAGTGTCCTGGCAGTAGAACCACGTCTGGTTCCAAGATTTTGGGTGGCTCGGCAACTCAGCATAAGTGAAAAGACAGTCTCTTCGTCGCTGGATTGAGATGCCGCCAAGTTCAAGACTGGGCCCGTTGGCGCGTTCATTTTGCCGGTTCATGTCAAAAAGTTCCCGGAACAAAAGCAGACTCGGTTCTTCTCCCAGGTACACCTCACAGAAGACTTGGAAATTACAAATATTTGACACGGAATTGGGTCCGATGTCTTGAGGTCTAAGATCAAAGAAATTTAAAACCTCTCTGAAGAATTTTGAGCCGGGAGGAGCAAATCCACGGCTCATATGATCTATAAAAATTACTACTTCCCCTGCTTTGGGGTGAGGCTTTTCTTCAGATGGGTCAGGGGCACGGTAAGACATGACATCCTTTTTTGGCAGATGCCCAGACTTCACAAACTCAGCTAGTTTGCTATTGGTAACTATGGATGGAACCCAATTGCAAGTCACAGGGGCCTTGGTAGCTTTAGGATCCATCACAACAATTGGCCTATGGAAAAAAAAGAAGATCCGGTTCAATTTTAACCCGGGGGAAGAATCCTGATTATTCAAGGTGGCGGCTTAATGAGGGGCCTAATGATATAAGGATGACTGTGCAACAATATTTAAGCCACTACGAGTATCAAGTGCAGTTTAAAATTTTTCCGGGTCATGAGGAGCAATTAGGGTCCTGTGTCATTTATTTAAGCCGGACACCTCGACAGTTGTGTTTCAGTGCAGTTACCAGAAGAGGTTTTCCAGGTGATAAAAGCAAGTTTCATAGATAAGTGTTATTACTCTAGATCAAAATATTGCTCTGAAAGGAAATTTTTCTAGACCTAAAACGAGGCAGAGAAGTTCATGCACTCGAAGAGGATTCCTGAACGAGGGAAAGGAGATCTATTTTTATGCAAGATCAACACAAACAAGCACCGCAGCAGTTCTACGTAGTTTCCACGATCTAAATAGGGCATTGGAAGGAACTAGCGAGGGTTTGGTGTCTGCCAGTGATGAACACCGATGAACTCAACAAGGACCTAATGCAGATCTGAGAAAGGGAATGAGAGGAACTCACGGATGCGGATGAGCTATGGAGGTTCGCCGTCGATCTCTGGTCAAGAGTCAGGTTGATGCGGCGGCCTGAGTCGATGAAGACGAGAGGTTCGATGGTGGCGGCGGCAGAGCTCGGGAGGAGGCAAGAGGAAGAAGACGACCGGGGGGAAAGACTTAGGTCGCCCTATTTATAAAATAAGACTGACCTAGAGGGCGCGAAAAATGAGGAGATAACATTTATTATCCAGCGGCTCGGGCGCCTCTATTCTTGGGACAGTCACTAAAGACAAAGATCCGTTGAAGATACGACGGAATAAAAATAAGTTTTATTGAAGATGACATCCGGTGATTTAACCCGGATCCAGATGATGACGTCACGGCGGGTTAAAATTCTTCATGCAAGACAAAAGACTGCAGGACAGTTCATAAGGTATTTTAAGATTGACATGAACAGGTTCAAATCAATCTGGGGCCTAATGTTGGGGATATAACTATTTGTGTAAGCCGCCCAGGAGGAGCTGGGTTACGCAAAGAAGACTCACCAGAGAGAAGCCCAAGACCAAGGCATGAAGATGGCGGCTCATAGAAAGCTTAAGGCCCACATGCGACTTAAGGCCCGTTGTAGTAAACCGCTGTAATAATATTACTTGTATCATAAGGTAGACTTAACTAGTCACTGAGCCGGACATTGTTTATAAGCCGGCCGGGACTCTGTAAGCCGCAGGGCGTCCACCCGTGTATATAAGGGGACGACCCGTTGGCGGCTTAGGGCAAGAAACAACTCATCGAGAACCAGGCATAGTGTATCTCGCTCCCTGGTCATCGAAACATCAATACCAACCCAACTAGACGTAGGCCTTACCTTCACCGTAAGGGGCCGAACTAGTATAAAACCTCTCGTGTCCTTTGTCCCGATTAACCCCTTCAAGCTTCCTAGTTGCGATGGCTCCACAACTAAGTCCTTTCGTGAGGACATCTGACGTGACAAATCCATGACACAACACCCACTGGGTTTGATCATATCTCGCTTGTGAGAGAGGTTATTAGTCAACGGGTCTGAATCTTTCAGATCCGTGTGTGCTTTACAAATCTCTATGTCATCTCGTAGATGCAGCTACCACACGCTATTTGGAACTATTCCAAATAACTGCTCTACTATACGAATCCGGTCTACTACTCAGAGTCATCTAGATTAGTGTCAAAGTTTGCATCGGCGTAACCCTTTACGACGAACTCTTTTACCACCTCCATAATCGAGAAAATTCCTTGGTCCACTAGTTACTAAGGATAACCTTGACCGCTGTCCTGTGATCCATTCCTGGATCACACTTGTACCCCTTGACTGACTCATGGCAAGGCACACTTTAGGTGCAGTACACAGCATAGCATACTATGGAGCCTACGTCTAAAGCATAGGGGACGACCTTCGTCCTTTCTCTCTCTTCTGCCATGGTCATGTCTTGAGTCTTACTCAATACTACACCTTATAACACAGCCAAGAACTCCTTGTTTGCCGATCTATTTTGAACTACTTCAAAATCTTGTCACGGTATGTATTCATTTGAAAGTACTATTAAGCGTTTTGATCTATCCTTATAGATCTTGATGCTCAATGTTCAAGTAGCTTAACGCAGGTTTTTCACTGAAAAACACTGTTCAAATAACCCTATATGCTTTCCAGAAATTCTACATCATTTCCGATCAACAATATGGCAACAACATATACCCATCAGAAATTCTATAGTGCTCCCACTCACTTCTTTGGAAATACAAGTTTCTCACAAACTTTGTATAAATCCAAAATCTTTGATTATCTCATCAAAGCGTATATTCCAACTTCGAGATGCTTACTCTAGTCCTTAGAAGGATTGCTGGAGCTTTGCATACTTGTTAGCATCTTTTAGGATTGACAATACCTTCTGGTTGTATCACATACAACCTTTCCTCAAGAAAATCATTGAGGAAACAATGTTTTGACATCCTATCTGCAAGATTTCATAAATAATGCAGGAACTGCTAACATAATTTCAACAGACTCTTAGCATCGCTACGAGTGAGAAAGTCTCATCGTAGTCAACTCCTTGAACTTGTCAGAATACATCTTAGCAACAAGTCGAGCTTTCTTAATGGTGACACGTACCATCATTGTCCGTCTTCCTTCTAAAATCCATCTGTACTCAACAGCCTTACGACCATCGAGTAGTTCTTCCAAAGTCTATACTTTGTTTTCATACATGGATCCTCTCTCGGATTTTATGGCCTCAAGCCATTCATCGGAATCCGGGCCCACCATCGCTTCTCCATAGCTCATAGGTTCATTGTTGTCTAGCAAAATGACCTCCAAGACATGATTACCTTACCACTTCGAAACAGTATGCGTCCTTGTCGACATATGAGGTTCGGTAGTGACTTGATCCAAAGTTTCATGATCACTATCATCAGCTTCCACTTCAATTGGTGTAGGTGCCACAGGAACAACTTCATGTGCCCTGCTACACACTAGTTGAAGTGATGGTTCAATAACCTTATCAAGTCTCCACCATCCTCCCACTCAATTCTTTCGAGAGAAACTTTTTCTCGAGAAAGGACCCATTTCTAGAAACAATTACTTTTGCTTCTGGATCTGAATCAGGAGGTATATCCAACTATTTTGGGTGTCCTATGAAGATGTATTTATCCGCTTTGGGTTCGAGCTTATCAGGATGAAACTTTTTTCACATAAGCGTCGTAGCCCCAAACGACAACCTAGGTTTCTCTAAACCATAGTTCATACGTTGTCATCTCAATGGAATTACGTGGTGCCCTATTTAAAGTGAATGCGGTTGTCTCTAATGCCTAACCCATAAATGATAGTGGTAATTGGATAAGAGACATCATGGTATGCCCCATATCCAATAGGGTGCATCTATGGTGTTCAGACACGCCAGCACACTATGGTGTTCTAGGCGGTGTTAGTTGTGAAACAATTTCCACAATGTCTTAATTGTGTACCAAACTCGCAACTCAGATATTCATCTCTATGATCATATCATAGACATTTTATCCTCTTGTCATGAAGATCTTCAACTTCACTCTGAAATTACTTGAACTTTTCAATAATTCAGACTTGTTTTTCATCAAGTAAATATACTCAACATCTACTCAAATCATCTGTGAAGTAAGAACATAACGATATCCACTGCGTGCCTCAACACTCATTGGACTGCACACATCAAAATGTAATACTTCCAACAAGTTGCTTTCTTGTTCCATCTTACTGAAAACGAGGCTTTTCAGTCATCTTGCCCATGTGGTATGATTTGCATGTGTCAAGTGATTCAAAATCAAGTGAGTCCAAACGATCCATCTGCATGGAGTTTCTTCATGCGTACATACCAATAGACATGGTTCGCATGTCTCAAACTTTTCAAAAAACGAGTGAGTCCAAAGATCCATCAACATGAAGCTTCTTCATGCATTTTATACCAATATGACTTACATGGCAGTGCCACAAGTAGGTGGTACTATCATTACTATCTTATATCTTTTGGCATGAACATGTGTATCACTACGATCGAGATTCAATAAACCATTCATTTTAGGTGCAAGACCATTGAAGGTATTATTCAAATAAACAGAGTAACCATTATTCTCCTTAAATGAATAACCGTATTGCGATAGACATAATCCAATCATGTCTATGCTCAACGCAAACACTAAATAACAATTATTTAGTTTTAACACCGATCCCGATGGTAGAGGGAGCGTGCGATGTTTGATCCCATCAACCTTGGAAATACTTCCAACACATATCGTCACCTCGCCTTTAGCTAGTCTCCGTTTATCCCCTAGCCTTTTATTTCGAGTTACTAACACTTAGCAACTGAACCGGTATCTATTACCATGGTGCTACTAGGAGTACTAGTAAAGTACACATCAATATAATGTATATCCAATATACTTGTGTCGACCTTGCCAGCCTTCTCATCTACCAAGTATCTAGCTTCAGTGACTGTTCCCCTCATTACAGAAGCACTTAGTCTCAGGTTTTGGTTCAACCTTGGGTTTCTTCACTAGAGCAGCAACTGATTTGCCATTTCATGAAGTATCCCTTCTTGCCCTTTCCCTTCTTGGAACTCGTGGTTTCACTAACCATCAACAATTGATGCCCCTTCTTGATTTCTACTTTCGCGGTGTCAAACATCGCGAATATTTCAAGGATCATCATATCTATCCCTGATATGTTATAGTTCATCACGAAGCTCTAGCAGCTTGGTGGCAGTGACTTTGGAGAAACATCACTATCTCATCCGGAAGATTAACTCCCACTCGATTCAAGTGATTGTTGTACTCAGACAATCTGAGCACAAGCTCAACGATTGAGCTTTTCTCCCTTAGTTTGCAGGTTAAGAAACTTGTCGGAGGTCTCATACCTCTTGACGTGGGCACGAGCCTGAAATCCCAATTTCAGCTCTTGGAACATCTCATATGTTCTGCGACATTTCAAAATGTCTTCGGTGCCTCAATTCTAAACCATTTAACATTACCCACTGAACTATCACATAGTCATCAAAACGTGTATGTCAGATGTTCGCAACACCCACAAACGACGTTCGAGGTTCAGCACACCGAGCGGTGCATTAAGGACATAAGCCTTCTACGCAGCAATGAGGACAATCCTCAGCTTACGGACCCAGTCCGCATAATTGCTACTATAAACTTTCAACTAAATTTTCTCTAGGAACATATCTAAAACAGTAGAACTAAAGCGCGAGCTACGACATAATTTGCAAAAACCTTTTTGACTATGTTCAGGATAATTAAGTTCATCTAATGAACTCCCACTCAGATAGACATCCCTCTAGTCATCTAAGTGATTACATGATCTGAGTCAACTAGGCCGTGTCCGATCATCACGTGAGACGAACTAGTCATCATCGGTGAACATCTTCATGTTGATCGTATCCACTATACGACTCATGTTCGACCTTTCGGTCTCTTGTGTTCCGAGGCCATGTCTGTACATGCTAGGCTCGTCAAGTCAACCTGAGTGTTTCGCGTGTGTAAATCTGGCTTACACCCGTTGTATGTGAACGTTAGAATCTATCACACCCGATCATCACGTGGTGCTTCGAAACAACGAACTTTCGCAATGGTGCACTGTTAGGGGGAACACTTTCTTGAAATTATCATGAGGGATCATCTTATTTACTACCGTCGTTCTAAGCAAATAAGATGCATAAACATGATAAACATCACATGCAATCAAATAGTGACATGATATGGCCAATATCATTTTGCTCCTTTTGATCTCCATCTTCGGGGCTCCATGATCATCATCGTCACCGGCATGACACCATGATCTCCATCATCATGATCTCCATCATCGTGTCTCCATGAAGTTGTCTCGCTAACTATTACTTCTACTACTATGGCTAACGGTTTAGCAATGAAGTAAAGTAATTACATGGCATTATTCAGTGACACGCAGGTCATACAATAAATAAAGACAACTCCTATGGCTCCTGCCGGTTGTCATACTCATCGACATGCATGTCGTGATTTCTATTACAAGAATATGATCAATCTCATACATCACATATATTTCATTCATCACATCCTTTTTGGCCATATCACATCACGCGGCATATGCTGCAAAAACAAGTTAGACGTCCTCTAATTTGTTGTTGCAAGTTTTTACGTGGCTGCTATAGGTTTCTAGCAAGAACATTTCTTACCTACGCCAAAACCACAATGTGATATGCCAATTGCTATTTACCCTTCATAAGGACCCTTTTCATCGAATCCGATCAGACTAAAGTGGGAGAGACTTTCACCCGCTAGCCACCTGATGCAACAAGTGCATGTCAGTCGGTGGAACCTGTCTCACGTAAGTGTACGTGTAAGGTCGGTCCGGGCCGCTTCATCCCACAATACCGCCGAAACAAGATAGTACTAGTAACAATACGCATATTGAACAAAATCAACACCCACAACAACTTGTGTTCTACTCGTGCATAGAATCTACGCAATAGACCTAGCTCATGGTGCCACTGTTGGGGAACGTAGCAGAAATTCAAAATTTTCTATGCAACAGCAAGATCAATCTATGGAGATTCTAGCAACAAGATAGGGAGAGGATGATCATCTTCATACCTTTGAAGATCGCTAAGCGGAAGCGTTACAAGAACACGGATGAAGGAGTCGTACTCGTAGCGATTCAGGTTGCGGTTGATTCCGATCTAAGCAACGAACAACGGTGCCTCCGCGTTCAACACACATACAGCCCGGGGACGTCTCCTCCTTCTTGATCCAGCAAGGGGAGAGGAGAAGTTGAGGGAGAACTCTGACAGCACGACGACATGGTGGTGATGGAGCTCATGGTTCTCCGGCAGGGCTTCGCCAAGCACTACGGAGGAGGAGGAAGTGTTGGAGGAGGGAGAGGGCTGCGCCAGGGGAAGGGTGCGGCTGCCCTCTCTCTCCCTCACTATATATAGGGGGAAGGGAGGAGGGGGAGGCGCCCTAGGGTTCCCTAGGGGAGGGGCGGCAGCCACAGGGGAAACCCTAGATGGGTTTGGGCGCCCCCACCCCCTAGGAAACTTGCCCCCCCAAGCCGGGAGGGGCGGCTGCCCTAGGGGTGGCGCCCACACCTCTCCTGGTTACGTGAGATGGGGTGGGATGGGCGCTCAGCCCCTTAGTGGGCTGATGTGCCCTCTCCCCTTCGCCCATAAGGCCCCCCCAACGCTTGCCGGGGCCTCCGAAACCCCTTTCGGACACGCTGGTCATCACCTGGTACCCCCGGAACAATTCCGGACTCCAATACCCTTCGTCCAATATACCGATCTTCACCTCCGGACCATTCCGGAGCTCCTCGTCATGTCCGGGATCTCATCCGGGACTCTGAACAACCTTCGTTGACCACATACTATTTCCCATAACAACTCTAGCGTCACTGAACCTTAAGTGTGTAGACCCTATGGGTTCGGGAACTATGCAGACATGACCGAGACATTCTCCGGTCAATAACCAACAATGGGATCTGGATACCCATGTTGTCTCCCACATGTTCCACGATGATCTCATCGGATGAACCACGATGTCAAGGATTCAAGCAATCCCGTATGCAATTCCCTTTGTCAATCGGTACGTTACTTGCCCGAGATTCGATCATCGGTATCCCAATACCTCGTTCAATCTCGTTACCGGAAAGTCACATTACTCGTTCTGTAATGCATGATCCCATGACTAACTACTTAGTCACATTGAGCTCATTATGATGATGCATTACCGAGTGGGCCCAGAGATACCTCTCCGTCACACGGAGTGACAAATCCCAGTCTCGATTCGTGCCAACCCAATAGACACTTTTGGAGATACCCGTAGTGCACCATTATAGCCACCCAGTTATGTTATGACGTTTGGCACACCCAAAGCATTCCTACGGTATCCGGGAGTTGCACAATCTCATGGTCTAAGGAAATGATACTTGACATTAGAAAAGCTTTTAGCAAACGAACTACACAATCTTGTGCTATGCTTAGGATTGGGTCTTGTCCATCACATCATTCTCCTAATGATGTGATCCCGTTATCAATGACATCCAATGTCCATGGTCAGGAAACCATAACCATCTATTGATCAACGAGCTAGTCAACTCGAGGCTCACTAGGGACATGTTGTGGTCTATGTATTCACACATGTATTACGGTTTCCAGTTAATACAGTTATAGCATGAACAATAGACAATTATCATGAACAAGGAAATATAATAATAATCATTTTATTATTGCCTCTAGGGCATATTTCCAACAAGCTCCCACTCACTTTCTTGTAAATAGAGGCTTCTCTAAAAGTCTGTATAAAACCATCTTCTTTGATCACACTATCAAAACATTTATTCCAACTCCGAGAGGCTTGCACCAGTCCATAAATGGATCGCTGGAGCTTGCATACTTTGTTAGCACCTTTTGGATCGACAAAACCTTCTGGTTGCATCATATACAAGTCTTCTTCTAGAAATCCATTCAGGAATGCAGTTTTGACATCCATTTGCCAAATTTCATAATCATAAAATGCGGCAATTGCTAACATGATTCAGACAGACTTAAGCATCACTAGGGGTGAGAAAGTCTCATCGTAGTCAACCCCTTGAACTTGTCGAAAACCTTTCGCAACAAGTCGAGCTTTGTAGACAGTAACATTACCATCAACACCAGTCTTCTTCTTGAAGATCCATTTATTCTTGATGGCTTGCCGATCATCGGGCAAGTCAACCAAAGTCCTCAATTTGTTCTCATACATGGATCCCATCTCAGATTTCATGGCCTCAAGCCATTTTGCGGAATATGGGCTCATCATCACTTCCTCATAGTTCGTAGGTTCGCCGTGGTCAAGTAACATGACCTCCAGAATAGGATTACCGTACCACTTTGGTGCAGATCTTACTCTAGTTGACCTACGAGGTTCGGTAGTAACTTGATCTGAAGTTTCTTGATCAATATCATTAGCTTCCTCACTAATTGGTGTAGGTGTCACAGGAACCAGTTTCTGTGATGAACTACATTCCAATAAGGGAGCAGGTACAGTTACCTCATCAAGTTCTACTTTCCTCCCACTCACTTCTTTCGAGAGAAACTCCTTCTCTAGAAAGGATCCATTCTTAGCAACGAATGTCTTGCCTTCGGATCTGTGATAGAAGGTGTACCCAACAGTCTCCTTTGGGTATCCTATGAAGACATATTTCTCCGATTTGGGTTCGAGCTTATCAGGTTGAAGCTTTTTCACATAAGCATCGCAGCCCCAAACTTTAAGAAACGACAACTTTGGTTTCTTGCCAAACGACAGTTCATAAGGCGTCGTCTCAACGGATCAAGATGGTGCCCTATTTAACGTGAATGCAACCATCTCTAAAGCATAACCCCAAAACGATAGCGGTAAATCAGTAAGAGACATCATAGATCGCACCATCTCTCCCTAATAATAAAGCACGGATTGACTTTGTCGGGTTCACTGTCACAATACGCTTTCTTCTCATGTCATAATACGCTTTTACAATTTGTATGGACAAAATCATAATATAAACAAGGTCCGATATACCAAGGCCCCCAAACCTTACATCGTGGATTT
Organism: Triticum aestivum; assembly: GCF_018294505.1. NCBI lineage: Eukaryota > Viridiplantae > Streptophyta > Magnoliopsida > Poales > Poaceae > Triticum > Triticum aestivum. The sequence continues at coordinate 594,360,927 of NC_057801.1, read as the reverse complement.
CCCCATATCACGGAACCTTCCCATGTCATTCTCAAAAAAGGGAACCTTCTCGTGTCCTAATCGAACACGCAAGAGAGCTAGGAGCGATCCATATATCGAGCACACCCGAAAACGATTAGACTCGATCTCAAAAAGAAAAAAAGGCCTTCTGGCGGGCCTGCTGGAGCTAGACTGGCCACTTGCGACCTTGTGTTATGGGGCTTGGCGGCGCGTGATTAGGCAAAGTGAAAGGCAAGGACGCGGGTGACGAGAAAGAGGCTGGGCAGAGGAGATACGTATGGCGGCGAGATGCAGTGGAGGATGTGTCTGCTGTCGTGGATGAGCCCGTGCGCGTGGTGTGTGCTGGGAGGGCTACAGAGGAGAGAATTGAGGAGGAGGGAAATGGGAGAGAGTACACGGCTGAGAGAGAACGGAAGTTGGGCAGCACGCCACCGAGATCTTCTCCTATTCCACGATGAGTTCTTGCTATAATGTGTCGCTCAATTTACTGCTCTCTTGATTGAAGCTTTCTCACATGTAAGTAGTGACCCATAGTTGGTTGGTTCGTGGGTCAGTGCTGTGTCCCCTGACCTGGGGTCAATCGACCCAAATGGAGGATCAGGGACGAGGCCAGATCGAGAAGGATCGATGGGTTGGCCGCGACCCTAATCAACGGGTGCTGACTACCTGAGCACCTGGAAATCACGCTGCACCATAAGAATGTCTCCGTTCATCCTTCCGCCATCTGCCATTCTCCTATCGGCGGCCGGCCGTCGAGCTCTCCGCTGCCTTATGCGGCATCTCCCGTCCCACTTCCATCTGACGATATGGCGTACACGAGCGCTGCTTGAGAATCCGACGCTGGAGCGAGGAGAGCTCTGGACGATTAGTCCTCAAGATGGATCCACGGGGGACTATGTCCACTCCAGGGATTTGGGATTTCTATTTTGAGATGATTTGGGATACTTCCTGGAGCAGAATCGCTTGGTGTGAAAGAAAAAGGCAGATGGGAAAATCAGGGCGTACTCATCAATACACTTGTTGCCCCATTTTTTAATCATTTTTGTTAGTAGTTGCTGAGATGGATGACAATTTAATGTAAAACATTAGAGCAGACATAAAATTTTCTGGCTGGATTCTCGCTGCAATATTGGCAACTATGTCAGCGCATATTGTATTTTTCGAATGGAATATCCAGATCTTTCCATCACATACCGTGATCCAACGTATCGTACCAGGGTCGTTGACCCAAATTTCTTTAGACCGCGATACTCAACCTAGTCGACTCGAATTTCTAGCAACTATGCAGTTGCCAACTCTAAAACGGTGTTAGGAAAATCAGCATGCTTGATCTTGCTATTGCATCGTGCAAAAGCTGATCAAATTGCCATGCTATCAAGTTATGGTTAGTTCAGTTTGCTAGAAAAATCGCAGTGCTTCAAGAATTTAGCACTTGGTAGTACATCCATTGGAATCTCAACTCCCTAATGAAACTTCCATCTAAATGCACAATTGGCTCATAGAGTTTGCACAACATATTTCTTTCTGTAGCTGCTTTAATTAGCCAGGAAGAAAAAGGTGTAGTGCTTATGTTATTTCAAACAAGAATGGCAGCAACCGAATGCAATTTTGAGTAGTACATGTTGAACAACATGACCAACCAGCTACCCCTGAGATGGTCTGCACATTTTCAAGCTATCTTCCTCTCCAGGTAGGATATTGAGTCTATTATTCTTTCAAGGAAAATGTAAAGACTTTGATGCCCAAAGGCTCAAGCTGTTTGTGTGTCTTTGATCGAGCAATATCCATGTGGTTTAACATGGGTATCTTGATGACTTCTATTCGGCAAATAGCACGAGGTTGTTAGTTGCCCAGCTGAAAATACATGTAGTCTTCATATAGTCTATAGTAATATTACTCTCCAGCGATCTGATCCAGTGATACTTACTTAGCAATGTTTGTGATACTTTTTGTCTATCCATCAACCTCGGTTCATATATAAGACCCTATTTACATGTAGTGTAGGTGTATACATGTTCTGTTAGTCAACTTTTGTTTACTGAACCGCTGGCAGTTTTTCTATTAGTGAGTGTGACGCGGCCTTGTAACTAAGCAAAGTGATTCGAGGAGGAATTGGCAGTGAGGTGGCTCCACCTCGACGTTGTGGACTTGTCAAACTTAGCGAACTGAAACATCTGATTATCTAGAGCTCCCACTGGACATATCCGACTGGGTTAATCACGATATCGACATGATGAATAACGGCCACTGCATTGCAAGCAACGCGAAGATGAGGGAAGCTACACAGGGGTTAGTATATTACATGGCTAGGACAGGTGTTAACGACCGAGATTGTTGTTGTCTGCAATGCACACAGCTTTATGTGTTGGCTAACCTATTAGTTGGGCTTCTTACACCATGTTTTGCTTACCTAAATGTTTGTGTGTGTTTGTGCTGCAGATGGTTTACAAGGATAAATACACAGATGCGACTGATTCGTTTTCTTCTTTCAGGGTGCCTGCCACAAATACAACTATAGGCTCGGATATATATGTTTGTTCCTTTGTCCACCATTTAGACTAAAATATATATTTAGTAGAATAAATTGATATAATATTGTCTGGTAACAGGCCACATGTTGTGATCAAATGGATGGAGTGTATTGAATTTCAAAACCAATGTCCTAGAAAATAAACATTATAAGTTCTAATAAAGCACTGGTTCAATTAAAACATTAACAATTCCTTTTGTGATTCGTTGGATCTAAACCGCAACAAGTCTGTTTGGGTAACACGAATGGATTACTCAAATGTATACCAAAAGAAGCAGAGCCTATCACCTTGGGATTGACCATGCGTTGTGTTCAAATAGATGGCCACCATCGACGAGGGCGAAAAGGACGATAAGCACACGAATTGGATGCTGTGTTGAGATAGAGAATATGGAATAGCACGGGGAGGGGTTTATCCTTGAGCCATTAAGCCATGCTTTTTAGGCTACGGTGTGTGGTAGTTAATTCTCCCGTTGCAACGCATGGTACTTTTTGCTAGTATCTAGTAAAGTGCAGTTACGATGTTTGAACACACCATTACGTTGTGGTGTTACGGGTGGCATGAGTTGCGAAACTATTCCACATTGTTTCAAATGAAGACCAAACTCGTAACTCAAATATTCTCCTCCACGATCAGATCATAGAAACTTTATTTTCTTGTTACGATGATTTTCCACTTCACATTGAAATTCTTTGAACTTTTCAAATGTTTCAAACTTATGTTTCATTAAGTAGATATACCCATATTTGCTTAAATCATCTGTGAAGGTGAGAAAATAACGATACCCCGCCGTGAGCCTCAATATTCACCGGACCACATACATCAGTATGTATGATTTCCAACAAATCTGTTGCTCGCTCCATTGTTCCGGAGAATGGCATTTTAGTCATCTTGCCCGTGAGGCATGGTTCGCAAATACCAAGTGATTCATAATCAAGTGATTCCAAAAGTCCATCAGTATGGAGTTTCTTCATGTGCTTTACACCAATATGACCTAAACAAGAGTGCCAAAAATAAGTTGCACTATCATTATCAACTCTGCATCTTTTGGCTTCAACATTATGAATATGTGTATCACTACAATTGAGATTTAACAAAAATGGACCACTCTTCAAGGGTGCATGACCATAAAAGATATTACTCATATAAATAGAACAACCATTATTCTCAGATTTAAATGAATAACCGTCTCGCATCAAACAAGATCCAGATATAATGTTCATGCTTAACGCTGGCACCAAATAACAATTATTCAGGTCTAAAACTAATCCCGAAGGTATATGTAGAGGTAGCGTGCCGACCGCGATCACATCGATTTTGGAACCATTTCCCACGCGCATCGTCACCTCGTCCTTAGCCAATCTTCGCTTAATCCGTAGTCCCTATTTCGAGTTGCAAATATTAGCAACATAACTAGTATCAAATACCCAGGTGACAATGTGAGCTTTAGTAAGGTACACATCAATAACATGTATATCGCATATACCTTTGTTCACCTTGCCATCCTTCTTATCCGCCAAATACTTGGGGCAGTTCCGCTTCCAGTGGCCAGTCCCTTTGCAGTAGAAGCACTCAGTCTCAGGCTTAGGTCCAAACTTGGGTTTCTTCTCCTGAGCAGCAACTTGTTTGCCATTCTTCTTGAAGTTCCCCTTCTTCTTCCCTTTACCCTTTTTCTTGAAACTGGTGGTCTTGTTGACCATCGACACTTGATGCTCCTTCTTGATTTATACCTTAGCAGCCTTTAGCATCGCGAAGAGCTCGGGAATTGTCTTTTCCATCCCTTGCATATTATAGTTCATCACAAAGCTCTTGTAGCTTGGTGGTAGTGATTGAAGAATTCTGTCAATGACACTATCATCCGAAAGATTAACTCCCAGTTGAATCAAGTGATTATTATACCCAGGCATTTTGAGTATATGTTCACTGACAGAACTATTCCCCTCCATCTTGCAGCTGTAGAACTTATTGGAGACTTCATATCTCTCAATCCGGGCATTTGCTTGAAATATTAACTTCAACTCCTGGAACATCTCATATCCTCCATGACATTCAAAACATCGTTGAAGTACCGGTTCTAAGCCGTAAAGCATGACACACTGAACTATCTATGTAGTCATCAGCTTTGCTCTGCCAGATGTTCACAACATCTGGCGTTGCAACAATGAGGATAATCCTCAAGTTACGGACCCAGTTCGTGTAATTGCTACCATCATCTTTCAACTTAGCTTTCTCAAGGAACGCATTAAAATTCAACAGAACAACAACACGGGCCATCTATCTACAACAACATAGACAAGCAAAATACTATCAGGTACTAAGTTCATGATAAATTAAAGTTCAATTAATCATATTACTTAAGAACTCCCACTTAGACAGACATCCCTCTAATCATCTAAGTGATCACGTGATCCAAATCAACTAAACCATGTCCGATCATCACGTGAAATGGAGTAGTTTTCAATGGTGAACATTACTATGTTGATCATATCTACTATATGATTCACGTTCGACCTTTCGGTCTCAGTGTTCCAAGCCCATATCTGCATATGCTAGGCTCGTCAAGTTTAACCCGAGTATTTCTGCGTGTGCAAAACTGGCTTGCACCCGTTGTATGTGAACGTAGAGCTTATCACACCCGATCATCACATGGTGTCTCGACACGACGAACTTTGGCAATGGTGCATACTCAGGGAGAACACTTATACCTTGAAATTTAGTGAGAGATCATCTTATAGCGCTACCGTTAATCAAAGAAAAATAAGATGCATAAAAGATAAACATCACATGCAATCAATATAAGTGATATGATATGGCCATCATCATCTTGTGCCTTTGATCTCCATCTCCAAAGCACCATCATGATCACCATCGTCACTGGCGCGACACCTTGATCTCCATTGTAGTATCATTTATCATCTCGCCAACTATTGCTTCTATGACTATTGCTACCGCTTAGTGATAAATTAAAGCAATTACATGGCGATTGCATTGCATACAATAAAGTGACAACCATATGGCTCCTGCCAGTTGCCGATAACTCTGTTACAAAACATGATCATCTCATACAATAAAATTTAGCATCATGTCTTGACCATATCACATCACAACATGCCCTGCAAAAACAAGTTAGATGTCCTCTACTTTGTTGTTGCAAGTTTTACATGGCTGCTACGGGCTAAGCAAGAACCATTCTTACCTACGCATCAAAACCACAATGATATTTCGTCAAGTATGTGCTGTTTTAACCTTCGCAAGGACCGGGCGTAGCCACACTCGATTCAACTAAAGTTGGAGAAACTGACACCCGCCAGCCACCTGTGTGCAAAGCACGTCGATAGAACCAGTCTCGCGTAAGCGTACGCGTAATGTCGGTCCGGGCCGCTTCATCCAACAATACCGCCGAATCAAAGTATGCCATGCTGGTAAGCAGTATGACTAGTATCGTCCACAACTCACTTGTGTTCTACTCGTGCATATAACATCTACGCATAAACCTGGCTCGGATGCCACTGTTGGGGAACGTAGTAATTTCAAAAAATTTCCTACGCACACGCAAGATCATGGTGATGCATAGCAACGAGAGGGGAGAGTGTCGTCCATGTACCCTCGTAGACCGTAAGCGGAAGCATTATGACAACACGGTTGATGTAGTCGTACGTCTTCACGATCGACCGATCCTAGTACTGAATGTATGACACCTCCATGATCTGCACATGTTCAGCTCGGTTACGTCCCACGAACTCATGATCCAGTAGAGCTTAGAGGGAGAGTTCCGTAAGCACGACGGCGTGATGGCGGTGTTGATGAAGCTTCCGACGCAGGGCTTCGCCTAAGCACCGCTATGATATGACCAAGGTGGATTATGGTGGAGGGGGGCACCACACACGGCTAAAGATCAATGATCAACTTGTGTGCCTTGGGGTGCCCCCTGCCCTCGTATATAAAGGAGCTAGGTGGGAGGCGGCCGGCCAAGGAGGAGGGAGCGCCAAGGGGGGAGTCCTACTCCCACCGGGATTAGGACTCCTCCTTTCCTAGAAGGAGTAGGAGAGGGGAAGCAAGGAGAGGGAGAGAGGGAGGAAAGAGGGGGTGAGGGAGTCCTGGATTAGGGGGTCCTCGGATAGCCGGACTATATACTTTGGCCGGACTGTTGGACTATGAAGATACAAGACTGAAGACTTCGTCCCATGTCCGGATGGGACTCTCCTTTGCGTGGAAGGCAAGCTTGGAGATTCGGATGTGTAGATCTCCTTCTCTATAGACGACTCTGTGTAACCCTATCCCCCTCCGGTGTCTATATAAACCGGAGGGTTTAGTCCGTAGGACAAGAACAACAATCATATCATAGGCTAGCTTCTAGGGTTTAGCCTCTACGATCTCGTGGTAGATCAACTCTTGTAATACTCATATCATCAAGATCAATCAAGCAGGAAGTAGGGTATTACCTCCATCGAGAGGGCCTGAACCTGGGTAAACATCGTGTCCCCCGCCTCCTGTTACCATTAGCCTTAGATGCACAGTTCGAGACCCCCTACCCAAGATCCGCTGGTTTTGACACCGACATTGGTGCTTTCATTGAGAGTTCCACTGTGCCGTCGCGATAAGGCTTGATGGCTCCTTCAATCATCTTCAACAACGCGGTCCAGAAGGAGGTTTTCCTCCCCGGACAGATCTTCATATTTGGCGGCTTCGCACTACGGGCCAACTCGCTTGGCCATCTGGAGCAGATCGATAGCTACGCCTTTGGCCATCAGGTCAGGTTTGGAAGCTTGAACTACACTACCGACATCCGCGGAGACTTGATCTTCGACGGTTTCAACCCCGTGTCAGGTGCGTCGAACAGTGTTGATGAGCATGACTTAGATCTGCTATCGGACAGTATTCGGGGGATCGCGCCTGCGGCCGCTCCCGGACTCAATCCGGAGCAGATTGTGCCGTCCAAGGACGGGTGGATGGACCCCGCCATGGAGGCCGCACACTCATCGGCCTTGGAGACGAACACTGATCTCACCTCCTATGAGGCTGGTGTCATCGGACCCTGGGACTCGTCTCTGGCTATAGGATCCGAACCGCGTACGCCCGTGCCTATCGAATCTGATTGGGCACCGGTCATGGAGTTCACCTCCGCGGATATCTTTCAGCACTCGCCCTTAGGTGTGATGACCCACAAGTATAGGGGATCTATCGTAGTCCTTTCTATAAGTAAGATGTCGAACCCAATGAGGAGCAGAAGGAAATGATAAGCAGTTTTCAGCAAGGAATTCTCTGCAAGTACTGAAATAAGTGGTAACAGATAGTTTTGTGATAAGATAGGTTGTAATATGCAACAAGTAACAAAGTAAATAAAGTGCAGCAAGGTGGCCCAATCCTTTTTGTAGCAAAGGACAAGCCTGGACAAACTCTTATAATAGGAAAAGCGCTCCCGAGGACACATGGGAATATCGTCAAGCTAGTTTTCATCACGTTCATATGATTCGCGTTTGGTACTTTGATAATTTGATACGTGGGTGGACCGGTGCTTGGGTACTGCCCTTACTTGGACAAGCATACCACTTATGATTAACCTCTATTGCAAGCATCCGCAACTACAACAAAAGTATTAAGGTAAACCTAACGATAGCATGAAACATATGGATCCAAATCAGCCCCTTACGAAGCAACACATAAACTAGGGTTTAAGCTTCTGTCACTCTAGCAACCCATCATCTACTTATTACTTCCCAATGCCTTCCTCTAGGCCCAAATAATGGTGAAGTGTTATGTAGTCGACGTTCACATAACACCACTAGAGGCTAGACAACATACATCTTATCAAAATATCGAACGAATACCAAATTCACACGACTACTAATAGCAAGACTTCTCCCTTGTCCTCAGGAACAAATGTAATTACTCACAAAGCATATTCATGTTCATAACCAGAGGGGTAATAATATGCATAAATGATCTGAACATATGATCTTCCACCAAAAAACCAACTAGCATCAACTACAAGGAGTAATCAACACTACTAGCAACCTACTAGCACCAATCCCGGACTTGGAGACAAGAATTGGATACAAGAGATGAACTAGGGTTTGGAGATGAGATGGTGCTGGTGAAGATGTTGATGGAGATTGCCCTCTCCCGATGAGAGGAGCATTGGTGATGACGATGGTGATGATTTCCCCCTCCCGGAGGGAAGTGTCCCCGGTAGAACAGCTCTGTAGGAGCCCTAGATTGGTTCCGCCAAGGTTCCGCCTCGTGGCGGCGGAGTCTCATCCCAAAAGGTTGCTTCTTATTTTTTTCTCATCGAAAGACTTCATATAGGAGAAGATGGGCGTCAGAGAGCCACCAGGGGCCCACGAGGTAGGGGGGCGCGCCCCCCACCCTTGTGAGTAGGGTGTGGGCCTCCTAGCCTTCATCTTTGGCGATGATTTTTCTTTATTTATTTTAAGGTATTCCGTGGAGTTTCAGGACTTTTGGAGTTGCGTACAATAGGCCTCCAATATTTGCTCCTTTTCCAGCCCAGAGTTCCAGCTGCCGGAATTCTCCCTCTTCATATAAACCTTGTAAAATAAGAGAGAATAGCCATAAGTATTGTGACATAACGTGAAATAACAGCCCATAATGCAATAAATATTGTCATAAAAGCATGATGCAAAATGGACGTATCAACTCCCCCAAGCATAGACCTCGCTTGTCCTCAAGCAAAAAGCCGATAACAATAAATATGTCCTCATGTTTAGAGGAAGAGGCGTCGATAAAAATAAAATACGGACATGAAGGCATCATGATTATTTCATAACAGCAACTTATATAGATTTTGTCATATGATTACTCATGTTCAAGTGATGATCTTTTCAAAAAGCCAAAGAATGAATTAGAAACCTTATTGAGCATCAACAAATTATACCCTTAGTCATTGAAGCAATTGCAATTTATCATAACATCAGAAAGAGTCTATGTCAGAGCTTAAAAGCAAGTCCACATACTCAACTATCACTTAGTCCTTCATAATTTCTAACACTCACGCGATACTTGTGGTTACGGAGTTTTTAATCGGACACAGAGAAAGATAGGGGCTTATAATTTTGCCCCACAACCTTTTACCTCAAGGGTAATGTCAACAATAATAATTCATGCTCCCCCACATCCAATTATATATATATATATATATATATATATATATATATATATATATATATATATATCATGTTCTTTCCAACATGCTGAGCTTGCCAAAGGATAAAATGAAAAAAAGGTGAAGATCACCGTGACTCTTGCATAAGGTAGAGAATAATAATCAAAGATAGGCCCTTCGTAGAGGGAAGCAGAGGTTGTCATGCGTGTTTAGGGTTGATGCACAAAATCTTAATGCAAAAGAACATCACTTTATATTGCCCCTTGTATGTGAACCTTTATTATGCAGTTCGTCGCTTTTATTGCGTCCACAACAAGTTCGTACAAAGCTTATTTCGCTGCACTAATAAGTCATGCATATTTAGAGAGCAATTTTTATTGCTTGCACCGATGACAACTTACTTGAAGGATCTTACTCAATCCATAGGTAGATATGGTGGACTCTCATGGCAAAACTGGTTTAGGGGTATTTGGAAGCACAAGTAGTATTTCTACTTGGTGCTGAGAATTTGGCTAGCATGAGGGGGAAAGGCAAGCTCAACACGTTAGAGGATCCATGACAACATACTTTATCTCAGATGTAAGAAAACATAACTCATTATGTTGTCGTCCTTGTCCAACCTCAACTCTTTAGCATGTCATATTTTAATGAGTGCTCCCAATCATAAAAGATGTCAATGATAATATATCTATATGTGAAACCTCTCTTTCCTTATTACTTCCTATTAATTGCAACGATGACCAAAGCTATATTTTCCAACTCCCAACAACTTTTAATCATCATACTCTTTCTATGTGAAGTCATTACTTTCACTAAGATCAATATGAACTCTTTGATTATTTTTATTCTTTTTCTTCTAATCACCCAAGATCATGGCAAAATACTCAAGCCCTTGACTCAACACTAATCTTTATTATATAGCTCACGGACTCGATTACAAAGAAGGATCGTAAAGCAAAACTCAAAACTAGATCATGCCATGACTTTATTCTACTAAATCAAGATACTACTAATAGGATCGAACTAAGAAAAATGGTAAAGATAGGAGTTGTGATGGTGATACGATACCAGGGCACCTCCCCCAAGCTTGGAAGTTGCCAAGGGGAGTGCCCATACCCATGTGATTATTTCTCCTTCTTTGTTGCTGGAGTAATATTCTTGGCGATGATTCCACTCAGAATACGGTTATCCTCCTCGAGCTTATTGACTTGCTGCTTGAGGTCCATTATTTCCTTGCGAAGCTTTCCTATAACGGCTAAAGCTCCTTGCACCCAAGGATGTTGCATAGCTGCGAGAGAACAAGAGACACTCCTCCTCATATTTTCATAGGAAAGAAATTTAACATTGGAAGGGATAACCGAGTTTGGAATAGCTGAGCTCTGTAGTTCCCCCATCGTAAACCCAGCACGGAGGTGAGAGGTGACTTCTTGATCTTCCATGGCATCTACTCTCATCAGGTCAGCCTCCATCTCTTCCTCCGTTGCCGGCCCAAAGTGGTCAGCGTCGCTGTTTGCCCTTGGTTCCGGTGCCGGGTTGTATACCCGGCTCTCTCTGACTGACTCTTGAGAAGACATCTAGCTTTAATCTGCAACAGCAACAACTCGAAACGAAAACAGAGATTATTTGCATGATACGGGAGTCAAAACCTTCGGGAGTATACATAATGAATTTTTACCGACCAAAATACGTATCGTGCAAGGAAACGGAGTCCGGAGGGCACACGAGGTGCTCACGAGGTAGGGGGCGCGCCCAGGGGGGTAGGCGCGCCCTCCACCCTCGTGGAGGCCTCGTGTCCTCCCCGGACTGCTACTTATTTTTATATTTTTCTAGATATTCCAAAACGGAGAAATATTGACTTAAAATTGTTTTGGAGTCGGTTTACTTACCGTACCACATACCTATTCCTTTTCGGAGTCTGGAACATTCTGGAAAGTGTCCTTTATGTATTCCTCCGGGGTTACGGTTTCAATAATATTGGTTTCAACATTTATAGGATTACTTGAGATATAGTGTTTGATTATTTGACTGTTTACCACCTTCGGATTTGTGCCTTCTAAGTTGTTGATTTTTATGGCACCGGAACGATAGACCTCCTTGATAACGTAGGGACCTTCCCATTTGGAGAGAAGTTTTCCTGCAAAAAATCTTAAACAAGAGTTGTATAGCAATACATAATAACCTACATTGAACTCATGCCTTTGTATCCTTTTGTCATGCCATCTTTTAACCTTTTCTTTAAATAACTTGGCATTTTCATAAGCTTGGGTTCTCCATTCATCAAGGGAGCTAATATCAAATAACCTCTTCTCACCCGCAAGTTTGAAATCATAGTTGAGCTCTTTAATAGCCCAGTATGCCTTGTGTTCTAGTTCGATAGGTAAGTGACAAGCTTTTCCATAAACCATTTTATACGGAGACATACCCATAGGATTTTTATATGCAATTCTATAGGCCCATACTGCATCATCAAGTTTCTTGGACCAATTCTTTCTAGACCTATTGACAGTTTTTTGCAAAATTAATTTGAGCTCTCTATTGCTCAATTCTAAATGACCACTAGACTGCGGGTGATAAGGAGATGCAATTCTATGATTAACGTCATATTTAGCAAGCATCTCATGGAAAGCACCATGAATAAAGTGTGAACCACCATCAGTCATTAAATATCTAGGGACTCCAAACGTCGGAAAAATAACTTCCTTAAGCATTTTAATAGAAGTGTTATGATCAGCACTACTAGTTGGAATAGCTTCTACCCACTTAGTAATGTAATCAACAGCAACTAAAATATGAGTATATCCATTAGAGGCAGGAAAAGGTCTGTCGGGGAAACTGATCCACGAACACCTATGGGGATCGGCGGACCGAGCCCCTTTCGGTTCGGTGAGGGCGGAGGTTGAACAAAGAGCAGATCGAGGCAGTACACGCGGGCAGTTTTACCTAGCTTCGGGCCGCACGGATGCGTAAAACCCTACTGCTGCTTGTTTGTGTGTATTCAATCTTTGCTCAGGAGCGATTGACGCTATCAGACTGAGCGTGGGAGTGTTTCTGGTGTTTCGAATGAGCCGAACCCCTTCTACGTTGCGCTTGGGCCTCCTTTTATACTCTCAAGGGGTCACCGACAGGTGGCAACGTAGACTAGAAGGGTAAAAATGGAAAAGGATGCGGTAGGTGCAGCTACCGCTACTGTGGATACAGTGCACCCTACCTAACTCTGACGGCAGGGGACAAGGGCATTAAATGCCTGTTTGAGTCTCCTAAACAGTGCAAAAGGTGACCGTTAGGAGCGCCACCGTTTGCCACGATGGGCTTCTCTTCATCTCCACTTGTCACCACGTACCCCTAGCTGCACGGCCTCCTGCCACGTGTGCTTGGGAGAGTCCTAGAGCGACACGTTAGCAGGTGTGCTGGAGCGCGGGCACGAAGTGGGGGTTTCCCGCGACAAGCTCCTTGTCGTGGCCGTCGTCTTGTCGCGTCCGGAGGCTTGTCGCTCGCCGGATCTTGCCGGGACGCAGGGCGCGTCGCGGCAAGCTTTCTTGGTATGCCTTGAGTGGCCTTCCCGGCAAGCTCCTCTTGCCGGGGTCTTGTCTCTTCCCGGCAAGATCCTCTTGCCGGGGCCTTGGTTGGCCTTCCCGGCAAGCTCCTCTTGCCGGGGCCTTGGCTTGTGTACTTTGTTCTTGAATGGTCTTCAAGGGAACCACGGAGGGTCTTGGCGGTCACCCGGCAAACCTTGCCGCGGGGTGCTGCAACTGCCCGTGCACGAGTTCGGGATACTAGGGTACCCCTACTCTAGTACACTGACAGGAGCCCCCGGGCCTGGGCCATACACGGTGCCGAGCGCTGATGGGCCAGGCCCAAAACAGTGCACGGGCACGCGCGGCCTGGGTCCACACCAAATCTCGCTCCGTATCCACCGCACCCCCCGCAACGGCACGCGTCAATCACGGCGTCGTGGGGGAGATCGTGGGTGGTTCTTTATTCGGAGAGAGCGCAACATCCGCCCCTTTCTCCTTATAAGCAGGGGAAACAGGGGTATTTCCCCTATCTTCGCCATTTGCTGCTGCAATCTCAGAAACCTCCGCCGCCCTCTTCCGCTTCCAAAGTCGAAAGAGAGCAGCGCTCCGCTCCCGTCGCCGTCGCCACCACCAGCGCCGTCGATCTCCCCCACCGCCTCCGCCATGCCTCCGAAGCCCGGGAAGGGGAAGGCCACGAAGGCCGCGGCCGCGAAATCTGTGAAGTCGACCGAAGCACAGCGGCTTGAGGCTCTGCGGAAGGAGCGGGCCACTTTCCCCCCCGAGCTCTCCGCGGAGGAGCTGAGGGAGTGGTACTATCTCTTCTGGTCGACGGAGACGCGGGCGCATCCGCGCACGAAGGTACTCTCCGCCGTCGCCTCGCAAGCAGCTCCAGTTGGCGGATATCCTTTCTTCGCCGTGTTCTTCTACTGCGGGCTCTGCCCGCCATTCTCTGATTTCTTTTGCGACGTCATGAACACCTATGGACTCCACCTCCTTGACTTCACCCCCAACACCGTTCTGACCATGGCAGTTTTCGCCCATCTATGCGAAAACTTTGTCGGAGTCCACCCCAACGTAGCTCTCTTCCGCCATTTCTTTATGCCTCGTGTCGAGAGAGGGGAACCTCTTGCCGGCGGGATCGCCTGGATCTCGCGGGCCGGCAAGAAGGAGACCTATCTGGAGGGGGAGCTCCACAGCAAGTGGGACGAGTGGAGGGCTGATTGGTGCTGGGTTGTAGAAGAGAGCCCGCAGCCGTTCACCGCTCTGCGCCAAGCCCCAGCAGTGCGTGGCAATGACTGGAGCGCTCTGTCCGTGGACGATGACAAGCTGACGATTGCCACCACTCGGATCTTGCGCCTCAGGCTTGCCGGGCTGACTGTAGGAGCTGTTGGCGCAGATTTCCTTTGTTGGCGGATCGCCCCTCTGCAGGCGAGGGGGAGACCCGCCTGGGAATTTGGAGGCCCGGCAGATATCATGAGGTTGCGCCCAGGCCTCAACTTCAATTTCACCGTCATAGAGTTGGACGGGATACTTAAGGAGATATTCAAGCATGACCCACAGCATCCCGAGTGGTTCAGGTTGCCGGCGGGCGTCGTTCCTCTGTGCAACAACTCCTCGCGCGACCGCATCTGCGCCATGATGCCATTGTGTGACTCGCACGGGATTGCTCCAACTTGGCAAGAGCCCGCCGGCGACGTTGTGCAGCAGTTCTTTGACAGCCTAGTGGAGGTGGCGGTCAATGCTGACGAGAAGAAACTCCTCACCTGCGACACCACTGAGCAAGAGATGGAGCGCATCGCCACCAGGGCGGAAGAGGCGGCGGCAGCCGTTGCCGTGGGTGAATTCGGGTTCACCGTGGAGGAAGCGGACGCGGCATTGGCGATGAGTATTGCCGAACGGGAGCAGCCCGAAGAGGAAGAAGAGCTCGCCGCGCCCGACGCCGAGTCGAACGAGCCCGCCGAGGGTGCGAGCGGCCCGCCATCTCCGAGGAGCTTGCCGCGAGCAGGGCCCGCAGCGCAGCCAAGAAGGCGCCTCCGCAGGGTTGATGACGTAGCAGGGCGGCTAGTGGGCCAACAGCCGCAGCGTCGCGCGACGCGCTCTACCGCGGCAAGTACGGTTGCCGCGGGAGCGCCTCCTGCCGCAGCGACAACTGAAGCGGGGTCGTCTCGGGCTGGCGCCGCAGCCCCCGCCAAGCGGCCAAGGGATCCCACCCCTCCACCTCGTCGTGCCGGAGGTGGGCCGAACTTCGACCTCTCCGCGCTCAGCTCCGACGAGGAAGAGGAAGAAGAGTAAGATTCCCTTGTTGTTCTTGTAGTTCTTCAACTTGCTGGTGTTATCTTGCATCTGATCTAACCCATCCTGGACTCTCCCTTTTCAGGACTCTGGCCCAGAGGGCGGCGAAGAGGGCCAAGGCTCAGGTGGTGGTCATCGAGGACGAGCCCACTGCGACGACAGGAGGCGCGCCCGAGACCACCTTGCCGGATCCGGCCATCACTTCGCAGAGCAGCCCCCAGCGCAGCCCCTAGCGTGAGCATATGGTTTACTTTCTGTTTCTGGGTGCGTGTGGTTGCTCTTTTTCCTTTGTTGACATCCGATCACTGGTTTGTTTGTGCAGGAGCAGAACGGCTTCATCAGGAGAGCGTGGTGGTCACCTCCGACTCGTCGTCTACTTCGACTACGCCGCCAAGGGCGGACTCCCCGGCAAGGGAGCGTTCTCCGGCAAGGAAGCGATCTCCGGCAAGGGAGGAGTCTCCGGCAAGGGGGGAGTCTCTGGTAAGGGACAGCGTGAATGATCCCCCGGTGGTGGAGGTCATGACAGTAGATCCCAGCACAGGTAGTCCTCCTTGTCCGAAACTTTCCCTGTAGTCTTCCACTGATTTCTTTTCTCTGATACTTGTTTGATTTCTCCTTCTTCTCCGGTCGTCAGACCCACCCTCCGTGAATCCGATGGAGACCGAAGCGGGCGGCGAGGGGGACGCGCGCGGCAATACTGATGATGCCGCGGCCACCGAAGAAGGAGCCGGTGCTGACGTGCCCGCCGGCGAAGAGGCCGCCAAGGCTGCCGCCGAGGAAGCTGGCGGGGGATCTGGCGATCGCACTGACGGCCCTGAGGCCGCAGGAGCGTCAGGCGCTGCACCGACCGCGGATCCCTCCGCCGCTGCCGCAGCGCCAGGCTCCGAAGAGCCCCAGCCCGGCGCCTATCTGAAGGCTGGCGAAGGCATCTTCATCAAGCTCCCCTGGGCGTCGAGCTCCAGGGCGCCGGTGGAAGGAGAAGCTCTGGATGGGGAGGTGCTTGCCTCCGCCGGGTTGTCGATCGTCGACGCGCCGGGAAGCAGCAGCGGCGAGCCTGAGGAGGAGCGGCTGCTACGGAGGCTGCTGGCGCTCTACCGCGCCCGCCAGGTCAAGTTGGAGTCCCGGGAAGCGCTTGTCACGAGGGCGAGCGTGGACATAGAGAAGCGTGCGGAGGAGCTCCGGGGTCTTCGCCAAGAAACTCTCCGGGCCTTGGCGGAGGAGCGGGAGCAGCTTGCTGAGGAGCGGAAGGCCTTCCTCCTCAAGAAAGCTGAGGCTGAAGAGCAGCAGCGGCTCACCGGCGAGAAGCTGTACGCGCGAGAAGGCGAGCTGACTCAGCGGAAAGTGAACCTCGACAGCCACGAAGAGGAGCTTGCCGCGCGCGAACGGGCACTTGGCGGGACACTCCAGGAGGCAAAGGATGCGGCTGCGGCTGCCGAGGCCGCCAAGAAAGAATTGGAGGTAAAGGTGGCACAGCAAGAAGCTGATCTGAAGGTTGGTGGCGAAGAGCTTGCCGCGCTCAAGCTAGAGCGCGAGAAGGACGCCCTTGCCAACGGTGAGCTGCAGGGCCAACTCTCCGAGAAGGGCAAAGAGCTGCGTGCCGCCAAGGATTCCAATGCTGATCTGGAGCTAAAGCTGGCCACCTTGACGGAGATGTTGGACAGTGCTAGGAAACGGGAGGCAGACTTGAAGAAAGACATCAAGGCCAACGACGCGCTGCTGGCGAGGGACGCCGAAACCCAGAATATCCTCAGAGATACCGTGGAGCTCTGGACGGAGGGCCTCGTGAATATTGCTGCAGTCATCGAAGAGGAGCTGGTGCATTTGGGGGTGGAAGGCTTCGGGTACTCCTCCGACGAGAACCTCCAACCCAGCGCCAAGCTCACTCTGTTCTTCAAAGGCGTGGCGGCGGCGCTCCAGCAACTCCGGGAACGGATCCCAAAGCAGTTGGCCGACGAGTCACGCTTGATTTGTGCCGGAGTTCTTGAGAAGGTGCTGGTGAAGGTGGCCTTCCGCAATCCGGGCCTCAACCTCACCAACGTCCTCAAGAAGCTGCCGGCGGACGCTGATCTTGACGCACTTAAGGCCCTCGTCGCACCCATTGTGGACAGGGTGAACGAGGTCAAAAGGGTTGACGGCGGCCGCGTAGATTAGGCCGTCCGTTTTCTTCTTTCCTTGTCGCTGCCAGCCATGTCATGGGAACACTTTATTAGAGGCGCGACAAGTTATTTTTGTAATATAACTCTATCTTAGGCAAAAAATTGATGTGTTACTTCCTTTACTCGACTCTTGGCCTTGTATGGTTCTGCCCTACGCTTTCTAGGGAAACTTGCCGGTGCAGGCACCCTTGCCGCGAGCGCCGAGTGCGGAACTTCAGCAGCCTGCTGGCGGGGTCGCTACCGACAAGCAACCTTGTCGCAACTAGTTGCAGCTCTCTTAAGTTGTTGAGCGAACTCGAAACAAAGTAAGGGCGCTAGCAGCTCACTTAAGTTGCTGAGCGGACTCGAAGCAAAGTAAGGGCGCTAGCAGCTCACTTAAGTTGTTGAGCGGGCTCGAAACAAAATAAAGGCGCAACTAGCTACGAGTTGGTTCCTCCGCGCACAGGTTTTCCATACAAAGCACGGTCGTTCAAGGAAAATAACTCAAAAACTTAAAAAACTGATTGCTCAAGCTTTAGCAACTTAGCTTTTCTGTCGTCTGCTTCCCGGCAAGGAGAAACTTTCTTGAACGGCCTGGTCCACACCATTATCTTCTCCTTCCCCCCCCGGTAAACCTTGTGGGCGAGGGAACCTTCCTTCTTTTGAGAAAGAAACAGAGAAATAAAGTAATGATATGGAGCCTTGGGCTCGTTATCGCTTACCGGGGTCTGGTGCTGCACAAAGTGTCAGATAACATATGCGAAAAAGGATTATAGCATAAAAGAAAGCTGACAAGATGTGCGGGGCACATGAACTTTACTGGTGCACGGGGTCTGCGCCCGGCTTTGTACAAAGGATTACATGCAACAGCGGCAAGACTTGTACAAAAGGTGGTTGCCGGAAAAGCTTCCGGCAACCGCGCCTTACGGGTAAAACTTACGAAGATGTTCAATGTTCCAGGAGTTGCTCACCGGAATGCCATCTTCGGTCTCAAGGCGGACAGCGCCGGGCCTAGTGACTTGTTTCACCCGATAAGGGCCTTCCCACTTCGGCGTCAACTTGTTGGAATTCTTGGCGGACTGAACGCGCCGAAGAACAAGGTCGCCTTCCTCGAAGCTTCTGGCTTTACTTTGCGGCTATGGTAGCGACGCAAAGCTTGCTGGTAGCGAGCGGCTCGCACAGCAGCCTGAAGACGGTCTTCCTCAAGGAGCAGCGCGTCATCTTGTCGCAGCTGCTCTTGCTCGAGCTCATCATAAGCGAGCACTCGAGGTGACCCGTATACGAGTTCCGTGGGGAGAACTGCCTCCGCTCCATAGACTAGAGCGAAGGGTGTCTGGCCAGTGGCTCGATTTGGCGTCGTTCTGATCGACCAAAGAACCACCGGCAGCTCCTCGATCCAGTTTCTTCCGCACTTGTGCAGCCTGTCGAAAGTTCTGGTCTTGAGGCCTCGCAACACTTCAGCATTTGCCCTCTCTGCTTGACCGTTGCTTCTCGGATGAGCAACAGAAGCGAAGCAGACCTTGGCGCCAAGGTCTTGGACGTACTGCATGAAGGTGCGGCTCGTAAATTGCGTGCCGTTGTCGGTGATGATCCTGTTCGGGATCCCGAAACGGCAAACAATCGACCTGAAGAACTTGACTGCTGACTGTGCTGTCACCTTCCTCACTGGTTCCACTTCCGGCCACTTTGTGAACTTGTCGATTGCAACGTACAAGAACTCAAAGCCCCCGACAGCTCGGGGGAAGGGGCCGAGGATGTCGAGCCCCCAGACCGAAAATGGCCAGGATAAAGGGATCGTCTGGAGAGCTTGAGCTGGCTGGTGTATCTGTTTGGAATGGAACTGGCACGCTTCACACTTGGTTACTTGTGCAGTTGCATCCTGGAGGGCTGTCGGCCAGAAGAAGCCTTGTCGGAATGCTTTGCCGACAAGTGCTCTTGCGCCAATGTGGTGACCACATATGCCTCCATGTATCTCTGCCAACAGCTGTTGTCCATCTTCCCGGCGAATGCACTTCAATTTCACACCGTTGAGTCTTATTCTGTACAGTGTGCTGTCGACAAACTTGTACATACTTGACTGCCGGGCTACTTTTTCAGCTTCTTCTTGCTCTTCGGGAAGCTCTCCCGTCTGAAGGAAACGGACAATCTGCTGCGCCCATGCTGGAGCTTGCGGCTCGACAACAAGGACTAAAGGCATATCTGTTGCTGCGGGAACATCCGCTTCTACGGCAAGAACCTGCGGTTCTGCCGGAGCGTGATATTCCCCGGCAAGCTTGCCGGAGCAAAACTTGTCGGGAGCGTTTGCTTCGACGGAACAAACCATAAGGTTTGCCGGAGCAGACTGCCCCTCAGCATCCTTGGTGTTGATCTTGGGGACTTTCTTGGCGGCGGCTTCGGGGAGCTCTGCCGGAGAGTAGTCACCAGAAACCAACTTCCTCTTCTTATTCTGTCCAGTTGATGGTGTCACGGATGGTTGAGTCAGCTTGAGCACAAAGATCCCTGGTTCCACATGCAACTTTAGTGCATCGCACTTTGACAGGCCATCTGCAATGTCATTCTGAGCTCTTGGAATATGCTCCATTTGTAGGCCGTCAAAGCGCTCTTCTAGCTTCCTCACTTCATCAACATATGCTTCCATCAACGGACTCTGGTAGTTCTTGTTCACTTGGTGGACGACAAGCTGTGAGTCACCCCTGATAATGAGCTTCTTGATCCCAAGGTCGGCTGCGATTCTGAGACCGGCAAGCAATCCTTCATACTCTGCAGTATTGTTGGTTGCTTGCTCTTTGGGAAAGTGCATCTGGACTACGTACTTGAGGTGCTCTCCGGTGGGTGCGACAAGCAGCACGCCAGCACCGGCGCCTTGCAGCGAGAAGGCACCATCAAAGTACATCAGCCACTCTTTGCTTGTCTCCTTGACGGGGATGCTCGTCTCTAGTATTTCTTCGTCTGGGGTTGGCGTCCACTCTGCTATGAACTCTGCCAATGCCCTGCTTTGGATAGTTGCAGTGCTCTCAAATTTGAGGCCAAAGCTTGACAGTTCCAATGCCCACTCGACAATCCTGCCTGTTGCTTCTGGATTCTGCAGTATCCTCTTCAGCGGAAAGCGAGTGACGACTGTGATCTCGTGTGCCTGGAAGTAATGGCGTAGCTTTCTCGAGGCCATGAGAAGGCCGAAAAGCAATTTTTGCACACCAGGGTACCTCGACCTAGCCCCCTGGAGAAGGGAGCTGACAAAGTAAACTGGGCGCTGCACCATCTTCTTCTGCACGTCCTTGCACGTCTGCGCAGATCCATCTTTGTCGGGACCAGAGCTTGCCGGACCAGAGCTTGTCGGAGAAGCCCCCTGCTTGTCGCTGGATTCACTTGCCGCGGTTGCTGGCTCATCGTCCGCCTCCCTCTCCGCTACTAACGCAGCACTAACCACTTGATTGGTTGCCGCTAGGTACAGCAGCAACTTCTCTTGTGGCTTAGGTGCGACAAGTATTGGAGTGGAGGACAGGTACCTCTTCAAGTCCTGCAGCGCAGCCTCCGCTTCCGGAGTCCATTTCATTGGACCTGCCTTTTTCAATATTTTGAAAAACGGCAGGGCGCGCTCAGCAGACTTAGAGATAAACCTGCTGAGAGCAGCCACGCAACCGGCAAGCCTTCGCACATCCTTGACGCGCTTCGGTGCTTCAATCTGCTCGATGGCCTTAATCTTGTCGGGGTTGGCTTCAATTCCCCGCTGAGACACAAAGAACCCGAGAAGCTTGCCGGAAGGGACTCCAAACACGCACTTCTCGGGGTTGAGCTTGAGGTTGATCTTGCGCAGATTTGCAAAAGTTTCTTCTAAATCTTGGATCAGGGTAGCCTTGTCCTTGCTCTTGACCACTATATCATCCATGTAGGCTTCCACATTTCTGTGTATCTGTGGCTCAAAAGCGACATGGACTACCCTTGCAAATGTTGAACCAGCATTCTTCAACCCAAAGGGCATCCGTACAAAACAGTATGTGCCACAAGGGGTGATAAATGCGGTTTTTTCCTCATCCTCTTCTGCCATGAAGATTTGATGGTATCCTGAATACGCATCAAGAAATGAAAGCAAATCACATCCAGCTGTGGAGTCAACAATCTGGTCAATGCGCGGCAAGGGAAATGGATCTTTGGGACAAGCTTTATTGACATCAGTGAAGTCTATACAAAGCCTCCATTTCCCGTTCGCCTTGCGCACGACTACAGGATTGGCCAACCACGTGGGATGGAGCACTCCTCTGACAAGGCCTGCTGCTTCCAATTTCCTGATCTCTTCTGCAATGAACTCTTGGCGCTCCACTGCCTGCTTCCTGACTCTCTGCTTGACGGGCCGCGCATGAGGACAGACGGCAAGGTGGTGCTCGATTACTTTCCTGGGAACACCGGGGATATCTGACGGTTGCCATGCAAACACGTCGACATTCGCCCGCAGGAAAGCAATGAGCGCGCTTTCCTATTTGGGGTCAAGCGTGGCACTGATGGTGAAGGTACCACCAGTGCCGTCCTCCTTGGCGGACACCTTCTTGGTCTCGGGTGGAGCTGCCATCGTCTTCTTGCACTTGCCGGTGGAGCTCGATGGTGCGTCCTCGACGGTAGCGCAGCACTCCGAAGAGGTGCGCTTGCCGGAGTGGGCATCAGAGCTCTTGCCGGACTTGGCCTTCTTCTTCCCCCCGGGAGCTTCAGCGGCAAGTGTGTGGTGATCAGCTGCGGCTGCTGCTTCCCGGTAGATCTTGTCGGCGCAGATAAGGGCATCCTTCTTGTCGCCGGGGACAGAGATGACACTTATCGGGCCTGGCATTTTGAGCATGTTGTATGCATAGTGAGAGGCTGCCATAAACTTGGCGAGCGCTGGACGGCCAAGGATCCCATTGTAGGGCAATGGAAAATCGGCAACGTCAAATGTGACCCTCTCAGTTCTGAAATTCAGCTCGCTGCCAAATGTGACCGGCAGCGTGATCTTCCCTTTCGGCTTGCTCCTTCCCGGGTTGATTCCTTGGAATGTGCCGGTCTCTTCGAGCTCGCTGTCAGGGATCTGGAGTTTGTGAAGGACCGCGGAGGAGATGAGATTCAAGCCGGCCCCGCCGTCAACTAGCATCTTCGTGACCTTAAGGTTGCGGATAGTTGGTGAAACCAACATCGGCAAGCACCCGACCGCAGTTACGCGATCAGGGTGATCCCCAATGTCGAAGATGATAGGCGTGCTGGACCATTTCAGGGGCTTGCGTGACTCTATGGATGGCTCCGCTGCATTCACTTCCCGCATCCACTGCTTGAGCTGGCGGTGCGAAGTATGCAGAGAGGCGCCACCGTCAACGCACAGGACCTCTGTGGCTTTCTGAAATTCCTGCTCATCGGCCTCATCATCATCCACGTCTTCGTCATCGTCGTCATCTTCATCCTTGTCGCGGCCGCGGGGAGGTCTGTCTCCTTGCCGCTGCTTGGCCTTGCCGCGGCGTCCTCCCCGGCCGGGGCGTTTCTTGCCGGATCCACCAGTTCCTTCCTGGGCCTTCTCTTTGTCGCGTCGCTCGTATTCAGCTTTCTGCTGCTCAGCAAGCTGTTCGACCTTCTTGCAGTTCTGGAGATCGTGACCCTTGGTGCGGTGAATCTTGCAATACTGCCTGCCGGAGCTGTCCTGCTTGTCGGCGGCCGCCACAGGATGGGCCTCCTTGTCGGAGCCACCAGCCTTAGCTTCCTTGGCGCCACCTCCGTTGCCGGTCTGCTCGACAGCTAGCACTTCCTTGCCCTTATTCCTTCTGTTGTTCCGCCGCCGGCCTTTCCTTGCCGGGGCGGCATCCTCACTGTCAGATCCTCCTGCTCCTGTACTCTCTCCGGGGAGCCTCCTCCCCTCTTCAGCGCGTGCACACTTGTCAGCCAGGGCGTAAAGCTCGCTGACGTCTCTGATCTTACACATCGCCATCTCCTCCCTCATCCTTCGGTTTCACACGTTCTGATGGAACGCGCTGATGATCGCGGCGGGGTGGACGTCTGGGATGTTGTGCTATACACGGCTGAATCTCTGAATGTACTTGCGCAGTGGCTCTCCTTCCTTCTGGGCGAGCAGATGAAGATCGCTCTCTTGGCCATGTGGCTTGTGGCCGCCTGTAAAGGCGCCGACAAACTGATGGCACAGATCAGCCCAGGAGGATATGGAGTTGTCCGGCAAGTGCATGAGCCAGGATCTGACATTGGGCTTGAGCACCAGCGGGAAGTAGTTGGCAAGGATCTTGTCATCTCGTCCCCCGGCAGCCTGCACCGCAATGGTGTAGATGCCGAGGAACTCCGACGGGTGCGTCTTGCCGTCGTACTTCTCCGGCACGTCTGGCTTGAAATTCTTTGTGCTGGGCCACTGGACTTGCCGCAGCTCACGGGTGAACGCAGGACAACCTACCGCGTACGGCAGATCGCCTGGTTCCCCTGGCGCATGCATGTCAACAGAGAGCCCAGCGCGCTTGTCGGATTGACGTCGCGCTTCTCTTCGGCGCTCGATGCGGGTTCGAGCGTCTTCTTGTTGTCGTTCATGGAGAACTTGGCGCTGGTCGCGACGAGCTCGTGGGTCCGACGACGCGGTGGAGCCGCTGTTGGGGTGGACCCGGCGAGTCGGCGATTTTGGCCTTCGTAGTGGAGAGTGCATGGAAGTCGCACCTCCCTCAGTCTTGTTGCCATCGGCTCGCGTCCGGCTGTCCTGCCGCGGCAGCGAGGTGCTTGGTCGCCGCGCAGTGTCGCCGTTGGCGAAGCCGATGAGGCTCTGGATAGTGGCCCTCCATTCGTCGGTCTTGTCCGCCGTCGGAGGATAGTCCAGGAGCAGCTGGGCCCGCGCCAAGGCTTCTGCTGGGGTGGTGGGCGGCGGAGGTGAACGGTGCGAGGAGAGGGGCGTGCTCGGACTCCTAACCAAGTTAGAAGGAGCAGCGTCCCGTCCCGGCGACCGCACCTCGCTGGGGCCAGCATGCTGGCGTGCATGCTGGTCTTGAACGCCACGCGAACCACCAGCTTGATCTTGGGTCAGCGGACGTATGGCGCTGCGAACGCTATGACGCTGCTGGTCCCGCGCCTCCTGAGAGGGACGCGGTGCGCGCATGGACGCCGAGGTCTGTGCCGCCTTGTCCTTGGACTTGGCAGCGCTGTGGGCACCCTCGTCGACGCCTATTCCTCCGCCGGCGTCCACTCCACCACCCGTTTGTTCCGGAGGCGGTGGAAGCGACGCAGACGGAACAGCTGCCTCCGAATCCTTCTTCTTCGGTGGCATGTCGATGAAGACGATGAAGATTTAGCTTGCGTGCACGCCGGATCGGGTTCGCACAATCTCGACGCCCCCTACCTGGCGCGCCAAAGATGTCGGGGAAACTGATCCACGAACACCTATGGGGATCGGCGGACCGACCCCTTTCGGTTCGGTGAGGGCGGAGGTTGAACAAAGAGCGGATCGAGGCAGTACACGCGGGCGGTTTTACCCAGCTTCGGGCCGCACGGATGCGTAAAACCCTACTGCTGCTTGTTTGTGTGTATTGAATCTTTGCTCAGGAGCGATGACGCTACCAGACTGAGCGTGGGAGTGTTTCTGGTGTTTCGAATGAGCCGAACGGCCAACCCCTCTACGTTGCGCTTGGGCCTCCTTTTATACTTTCAAGGGGTCACCGACAGGTGGCAACGTAGACTAGAAGGGTAAAAATGGAAAAGGATGCGGTAGGTGCAGCTACCGCTACTGTGGATACAGTGCACCCTACCTAACTCTGATGGCAGGGGACAAGGGCATTAAATGCCTGTCTGAGTCTCCTAAACAGTGCAAAAGGTGACCGTTAGGAGCGCCACCGTTTGCCACGATGGGCTTCTCTTCATCTCCGCTTGCCACCACGTACCCCTAGCTGCACGGCCTCCTGCCACGTGTGCTTGGGAGAGTCCTAGAGCGACACGTTAGCAGGTGTGCTGGAGCGCGGGCACGAAGTGGGGGTTTGCCGCGGCAAGCTCCTTGCCGCGGCCGTCGTCTTGTCGCGTCCAGAGGCTTGTCGCTCGCCGGATCTTGCCGGGACGCAGGGCGCGTCGCGACAAGCTTTCTTGGTATGCCTTGAGTGGCCTTCCCGGCAAGCTCCTCTTGCCGGGGTCTTGTCTCTTCCCGGCAAGATCCTCTTGCCGGGGCCTTGGATGGCCTTCCCGGCAAGCTCCTCTTGCCGGGGCCTTGGCTTGTGTACTTTGTTCTTGAATGGTCTTCAAGGGAACCACGGAGGGTCTTGGCGGTCACCCGGCAAACCTTGCCGCGGGGTGCTGCAACTGCCCGTGCACGAGTTCGGGATACTAGGGTACCCCTACTCTAGTACACCGACAAGGTCCCATATAATCAAAGCCCCAAACATCAAATGGTTCAATAACAAGTGAATAATTCATAGGCATTTCTTGACGTCTACTAATATTACCAATTCTTTGACATTCATCGCAAGACAAGACAAACTTACGGGCATTCTTGAAGAGAGTAGGCCAATAAAAACCAGATTGCAATACCTTATGTGCAGTTCTATCTCCAGCATGGTGTCCTCCATAAGATTCGGAGTGACACTTGCGTAGGATCTGTTCCTATTCATGCTCAGGTACACAACGTCTAATGACACCATCTACTCCTTCTTTATAAAGATGTGGGTCATCCCAAAATTAATGTCGCAAGTCATAGAATTTTTTTTTCTTTTGTTGGTATGTGAAGCTAGGTGGTATAAATTTAGCGACAATATAATTAGCATAATTAGCATACCAAGGAGTGCTACGAGAAGTGCTTATGACATTTAATTGCTCATCAGGGAAGCTAAGGTAGTGGGTCATCAAGAAAATTCTCTAACCTAGATAAGTTGTCTGCCACGGGGTTCTCAGCTCCCTTTCTATCAACAATATGCAAATCAAATTCTTGCAGCAAGAGAACCCATCTAATAAGTCTAGGTTTTGCATCTTTCTTTTCCATAAGATATTTAATAGCAGCATGATCAGTGTGAATAGTTACTTTAGAATCAACAATATAGGGTCTGAATTTATCACAAGCAAATACAACTGCTAAAAGTTCCTTTTAGGTAGTAGCATAATTTCTTTGAACATTGTCTAGAGTCTTACTAGCATAATGAATAACATTTAATTTCTTATCAACTCTTTGCCCTAGAACAGCACCTACAGCATAATCACTAGCATCACACATAATTTCAAAGGGTAAATTCCAATCAGGTGGCTGAACAACAGGTGCAGAGACTAATGCTTTCTTAAGTATTTGAAATGCTTCTACACAATCATCATCAAAGACAAATGGTACATCTTTTTGTAATAAATTAGTTAGAGGCCGAGAGATCTTTGAGAAGTCCTTAATGAACCTCCTATAAAATCCGTCGTGACCAAGGAAACTTCTTATACCTTTGATGTCCTTGGGACATGGCATATTTTCAATAGCATCTACCTTGGCCTTATCAACTTCAATACCTCTTTCAAAAACTTTGTGCCCCAAGACAATACCTTCATTAACCATAAAGTGGCACTTTTCCCAATTCAAGACAAGATTAGTTTCTTCACATCTCTGCAAAACTCGAGCAAGATTTCTTAAGCAATCATCAAAAGAGGAACCATAGACAGAAAAGTCGTCCATGAAAACCTCACAAATCTTTTCACAAAAGTCAGAGAATATAGCCATCATGCATCTTTGAAAGGTAGCAGGTGCATTACATAAACCAAAAGGCATACGTCTATAAGCAAAAGTACCAAAAGGGCATGTAAAAGTAGTCTTTGATTGATCCTTAGCTGACACAGGTATTTGAGAGAAACCAGAATAACCATCTACGAAGCAATAATGTGTATGTTTGAATAATCTTTCTAGCATTTGATCAATAAAAGGTAAGGGGTAATGATCTTTCTTAGTAGCTTTATTTAATTTGCGGAAATCAATTACCATCCTATAGCCTGTGATAATTCTTTGCGGGATCAATTCATCTTTATCATTAGGGACAACAGTAATACCTCCCTTCTTAGGGACACAATGGACATGACTTACCCACTGACTATCATCAACGGGATAAATTATACCTGCCTCCAAAAGCTTAAGTATTTCTTTTCTTACCACTTCCTTCATTTTAGAATTCAGACGTCGTTGAGGATCACGAACTGGTTTGGCATCTGCTTCCAAATTTATTTTATGTTGACATAGAGTGGGACTGATGCCCTTAAGATCATCCAGAGTATATCCAATAGCGGCACGGTGCTTCTTCAGAGTTTTCAATAATCTTTTTTCTTCATGCTCTGAAAGGTTTGCACTAATAATAACAGGATATATTTTCCTTTAGTCAAGATAAGCATATTTAAGATTATCAAGCAACGGTTTAAGCTCAAACACGGGATCACCCTTGGGTGGAGGAGGATCCCCTAGGATTTCAACAGGCAAATTGTGTTACAGAATAGGTTCCTGTTTAAACACTACTTCATCTATTTCCCTTCTTTCATTCATGAACATATCATTTTCATGGTCCAGCAAATACTGTTCTAAAGGATCACTAGGAGGTACAGCAATAGAAGCAAGACCAATAATTTCATCCTTACTAGGTGATTCTTCCTCACGATGTTGTTTACTAAATTTCGAGAAATTAAACTCATGAACCATATCATCCAAGCCAGTAGTAACAACATTCTTTTCGCAGTCTATCTTTGCATTAACAGTATTCAAGAAGGGTCTACCAAATATAATGTGACAAAAGCTATCTTATGGAGAACCAAGAACAAGGAAATCAGCGGGATATTTGGTTTTTTCACACAAGACTTCAACATCTCTAACAATGCCCACTGGAGAAATAGTATCTCTATTGGCAAGTTTAATTGTGACATCAATTTCTTCTAACTCAGCAGGTGCAATATCATGCATAATTTCTCTGTATAAGTCAATGGGTATTACACTAGCACTAGCACCCATATCACATAAGCCATGATAACAATGATCTCCTATTTTAACAGAAATAACAGGCACACCTACCACAGGTCTATGTTTATCTCTAACACAAGGTTTAGCAATTCTAGCAGTTTCACCCTTGAATTGAATAACACGCCCATCGATATTATCAGACAAGAGATCTTTAACAATAGAAATATTAGGTTCTAATTTGACTTGCTCAGGAGGTGTATAAGTTCTAATATTGCTTTTACAAACAACAGTTGAAGCTTTAGCATGATCCTTCATTCTAACAGGGAAAGGTGGTTTCTCAACATAAGAAGTGGGAACAATAGGATCATTATAAGTGACAATCTTTTCTTCAACTTTAATAGGTGCAGCTACTTTTACTTCTATGGGAGGATGATATTTAAACCACTTCTCCTTGGGGAGATCAACATAAGTAGCAAAAGATTCATAGAAATAAGCTACTATCTCAGAGTCAAGTCCATATTTAGTGCTAAACTTACGGAAAATATCGATATCCATAAAAGATTTAATCAAACTTAGGTGTCATACCTGACTCCTTACCTTCATCGAGGTCCCAATCTTCAGAGTTGCGTTTAATTCTATCCAATAAATTCCATCTAAATTCAATAGTCTTCATCATAAAAGAGCCAGCATAAGAGGTATCGAGCATGGTGCGATTGTTATCAGAAAGCCGGGCATAAAAACTTTGCATAATCACTTCTCTTGCGAGCTCATGATTGGGGCATGAGTATAACATTGATTTATACCTCCCCCAACATTGAGCGATGCTTTCTCCTTCGCAAGGCCAAAAATTATATATATAATTGCGATCACGATGAGTAAGATGCATAGGGTAATACTTTTGATGAAATTCTAATTTCAATCTTTTATAGTTCCATGATCTCATATCATCACATAGCCTATACCATGTCAATGCGTCTCCCTTTAAAGATAAAGGGAAGTCCTTCTTCTTAACAACATCATCGGGTATACCTGCAAGCTTAAATAGTCCACAAACATCATCCACATAGCGTAGATGTTCATCAAGATGCTTTGTTCCATCTCCTGTAAAAGTGTTAGCTAGCAGTTTTTCCGTCAAACCCGAGGGAATCTCAAAAGGAGTTTCATTTTCAATAGGTTCAGTAGGTTGAGTAGGTTGAGGAGCAACTCTTTGCTCCACTGGACGGGGTGAAGATACCCCGAACAAACCCCTCAGACAATTACTTTCCATAGTAACAAGTGACAGAAAATTTCAGCACACTAAATAAATTTTTCCTTACCAAATTCCACCTACCAAAGGCGCTTCACTCCCCGGCAACGGCACCAGAAAAGAGTCTTGATGACCCACAAGTATAGGGGATCTATCATAGTCCTTTCGATAAGTAAGAGTGTCGAACCAAACGAGGAGCGGAAGGAAATGATAAGCAGTTTTCAGCAAGGAATTCTCTGCAAGTACTGAAATAAGTGGTAACAGATAGTTTTGTGATAAGATAGGTTATAACGAGCAACAAGTAACAAAGTAAATAGAGTGCAGCAAGGTGGCCCAATCCTTTTTGTAGCAAAAGACAAGCCTGGACAAACTCTTATAATAGGAAAAGCGCTCCCGAGGACACATGGGAATATCGTCAAGCTAGATTTCATCACGTTCATATGATTCGCATTAGGTACTTTGATAATTTGATATGTGGGTGGACCGGTGCTTGGGTACTGCCCTTACTTGGACAAGCATCCCACTTATGATTAACCTCTATTGCAAGCATCCGCAACTACAACAAAAGTATTAAGGTAAACCTAACCATAGCATGAAACATATGGATCCAAATCAGCCCCTTACGAAGCAACACATAAACTAGGGTTTAAGCTTCTGTCACTCTAGCAACCCATCATCTACTTATTACTTCACAATGCCTTCCTCTAGTCCCAAATAATGGTGAAGTGTTATGTAGTCGACGTTCACATAACACCACTAGAGGCTAGACAACATACATCTTATCAAAATATCGAACGAATACCAAATTCACACGACTACTAATAGCAAGACTTCTCCCTTGTCCTCAGGAACAAATGTAATTACTCACAAAGCATATTCATGTTCATAACCAGAGGGGTAATAATATGCATAAATGATCTGAACATATGATCTTCCACCAAAAAACCAACTAGCATCAACTACAAGGAGTAATCAACACTACTAGCAACCTACTAGCACCAATCCCGGACTTGGAGACAAGAATTGGATACAAGAGATGAACTAGGGTTTGGAGATGAGATGGTGCTGGTGAAGATGTTGATGGAGATTGCGCTCTCCCGATGAGAGGAGCATTGGTGATGACGATGGTGATGATTTCCCCCTCCCGGAGGGAAGTGTCCCCGGCAGAACAGCTATGCAGGAGCCCTAGATTGGTTCCGCCAAGGTTCCGCCTCGTGGCGGCGGAGTCTCGTCCCGAAAGGTTGCTTCTTATTTTTTTCTCATTGAAAGACTTCATATAGGAGAAGATGGGCGTCGGAGAGCCACCAGGGGGCCCACGAGGTAGGGGGCGCGCCCAGGGGGGAGGGGCGCCCCCACCCTCTTGAGCAGGGTGTGGGCCCCCTGGCCTTCATCTTTGGCGATGATTTTTGTTTATTTATTTTAATGTATTCCGTGGACTTTTAGGACATTTGGAGTTGCGTACAATAAGCCTCCAATATTTTCTCCTTTTCCAGCCCAGAATTCCAGCTGTCGGAATTCTCCCTCTTCATATAAACCTTGTAAAATAAGAGAGAATAGCCATAAGTATTGTGACATAACGTGAAATAACAACCCATAATGCAATAAATATTGTCATGAAAGCATGATGCAAAATGGACATATCAGGGTGATGTGCTGAATTCGTTAAAATCTCTCTCCTTGTCAGGAGACCCTTGGCCGAACTATGTCCGGCTCGAGTGGGAAGCGGACGATAAAGAAATTCGTACCCCACCCACCACCCACTTAATAGCCACTGTCGATGACTTAGCTGACATGCTTGATTTCGACTCCGAAGATATCGATGGTATGGACGACGATGCCGGAGATGAATAGGAACCGCCGCCCATGGGGCGCTGGACAGCCACCTCATCATACGATGTATATATGGTGGATACACCCAAAGAAAACAATGGCGAGGAACGAAGAACGCAACAGAGGATAACCCCCTCGAGCAGAGACCAAAGTGACAACATAGGCGCCACCCTAAATCCTGTCACATCAAAAACAACGATGACAACACAAGAAAGAACAACACCCCGATTGACTCCAAAGGAACCGACGACCCCATGGACCCAGCGATGGAGCAGGATAAGCCAGGGGACGATGATCACAGTCCGGATGCGATGTCCGATGACGGCGATCCCGAGGGTAAAACTCATCAACCTGCCTCCGAAGAGGAGAACAGTCCGAACGACGATGCACTCAACATCCCGGAAAAACACTTGGGACAAGAGAACCTCCATCAAAGGCTTATTGCCACTGGGAGGAGCTTGAAGAAGCAGAAGCAAAGGCTTAAGGCCGCGGAGGATACGCTCAACCACAGATGGAACAAAGTGCTCGGCACTGAAGAAAAATATGGCGACGATCGCCACACAAAGAGCTACCCAAAGCACAAGCTGCTGCCCGAATTCGACGATGAGGCCCTAGAGCCCATTCCACCGAACAATAATACGGCGCCGATCAGCCGGATCGACCACCCCGTGGACGCGACAGGGCGGCTAACAGCGCCGCATACAAGTCAGCACACGATTTACGTGAGCTTCTGGACAAAAAAGCTGGTGTGGCTAGGTCCATTTTTGGATCTAGCAAATGGGCCCCGGCACAGGATCACAGCCACCAAAATGATCATACTGATCGAATAACAGCTCGGAATCAACACCGAACACAACTACCGTCGACAGGATGCCATGACACATCCAAATACAGGGGTGCCACGCACCCCTTGTGCTTCACCGATGAGGTGCTGGATCATGAATTTCCAGAGGGATTCAAACCTGTGAACATAGAGGCATACGATGGAACAATAGACCCTGGGTCTGGATTGAGGACTTTATCCTTCATATCCACATGGATCGCAAAGACGATCTCCATGCCATTAAATACTTTCACCTCAAGTTGAAAGGACCAGCTCGGCATTGGTTGAAAAGCCTTCCCGAAAACTCAATTGGAAGTTGGGAGGAACTTGAGGATGCTTTCAAGGCCAATTTTCAAGGGACCTATGTCCGACCTTCGGATGCAGACGATTTAAGTCACATAATCCAACAACCCGGAGAGTCAGCCTGTAAGCTTTGGAACAGATTTCTCACCAAGAAGAATCAAATCGTCGACTGTCTGGATGCCGAAGCCTTAGCGGCTTTCAAGCACAGTATCCGAGACAAATGGCTCGCCAGACACCTCGGCCAAGAAAAGCCAAGGACAATGGCAGCCCTAACAAGCCTTATGACCTGCTTTTGCGCGGGCGAGGATAGATGGTTGGCCCGTAGTGGCACCAGCGACCCAGGCACATCCGAAGTCAGCGATGGCAACGGGAAGCCGCGGCGCAATAAAAACAAGCGTCGAAACAATGACGACAACCCAGATAATACAGCGGTCAACACCAGATTCAGGGGCTCTCGACCCGGTTAACAGAAGAAGCCATTTAAAGGCAGTAGAGATGGACCGTCCAACCTAAATAAGATTCTAGACAAGCTATGTCAGATTCATGGCACCCCCGAAAAAACCTGCAAAACCACACCCACAGAGAGTGCTTGGTTTTCAAGTAGGTTGGCAAGCTAAATGCCGAACACAAGGGGAGGGAGACGCCAAGTGAAGACGAGGATGAGCCTCGCCAGCCGAACACTGGGGGACAGAAAAAATTCCCACCAGAAGTCAAAACAGTGAACATGATTTATGCAACTCACATTCCAAAGAGAAGGCACAAACGGGCACTCCGAGATGTATATGCTATGGAGCCTGTTGCCCCCAAATTCAATCTCTGGTCGGCCTTCCCGATCACTTTTGATCGCAGGGATCATCCGACTAGTATCCGGCACAGAGGATCGGCTGCCTTGGTGCTCGACCCAATAATCGACGGATACCATCTCACCCGAGTCCTTATGGATGGCGGCAGTAGTGTTAACCTGATATACTAGGACACTGTCCGCAAAATGGGGATAGACCCGTCAAGAATCATCCAAAGAGATACTACCTTTAAAGGAGTAATACCATGTGTCGAGGCCCGCTGCACGGGCTCTCTGGTACTAGAGGTTATATTCGGTTCTCCCGACAACTTCAGAAGCGAAGAATTAATCTTCGACATTGCTCCATTCCGAAGCGGCTATCACGCACTACTCGGAAGAGCGGCCTTCGCTCGCTTTAACGCAATACCGCACTACGCCTACTTTAAACTCAAGATGCCTGGTCCACATGGCGTCATAACTGTTAGTGGAAATACAAAGTGTTCCTTA
Source organism: Triticum aestivum (assembly GCF_018294505.1). Lineage (NCBI taxonomy): Eukaryota > Viridiplantae > Streptophyta > Magnoliopsida > Poales > Poaceae > Triticum > Triticum aestivum. Next base: position 594,326,962 of record NC_057801.1, on the reverse strand, counting down.
CGTGTGGAAGAATATGTGGCGGCTCTAGCAGCCGAACATTGAGCGGCCGCTCCAACCAGAATAAACGGTCGGTCGTCAGGACCACGGACACGGTTAGGCGAGTCCGACACCCCACCGGATGTAACATCTCAGATGAACCTGAGCTTGGGATGATAGATATACCCCATAGGTGGTGCTAGGGGCTACTCGCAAATATATAAAATGCCCATAGTTCGGCTTGACCCTATTAATATAATAATAGATTGCATTTTTATGGTTCATTGAGAATAACCGACTCTTTGCACAATTACACCAGATTCTTTTACCTGGGTTTTTCCTCTTTTACAAATGATCATCGTGCTACACCCTTCCAGGATACGGGACAACGGAGACACCAGCGCAGACGTGCAACAGGGCCCCGCTCAGAGGTTTCTTTTTAGATTAAGACCCTGCGTAAACCTTTTTACTGTATCTTGTTTCTTCATACCCGCCGAATACTTAACACAACCAGGAGGGATGCTGGCGTTATTGGCATTTTGGCATGCCAGTCCCATGCATGTATCTGGAAATTCAGGGCTCATTATCGAGGGCGTTACTCAGCCCAGTATACGTCATAAAGTCCGAATACCTTAGGGAGTGTTCGGCGTCGCGAGTTTGGCCTTATATGCATCAGCTCCGAATCTTGTCTTTGGTCAAATGTTGGGTTTGCCCGGCTCCTGGGTTTTGCTACCTTACGTTCCGTTTTATCGGCTAAGGCGGCCAAAGGAGAACTACCGCGATTGTTCCCTGGTTATTCTGGATGAGCACCTCAGTAGAGAAAGCCGAAAACTGACTATCATGATACAACAAGAGACTGGTCAACCACTTGATGACCTAGAGGAATCTTCGGGATTCATCCACCTTAACAAAGGACTGGTTTCCCGATCATGTATGTACGTGCACCGTATTCGGATGAACGCGGAAATACCAGGGGCTATATCGTAGCCCCACCGTCAAACTCCTATGGCTAAGTGAAAGTGTTACAGCTATAAAGTCCAATTGCCTGGTTCACCGCGCTATCACCTCCTTAATGGACCAAGACGTTGGATCAAGTGTGATTATGCGCTTTTTCGAACACCCCCGCATTATATGCGTGGGGGCTGAAGCCGACGACTGCTATCTTTCAAGTTATATACATACATAAACGGCCGCACAGGAGGCATTATAATACTTTTGGGCAGAAGTATAAACATAGCCTTTATAATTAAAATAGCATTGTTTTTACAATTGAGTTACATGTCACTCGAACATGGTACTCTTCGAGCACTGAGCCCCTATTAAACGGGCGCCTTCTAGGACTTCCTCAAAATAGTGCTCGGCCGGGTCCTGGCCTCTCGCCGGACCCTGGGTTGCGATAGCGGTGGCTTCCATCAGTATGTCTTCACACGGGCAAGAGCCATCCATGCACCCTCTATGCACGCCAACCTCTTCACAGCGTCAACATGCGACACAGCGCCAAGGAATTGTTGCACTAAACCAAAATAACTGTTCGGCCTTGGTCCCTTCGGCCAAAGATGATCCACAACAGACCTCATGGCAAGCCCGGATAGCCTATGGAGCTCGGCCCACTCAGCCATTTGTTCGTTTAATAGCAGCGGACGCTTTGGAGCACTGAATTGCGACCAGAACAACCGTTCTACCTCATGATCTTTTTGATCTTTGAAATATTCAGTCGCATCAGCAGCACTCTTGGCCAAGTCCAAGTACGCATCCTCAACACTCCATAATTGATCCATAGGGGCATACTTTGGATCTCCGAACTTCGTCCGCAACAGAAAGGGCTTCCCAGCCGTGATATCTCCGGCTTGATGAAGCTCCTCCCGTGCAGCTCTGATTTCAGAGCGCATTTACTTGGCTGCTTCCAAGGCCTTCTTCAGGTCAGCAGCTTTCGCTTGGTTTTCCTTTTCAAGGAGCTCATAGCGGTCGGTAGCATCTTTCAGCTCAATAGCCATCTTGGCCATCTTATCTTCGCTTTGACGATGAGCAGCCTGTTTGGCTTTTAACTCCTCGGCCGCCTTTAGGGCAGCCGCATCACTTCTTCTGGCTTGCTCCTTGGCTCGGGCAAGCTCCGCCCAAAGGGTCTCCACGGTAGCAGCTCCATCTACAGCCACAGCATATTATAGATACTAGCATCATGCTCCTCTTAAATATTTGCTGATAAGACGACAATACATACCCTGGGATTCGTCAAGCCGCTTGTTCACAAGAGCGATGTCGGCATCTGCCACATCAAGCTGCCGCTTTAGTTCGACAAAATCATCAGTCCGGTCAGCCACCGGACCCCGCGCCACCTGCACATAAAGGCAGTGCGGTCATCACCTGGGATTATGATCCGCTGTTTGCCACCTCTGGATGGCAACCAGAGTCTCAGGGGCTACTATCTACACAGACCACACCTAGCATGTGCGGTACAGCTGAAAATATACATATTACTTTGCGTACCTCGAAGCCTTTGAGCAGGCTCGTAAAAGCTTCATTCAACCCGCTTTTGGCGGATGAAATCCTCTCAAACACCGTACCCATTAAAGTACGGTGCGCCTCTGAGATAGCAGCTCACTCTAGAAGGCCCGTCAGTGTGTCCGGCTGTGTGCCGGACAATCCCAGACTCTTCTTGTTGCTCTCCTTGGGAGCCGAATACTCCGGGCTTCGGGCGGCCGAAGCATTAACTTCTGGCCTTGGCGGATCACGAGAAATCCTCCATGACGACACCTCAGGGTTGTCCGCCCCATGAGGTGGGGAGGCAGGAGGAGGCGTCTCACTCTCCATAATCTCCGAAAGAAGATCCCCCGAAGACGAACTCTGTTGATAAGGGCTATGATCCGGAATGCAAGATAAGTCTCGGTTATTATTCTCACAGATAAAGCAGGATATATTTATCGAAGCACTTTTCATTTACTTACAGCTCGGTGGAGGGCTGGCCCGTTCGCGGGTGCTGTGTGGTGAGGACGCCCTCTAGGTCAGGGCTCCCTGGCAAGGGTTTCTTCCCTTGTTTGGACACCTCCGCTTCCAAGTCTTCGGAGGCGGCCCTTTTCTTCCTGCGGGGGGAGGGAACTTTAGATTCACCTCCCGTATTATCCTCCTTCGTGGAGACATTAATTCCCCCGGTTTGGATGTATAAAGTGTGAAGCCCGCTCTCGGCTTCTCTATTCCTTCCTTCATCTTCTCCCGATGGCACTTGATAAGGTGCGCACTCGAGCATCCTGGTTAGCACGGGGTTCGGCGAGCCTTCGGGAAGAGGGGCCGGACACCTGATCCTCTCCGCCTTTCTTAGCCAACCTTGGTCACGGATAGTTCTCAGAATAATGTTATGATAAGCATGAACAGCGTGTTCAGGGGAAGAGTTACTTGGGTATTGGGACGATTGCAGTTCAAGCCCACGTCCTCGGTGGTGTCCGGACACTTTATTCGTGATCCGAAGAACAACCGATACATCCCTTCGAGTGTCATGCCGAGGAAGTGTTGAATAGTTCACGTTCCTTCTAGGTTGAACTCCCACATCCGGAGAGGTCGACGTTTGCACAGCAAGACCCGACGAACTAGCATTACTTCAATTATTTTGATGAGGCTGACATCCCTCTCAAGAAGATCCCGAATGCAGCTCTGCAATGTTGGTACATCATTAGCAGACCCCCAGTCCAGTCCCTTGTTGACCCATGATGTCAGTTGAGGCGGAGGGCCTGAGTGGAAGGCAGGGGCGGCCGCCCACTTTGTGCCTCGAGGAGCGGTGATGTAGAACCACTCCCGTTGCCATAAGTCAGACACCTCCGGGAAGGAACCTTTTGGCCATAGGGCATCGGCGCCTTTGCTTATTATAGCACCTCCGCATTCCGCGTGATGCCCATCGATCATCTTCGGCTCCACATTGAAGGTCTTGAGCCATAAGCCAAAGTGTGGGGTAATGTGGAGGAAGGCTTCACACACGACGATAAACGGCGAGATGTGAAGAATGGAGTCCGGAGCTAGATCATAAAAATCTAGCCCGTAATAAAACATGAGCCTTGTAACAAAGGGATCAAGACTAAATCCTAGCCCTCGGAGGAAGTGGGAAACAAATACGACACTCTCGTTGGGTCTGGGAGTGCGGATGACCTGCCCTTGCGCAGGCAGCCTATGCATGATGTCGGCGGTCAGATACCTGGCCCCCCTAAGCTTCTTGATGTCCTCCTTTGTGACGGTGGAGGCCATCCACCGGCCTTGAAGGTTGGATCCGGACATGATTGAAGGTCCGAAGCGCCTAAATTGGAGCCTTGGTTGTTGGAACTCGAGGTGGGGGAAGAGTAAGGATCGAGCGTGGTAAGATAAGGACAGGCCTTGATCCCTTTATAAAGGTGATGAATATCAAGCGTCCCCCGCGTGACCATTTGGAACCTGCCTAAAATCGAGGAGTCATATTAACAAACACGGTTGGTTTACCCATGCCCGTATTGATGAGAATCCCGCAATAAGGGGACACGATCTCTGCTTCGACAAGACATGCCAAGGAAACCGCCTCACAATATGTGCAGTAGCTGGTTGTGAAAAAAAGGTTCGAATAATAACCGGGCCGTGGCGTGATGTCACGCTACGAAAGGTTGTCAGTAGATTAGATTTGTGGAATATTGTTCTCTCTATGATGGTATGTGGAATTTGTTTTGCAAAGCCGGACACGACTCTCGTGTTCAAATCTTCTATGGAGTATTCGGAGAAGGAACCCGCCTTGCAATGCCAAAGACAATCTGCGCGCCGGACTCATTGTTATTGAAGCCTGGTTCAGGGGCTACTGAGGGAGCCCTGGATTAGGGGGTCCTCGGACAGCCGGACTATATACTTTGGCCGGACTGTTGGACTATGAAGATACAAGATTGAAGACTTCGTCCCATGTCCGGATGGGACTCTCCTTTGCGTGGAAGGCAAGCTTGGCGATTCGGATGTATAGATATCCTTCTCTATAGCCGACTCTGTGTAACCCTAGCCCCCTCCGGTGTCTATACAAGCCGGAGAGTTTAGTCCGTAGGACAAGAACAACAATCATACCATAGGCTAGCTTCTAGGGTTTAGCCTCTACGATCTCGTGGTAGATCAACTCTTGTAATACTCATATCATCAAGATCAATCAAGCAGGAAGTAGGGTATTACCTCCATCGAGAGGGCCCGAACCTGGGTAAACATCGTGTCCCCCGCCTCATGTTACCATTAGCCTTAGACGCACAGTTCGGGACCCCCTACCCGAGATCCGCCAGTTTTGACACCGACAGGGGGCGCCGCCCCCCTCCTTGTCCAATTCAAACTCCCAAGGGGGGGGGGGTGCGGCCATCCCTAGGCCCTCTCCTCTCTCTCCCACAAGGCCCATGTTGTCCCATTAGATCCCTCGGGGGTTCCGATAACCTCCCGACACTCCAATAAATATCCGGTAACCCACGGAACTCATTAGGTGTCCGAATATAGTCATCCAATATATCGATCTTTATGTCTCAATCATTTAGAGACTCCTCGCCATGTCCGTGATCATATCCGAGACTCTGAACTACCTTCGGTACATCAAAACACATAAACTCATAATACTGATCGTCATAGAATGTTAAGCGTGCGGACCCTACGAGTTTGAGAACTATGTAGACATGACCGAGACACGTCTCCGGTCAATAACCAATAGCGGAACCTAGATGCTCATATTGGCTCCTACATATTCTACGAAGATCTTTATCGGTCAAACCGCATAACAACATACGTTGTTCCCTTTGTCATCGGTATGTTACTTGCCCAAGATTTGATCGTCGGTATCTAAATACCTAGCTCAATCTCGTTACCGGCAAGTCTCTTTACTCGTTCCGTAATGCTTCATCCTGCAACTAACTCATTAGTCACATTGCTTGCCAGGCTTATAGTGATGTGCATTACCGAGAGGGCCCATACATACCTCTCCGACAATCGGAGTGACAAACCCTAATCTCGATCTATGCCAACTCAACAAGTACCATCGGAGACACCTGTAGAGCACCTTTATAATCACCCAGTTATGTTGTGACGTTTGGTAGCACACAAAGTGTTCCTCCAGTAACTGGGAGTTGCATAGTCTCATAGTCATAGGAACATGTATAAGTCATGAAGAAAGCAATAGTAGTAAACTAAAACGATCAAGTGGTAAGCTAACGGAATGGGTCAAGTCAATCACATCATTCTCCCAATGATGTGACCCCGTTTATCAAATGACAACTCATGTCAATGGTTAGGAAACCTTAACCATCTTTGATCAACGAGCTAGTTAAGTAGAAGCATACTAGTGACACTATGTTTGTCTATGTATTCACACATGTATTATGTTTCCGGTTAATACAATTCTAGCATGAATAATAAACATTTATCATGAAATAAGAAAAGAAATAATAACTTTATTATTGCCTCTAGGGCATATTTCCTTCAATACTGCCTCTTGAACCGGAGAGTAGCGCAGCTCAGGAAGATGTTTCTGTGGTGCCTGCGACGACTCGAGAGGAAGTTAATGATGATGGTCATGAAACTTCGGATCAAGTTGCTACTGAACTTCGTAGGTCCACAAGGGCATTTTCCGCACTAGAGTGGTACGGCAACCCTGTCCTGGAAATCATGTGGTTAGACAACGGTGAACCTCCGAACTATGAAGAAGCGATGGCAGGCCCGGATTCCAACAAATGGCTTGAAGCCATGAAATCCGAGATAGGATCCATGTACGAAAACAAAGTATGGACTTTGACAGACTTGCCCGATGATCGGCAAGCCATAGAAAATAAGTGGATATTTAAGAAGAAGATTGATGCGGATGGTAATGTGACCATCTATAAGGCCCGGCTTGTCGCTAAGGGTCATCGACAAGTTCAAGGGGTTGACTACGATGAGACCTTCTCACCCGCAGCGAAGCTGAAGTCCGTCCGAATCATGTTAGCAGTTGCCGCATTCTATGATTATGAGATATGGCAAATGGATGTCAAAACGACATTCCTTAACGGTTTCCTTAAGGAAGAATTCTATATGATGCAGCCGGAAGGTTTTGTCGATCCTAAGAATGCTGACAAGGTGTGCAAGCTCCAGCACTCCATCTATGGGCTGGTGCAAGCATCTTAGAGTTGGAACATTCACTTTAATGAAATGATCAAAGTGTTTGGGTTTATGCAGACTTATGGAGAAGCCTGTAGCATTTCTCATATTATATGTAGATGACATACTATTGATGGGAAATGATATAGAACTTTTGGAAAGCATAAAGGCCTACTTGAATAAGTGTTTTTCAATGAAGGACCTTGGAGAAGCTGCTTACATATTAGGCATCAAGATCTATAGAGATAGATCGAGATGCCTCATTGGTCTTTCACAAAGCACATACCTTGACATGATATTGAAGAAGTTCAATATGGATAAGTCCAAGAAGGGGTTCTTGCCTGTATTGCAAGGTGTGAGATTGAGCACGGCTCAATGCCCGACCTCGGCAGAAGATAGAGAAAAGATGAGTGTCATCCCCTATGCCTCAGCCATAGGGTGTATTATGTATGCCATGCTGTGTACCAGACCTGATGTGAACCTTGCCGTAAGTTTGGTAGAGAGGTACCAAAGTAATCCCGGCATGGAACACTGGACAACGGCCAGGAATATCTTGAAGTACGTGAAAAGTACTAAGAATATGTTTCTCGTTTATGGAGGTGACGAAGAGCTCGTCGTAAAGGGTTACATCGACGCTAGCTTCGACACAGATCTGGATGACTCCAAATCACAAACCGGATATGTGTACATTTTGAATGATGGGACAGTCAGCTGGTGCAGTTGCAAGCAAAGCGTCGTGGCGGGATCTACATGTGAAGCGGAGTACATGGCAGCCTCAGAGGCAGCACATGAAGCAATCTGGATGAAGGAGTTCATCACCGACCTAGGAGTTATTCCCACTGCGTCGGGCCCAATGACTCTCTTCTGTGACAACACTGGAGCTATTGCCCTTGCCAAGGAGCCCGGGTTTCACAAGAAGACTAGGCATATCAAGCGTCGCTTCAACTCCATTCGTGAAAATGTCCAAGATGGAGACATAGATATTTTTAAAGTGCATACGGATCTGAATGTCATAGATCCGTTGACTAAACCTCTTCCACGAGCAAAACATGATCAACACCAGAACTCTATGGGTGTTCGATTCATCACAATGTAACTAGATTATTGATTCTAGTGCAAGTGGGAGACTGTTGGAAATATGCCCTAGAGGCAATAATGAAATGGTTATTATTATATTTCCTTGTTCATGATAATTGTGTGTTGTTCATGCTATAATTGTATTAACCGGAAACCGTAATACATGTGTGAATACATAGACCGCAATATATCCCTAGTAAGCCTCTAGTTGACTAGCTCGTTGATCAATATATCAATAGATGGTTGTGGTTTCCTGACCATGGACATTGGATGTCGTTGATAACGGGATCACATCATTAGGAGAATGATGTGATGGATAAGACCCAATCCTAAGCATGACACAAGATCGTGTAGTTTGTTTGCTAAGAGCTTTTCTAATGTCAAGTATCATTTCCTTTGACCATGGGATTGTGCAACTCCCGGATACCGTAGGAATGCTTTGGTTGTGCCAAATGTCACAATGTAACTGGGTGCTATAAAGGTGCACTACAGGTATCTCCGAAAGTGTCTGTTGGGTTGGCACGAATCGAGACTGGGATTTGTCACTCCGTATGACAGAGAGGTATCTCTGGGCCCACTCTGTAATGCATCATCATAATGAGCTCAATGTGACTAAGGAGTTAGTCATGGGATTATGCGTTACAGAACGAGTAAAGACACTTGCCGGTAATGAGATTGAACGAGGTATGGGGATACCGACGATCGAATCTCGGGCGTGGACAAAGGGAATTGTATACGGGATTGATTGAATCCCCGACATCATGGTTCATCCGATGATATCATCGTGGAACATGTGGGAGCCAACATGGGTATCCAGATCCTGCTGTTGGTTATTGGCCGGAGAGATGTCTCGGTCATGTCTGCATGGTTCCCGAACCCGTAGGGTCTACACACTTAAGGTTTGGTGATGCTAGAGTTGTTATGGGAAATAATATGTGGTTTTTGAAGGTTGTTCAAAGTCCCAGATGAGATCCCGGACGTCACAAGGAGTTCCGGAATGGTCCAGAGGTAAAGATTTATATATGGGAAGTCCAGCTTCAGTCACCGGAATAGTTTCGGGGGTAATCAATATTGTACCGGGACCACCAAAAGGTGTCCGGGGGTCCACTGGGTGGGGCCACCTACCCCGGGGGACTTAATGGGTTGAACAAGGGTGGGAACCAGCCCCCTAGTGGGCTGGTGCACCCCCAAGGGCCCAAGGCGCATAGGGTTGGAAACCCTAGGGGGTGGTGGTGCTTCCCACCAAACTTGGGGGGCAAGTCCCCCCCTTGACCGCCCCCCTTATATGGGATCTAAGGGGGCCGGCCCCCTCTTCCCTTCCCCTATAAATAGTGGGGTGTGGGAGGGCTGCCGCACCCTTCCCCTGGCGCAGCCCCTCCCTCCTCCAACACCTCCTCCTCCTCCGTAGAGCTTGGCGAAGCCCTGCAGAAATACCACGAGCTCCACCACCATGCCGTCGTGCTGCTGGAGCTCTCCCTCAACTTCTCCTCTCCCCTTGCTGGATCAAGAAGCAGGAGACATCCCCAGGCTGTACGTATGTTGAACACGGAGGCGCCGTCCGTTCGGCGCTAGATTGGATCTTCCATGATTTGACTCGCCGCGAGTACGACTCCATCAACCGCGTTCTTGCAACGCTTCCGCTTAGAGATCTTCAAGAGGTATGAAGATGCACTCCCTGTCTCTCTCTGTCTCGTTGCTAGCATCTCTTAGATTGATCTTGGTGACACGTAGGAAAATTTTGAATTATTGCTACCTTCCCCAACACTTCGATCATTCATTAAGGTTCACATCTCCTTCAGTTGTCCATGTAACATGTCTTGCTACGTTCGATATCTCATTCACTTGGACATGTTGCAGCGCCAGGGCCAAAGGTTAAGGAGGTTATCGAACCTTGTCGGTTGTCGTGACCCTGAATATGTATCACCTAAGAGGTCTAGGTCGGCGACACTATCAGATCCCACTTTTGGCCATGGTGCTCATTTGGAGGATGTTGGTGTGGGTGTGGTCACATAAGAGGTATGCCAATACCATATATTCAATTATTGATGCATTGCTAACTTTATCCTCACACACAGTCTTTTCCATATCATTTGTTTTTGTAATAGGTTGCTGATGATATGACCTTGGGGACCTATCAAGTTCGGTCAGCATACATGTTAAAGCCTAGGAGGGGAATCAATAAATACACACCCGAAGACTTCGCCAAAAGAGGCAAGAGGATGGTCGGCACCTCGCGGATGGTGGCTTTGGATGACTATGTGGATGAGGAGGTGCCGGATGAGGAGGAGGAACCGGAGCCGGAGCCGGTTGCTCCTGGTAGGAAGAAGAAGAAGATATCCGTCAGGAGGGCAGCAAGAGGTGGCAATAAGTGTTGGGGAACGTAGCAATAATTAAAAAATTTCCTATGTGTCACCAAGATCAATCTAGGAGATGCTAGCAATGAGAGAGAGAGACAGGGAGTGCATCTTCATACCTCTTGAAGATCACTAAACAGAAGCATTACAAGAACGCGGTTGATGGAGTCGTACTCGCGGCGATTCAAATCGGGGAAGATCCGATCTAGCGCCAAACGTACGGCGCCTCTGCGTTCAACACATGTACAACCCGGGGACGTCTGCTCCTTCTTGATCCAACAAGGGGAGAGGAGAAGTTGAGGGAGAGCTCCGATAGCACGGCGGCGTGGTGGAGGAGCTTGCGGTTTTTCTGCAGGGCTTCGCCAAGCTCTACGGAGGAGGAGGTGTTGGAGGAGGGAGGGCTACGCCAGGGGAAGGGTGTGGTAGCCCTCCCACCCCCCACTATTTATAGGGGAAGGGGAGAGGGGTCCGGCCCCCCTAGATCCCATCTACAAAGGGGGCGGCGTCCAAGGGGGGGGGGGACTTGCCCCCCAAGTTAGGTGGGAGGCGCCCCCACCCCCTAGGGTTTCCAACCCTAGGCTCCTTGGGCCCTTGGGGGGGGGGCACACCAGCCCACTAGGGGATGGTTCCCACCCTTGTTTAGTCCATTAAGTCTCCCAGGGTAGGTGGCCCCACCCGGTGGCCCCCGGACACCTTTCGGTGGTCCCGACACAATACCGATAACCCCTGAAACCATTCCGTGACTGAAACTGGACTTCCCATATATTAATATTTACCTCCAGACCATTTTGGAACTCCTCGTGACGTCCGGGATCTCATCCGGGACTCCGAATAACCTTCGGCAACCACATACTATTTCCCATAACAACTCTAGCGTCGCCGAACCTTAAGTGTGTAGACCCTACGGGTTCGGGAACCATGCAGACATGACCAAGACATCTCTCTGGCCAATAACCAACAGCGGGATCTGGATACCCATGTTGACTCCCACATGTTCCATGATGATCTCATAGGATGAACCATGATGTCGGGGATTCAATCAATCCCCTACATAATTCCCTTTGTCCACCAGTATGTTACTTGCCCGAGACTCGATCGTCGGTATCCCCATACCTTGTTCAATTTCGTTACCGGCAAGTCTCTTACTCGTTCCGTAAAGCATGATCCCGTGACTAACTCCTTAGTAACATTGAGCTCATTATGATGATGCATTATTGAGTGGGCCCAGAGATACCTCTTCGTCTTACGGAGTGACAAATCCCAGTCTCGATTCGTGCCAACCCAACACACACTTTTGGAGATACCTGTAATGCTCCTTTATAGCCACCTAGTTACGTTGTGACATTTGGCACACCCAAAGCATTTCTACGGTATCCGGGAGTTACACAATCTCATGGTCTAAGAAAATGATACTTGACATTAGAAAAGTTCTTAGCAAATGAACTACAGGATCTTGTGCTTTGCTTAGGATTTGGTCTTGTCCATCACATCATTCTCCTAATGATGTGATCCCGTTATCAATGACATCCAATGTCCATGGTCAAGAAACCACAACCATCTATTGGTCAACGAGCTAGTCAACTAGAGGCTTACTAGGGACATATTACGGTCTATGGATTCACATATGTATTACGGTTTCCCGTTAATACAATTATAGCATGAACAACAGACAATTATCATGAACAAGGAAATATAATAATAACCATTTTATTATTGCCTCTAGGGCATATTTCTAACAGTCTCCCACTTGCACTAGAGTCAATAATCTAGTTATATTGTGATGAATTGAACACCCATAGAGTTCTAGTGTTGATCGTGTTTTGCTCGTGGAAGAGGTTTAGTCAACAGATCTGCGACATTCAGATCCGTATGCACTTTCCAAATATCTATGTCTCCATCTTGAATATTTTCACGAGTGGAGTTGAAGTGACGCTTGATATGCCTGGTCTTCTTGTGAAACCTGGGCTCCTTGTAAGGGCAATAACTCCAGTGTTGTCACAGAAGAGAGTCATCGGGCCCGACGCATTGGGAATAACACCTAGGTCGGTGATGAACTCCTTCATCCAGATTGCTTCATGTGCTGCCTCCGATGCTGCCATGTACTCCACTTTACATGTAGATAGCGCCATGATGCTTTGCTTGCAACTGCACTAGCTGACTGCCCCACCATACAAAATGTACACGTATCCGGTTTGTGACTTGGAGTCGTCCAGATCTGTGTCAAAGCTAGCATCTACGTAACCCTTTATGACGAGCTCTTCGTCACCTCCTTAAACGAGAAACATATCCTTAGTCCTTTTCAGGTACTTTAGGATATTCTTGACCGCTGTCTAGTGTTCCCAGCCGGGATTACTTTGGTACCTCCCTACCAAACTTACGGCAAGGTTCACATCTGGTCTGGTACACAACATGGCATACATAATAGACCCTATGGCTGAGGCATAGGGGATGCCACTCATCTTTTCTCTATCTTCTGCCGAGGTCGGGCATTGAGCTGTGCTCAATCTCACACCTTGCAATATAGGCAAGAACCCCTTCTTGGACTGATCCATATTGAACTTCTTCAATATCTTGTCAAGGTATGTGCTTTGTGAAATACCAATGAGGCGTCTCGATCTATCTCTATAGATCTTGATGCCTAATATGTAAGCAGCTTCTCCAAGGTCCTTCATTGAAAAACACTTATTCAAGTAGGCCTTTATGCTTTCCAAAAGTTCTATATCATTTCCCATCAATAGTATGTCATGTACATATAATATGAGAAATGCTACAGAGCTCCCTCTCACTTTCTTGTAAACACATGCTTCTCCATAAGTCTGCATAAACCCAAACGCTTTGATCATTTCATTAAAGAGAATGTTCCAACTCCAAGATGCTTGCACTAGCCCATAGATGGAGCGCTAGAGCTTGCACACCTTGTCAGCATTCTTAGGATCGACAAATCCTTCCGGCTGCATCATATACAATTCTTCCTTAAGGAAACCGTTAAGGAATGTCGTTTTGATGTCCATTTGCCATATCTCATAATCATAGAATGCGGAAACTGCTAACATGATTTAGACGGACTTCAGCTTTGCTAGGGGTGAGAAGGTCTCATTGTAGTCAACCCCTTGAACTTGTCGATAACCCTTAGCAACAAGCCGAGCCTTATAGACGGTCACATTACCATCTGCGTCACTCTTCTTCTTAAGGATCCACTTATTTTCTATGGCTTGCCGATCATCGAGCAAGTCTGTCAAAGTCCATACTTTGTTTTCATACATGGATCCTATCTCGAATTTCATGGCTTCAAGACATTTGTTGGAATCCGGGCCCGCCATCGCTTCTTCATAGTTCGAAGGTTCACCGTTGTCTAACAAAATGATTTCCAGGACAGGGTTGCCGTACCACTCTAGTGCGGAACATGTCCTTGTGGACCTACGAAGTTCAGTAGCAACTTGATCCGAAGTTTCATGACCATCATCATTAACTTCCTCTCCAGTCGGCGCGGGAACCATATAAACATCTTCTCGAGCTGCGCTACTCTCCGGTTCAAGAGGTAGTACTTCATCAAGGTCTACTTTCCTCCCACTTACTTCTTTCTAGAGAAACTCTTTCTCCAGAAAGGATCCATTCTTGGCAACAAAGATCTTGCCTTCGGATCTGAGGTAGAAGGTATACCCAATGGTTTCCTTAGGGTATCCTATGAAGACACATTTTTCCGACTTGGGTTCGAGCTTTTCAGGTTGAAGTTTCTTGACATAAGCATTGCATCCCCAAACTTTTAGAAACGACAGCTTAGGCTTCTTCCCAAACCACAATTCATACGGTGTCATCTCAACGGATTTAGATGGTGCCCTATTTGAATTGAATGCGGTTGTCTCTAAAGCATAACCCCAAAAAGACAACAGAAAATCGGTAAGAGACATCATGGATCACACCATATCCAATAGAGTGCGATTACGACGTTCAGACACACCATTACGCTGCGGTGTTCCAGGCGGCGTGAGTTGTGAAACAATTCCACATTTTCTTAAGTGCGTACCAAACTCGAGACTCAAATATTATCCTCCACGATCTGATCGTAAGAACTTTATTTTCCTATCATGTTGATTCTCTAACTCACTCTGAAATTCCTTGAACTTTTCAAAGGTCTCAGACTTGTGTTTCATTAAGTAGACATACCAATATCTACTTAAGTCATCAGCGAGGGTGAGAACATAATGATAGCCACCGCGAGCCTCAACGCTCATTGGACCGCACACATCAGAATGTATTATTTCCAACTAGTTGGTTGCTCGCTCCATTGTTCTGGAGAACGGAGTCTTGGTCATTTTGCCCATGAGGCATGGTTTTGCACGTGTCAAATGATTCATAATAAAGAGACTCCAAAAGTCCATCTGCATGGAGTTTATTCATGCGTTTGACACCAATGTGACCAAGGCGGCAGTGCCACAAGTATGTGGGACTATCATTACCAACCTTACATCTTTTGGCATTCACACTATGAATATGTGTAACATCATGTTCGAGATTCAATAAAAATAAACCATTGACCAATGGGCATGACCATAACACATATCCCTAATATAAATAGAACAACCATTATTCTCGGATTAAAATGAGTAGCCATCTCGCGTTAAACGAGATCCGGATACAATGTTCATGCTCAAAGCTGGCACTAAATAACAATTATTGAGGTTTAAAACTAACCCCGTAGGTAAATGTAGAGGTAGCATGCCGACGACGATCACATCGACCTTGGAACCATTCCCGACGCGCATCATCACCTCATCCTTCGCCAGTCTCCGCTTATTCCACAGCTCCTGTTTTGAGTTACAAATATGAGCAACCGCACCGATATCAAATACCCAGGAGCTACTACGAGCGCTGGTAAGGTACACATCAATAACATGTATATCACATATACCTTTGGTATTCCTGACCTTCTTATCCGCTAAGTACTTGGGGCAGTTCCGCTTACAGTGACCATTTCCTCTACAATAAAAGCACTGAGTCTCGGGCTTGGGTCCATTGTTTGGCTTCATCCCGGCAACTAATTTACCAGGCGCGGCAACTCCCTTGCCGTCCTTCTTGAAGTTCTTTTTACCCTTGCCTTTCTTGAAGCTAGTGGTCTTATTCACCATCAACACTTGATGTTCCTTTTTGATTTTCACCTTCGCTGATTTCAGCATTGAATATAACTCAGGAATGGACTTCTCCATCCCTTGCATGTTGTAGTTCATCATAAAGCTCTTGTAGCTAGGTGGGAGCGACTGGAGGATCCTGTCAATGACCGAGTCATCTGGAAGATTAACTCCCAGCTGAGACAAACGGTTGTGCAGCCTAGACATTTTGAGTATATGCTCGCTGACAGAACTGTTTTCCTCCATCTTGCAACTGTAGAACTTGTCGAAGACTTCATATCTCTCGATCCGGGCATGAGCTTGGAAAACCATTTTCAACTCTTGGAACATCTCATATGCTCCGTGCTGCTCAAAACGCTTTTGGAGCCCCGGTTCTAAGCTATAAAGCATGCCGCACTGAACCAGGGAGTAATCATCACTATGCGACTGCCAGACGTTCATAATGTCTTGAGTTGCTAGGAAAATGGGTGCGTCACCTAGCAGTGCTTCAAGGACATATGCTTTCTTGGCAGCTATGAGGATGATCCACAAGTTCCGGACCTACTCCGTATAGTTGCTACCATCGTCTTTCAGCTTGGTTTTCTCTAGGAACACGTTGAAGTTGAGGGCAACATTAGCGTGGGCCATTTGATCTACAAGACATACTGTAAAGATATTTTAGACTATGTTCATGATAAACAAGTTCATCTAATCAAATTATTTAATGAACTCCCACTCAGATAGACATCCCTCTACTCATCTAAGTGATACATGATCCGCGTAAACTCGGCCGTGTCCGATCATCACGTGAGACGGACTAGTCATCATCGGTGAACATTTCCATGTTGATCGTATCTACTATACGACTCATGTTCGACCTTTTGGTCTCTCGTGTTCCGAGGCCATGTCTG
Source organism: Triticum aestivum (assembly GCF_018294505.1). Taxonomy (NCBI): domain Eukaryota; kingdom Viridiplantae; phylum Streptophyta; class Magnoliopsida; order Poales; family Poaceae; genus Triticum; species Triticum aestivum. The sequence goes on along the minus strand of NC_057801.1, from coordinate 594,310,447 downwards.
TACATGCTAGGCTCGTCAAGTCAACCTAAGTGTTTTGCACATGTAAATCTGGATTACACCCGTTGTATGCGAATGTTAGAATCTATCACACCCGATCATCACATGGTGCTTCGAAACAACGAACTTTCGCAACAGTGCACAGTTAGGGGGAACACATCTCTTGAAATTTTGTGAGGGATCTTATTTATGCGGCCGTTATTCTAAGCAAATAAGATGTAAACATGACAACATCACATGCAAATCATAGAGTGGCATGATATGGCCAATATCATCTTGCACCTTTGATCTCCATCTTTGAGGAGCGGCATGATCACCTTCGTCACCGGCATGACACCATGATCTCCATCATCAGGATCTCCATCATCGTGTCTTCATGAAGTTGTCTCACCAACTATTACTTCTACTACTATGGCTAACAGTTAGCAATAAAGTAAAGTAATTACATGAAAATTTCAATTGACACGCAGGTCATATAATAAATTAAGACAACTCCTATGGCTCCTGCCAGTTGTCATACTCATTGACATGCAAGTCGTGATTCCTATTACAAGAACATGATCAATCTCATACATCACATATATCATTCATCACATCCTTTTGGCCATATCACATCACATAACATACCCTGCAAAAACAAGTTAGACATCCTCTAATTGTTGTTGCATGTTTTACGTGGCTGCTATGGGTATCTAGCAAGAACATTTCTTACCTACGCAGAAGCCACAATGGTGATATGCCAATTGCTATTTACCCTTCATAAGGACCCTTTTCATCGAATCCGATCTGACTAAAGTGGGAGAGACAGACACCCGCTAGCCACCTTATGCAACAAGTGCATGTCAGTCGGTGGAACCTGTCTCACGTAAGTGTACGTGTAAGATCGGTCCGGGCCGCTTCATCCCACAATGCCTCCGAATCAAGATAGGACTAGTAACGATAAGCAAATTGAACAAACCATCGCCCACAACTACTTGTGTTCTACTCATGCATAGAATCTACGCATAGACCTAGCTCATGATGCCACTATTGGGGAATGCAGCAATAATTCAAAATTTTCCTACGTGTCACCAAGATAGATCTAGGAGATGCTAGAAACGAGAGAGAGAGAGGGAGTGCATCTTCATACCTCTTAAAGATCGCTAAGCGGAAGCATTACAAGAACGCAGTTGATTGAGTCGTACTCAGGGCGATTCAAATCGCGGAAGATCCGATCTAGTGCCGAACGGACGACGCCACCACGTTCAACACACATACAGCCCGGGGACATCTCCCCCTTCTTGATCCAGCAAGGGGAGAGGAAAAGTTGAGGGAGAGCTCCGGCAGCACGACGGCGTGGTGGAGGAGCTTGCAATTTTTCTGTAGGGCTTCGCCAAGCTCTACGGAGGATGATGAGGTGTTGGAGGAGGGAGGGGCTGCGCCAGGGGAAGGGTGCGGCAGCCCTCCCACCCCCACTATTTATAGGGGAAGGGGAGAGGGGGCCGGCCCCCCTAGATCCCATCTACAAGGGGGCACGGCGGCCAAGGGGGGACTTGCCCCCCAAGTTTGGTGGGAGGCGCCCCACCCCCTAGGGTTTCCAACCCTAGGCGCCTTGTGCCCTTGAGGGGGGGGGGGCGGACAAGCCCACTAGGGGCTGGTTCCCACCCTTGTTCAGCCCATTAAGTCCCCCGGGGAAAGTGGCCCCACCCGGTGGACCCCCGGACACCTTTCGGTGGTCCCGGCTCAATACCGATAACTCCCAAAACCATTGCGGTGACTGAAATTGGACTTCACATATATAAATCTTAACCTCCGGACCATTCCAGAACTCCTCGTGAGGTCCGAGATCTCATCCGGGACTCTGAACAACCTTCGGCAACCACATACTATTTCCCATAACAACTCTAGCGTCACCGAACCTTAAGTGTGTAGACCCTACGGGTTCGGGAACCATGCAAACATGACCGAGACATCTCTCCGGCTAGTAACCAACAGCGGGATCTGGATACCCATGTTGACTCCCACATGTTCCACGATGATCTCATTTAATGAACCACAATGTCGGGGATTCAATCAATCTTGCATTCAATTCCCTTTGTCCACCGGTATGTTACTTGCCTGAGATTCGATCGTCGGTATCCCCATACCTCGTTCAATATCGTTACCGGAAAGTCTCTTTAATCGTTCTAAAATGCATGATCCTGTGACTAACTCCTTAGTCACATTGAGCTCATTATGATGATGCATTACCGAGTGGGCCCAAAGATACCTCTCCGTCATACGGAGTGACTAATCCCAGTCTCGAGTCGTGCCAACCCAACAGACACTTTCGGAGATACCTGTAATGCACCTTTATAGCCACCCGTTATGTTGTGATGTTTGGCAGACCCAAAGCATTCCTACGGTATCCGGGAGTTGCACAATCTCATGGTCTAAGAAAATGATACTTGACATTAGAAAAGCTCTTAGCAAACGAACTACACGATCTTGTGCTATGCTTAGGATTGTGTCTTGTCCATCACATCATTCTCCTAATGATGTGATCCCGTTATCAATGGCATCCAATGTCCATGGTCAGGAAACCACAACCATCTATTGATCAACAAGCTAGTCAACTAGAGGCTTACTAGGGACATATTACGGTCTATGTATTCACACATGTATTACGGTTTCCAGTTAATACAGTTATAGCATGAACAACAGACAATTATCATGAACAAGGAAATATAATAATAACCATTTTATTATTGCCTCTAGGGCTATATTTCCAACAATAAGCGCGGAAGGAACTAGTCATGGTTTGTTATGTAACTCACCTAGTGGGCGTTTTCTTATGTCGAAGTTATTATGTCGTTGAACTTGAAGTCATGGTAGCTCTTAGTAATGATGAACTTGAAGTGATTGTAATCTCTAAGTAATGTTGAACTTGAAGTGATGGTCTCTTAGTAATGTTGTCTTTGTTGAAGTTGAAGAGGGGTTGAAAATGTCATAATGTTAATAATTATTGTTTATTCTGTGATGCAAGTATATGGGCCTGAAAATGTGGCTGAAAATATGCATGAAATGACCTAGTTTGAGGGCTAAAAATACACCAAGTGTTGGTGTAGCGCCTAGCTCGGAGGCGCCACACAGTTGGAGAGCCTGTAAGAGATGAACTCGAACGTGAGTTGTCTGTGGTCTTGGGACACAACCTTGCCATCGACCCTTTTGCCTCGGCACATGTGAGTTGGCACACAACTCACCATGTGCCAAGTGGGACCTACTTTCCATGGTCTTGCACGCACAATCCACGGAGATTTTTCATCTTGACATGCACATGCAACCGTGTAGCCCACATTGACGTCCGAGTTCACCACCTTGTGTGAACGATAATGCGTAACCGAGTAGTTGCCGAGACACATCTTCAATTCCAAGAAGGTTTCAAACTTAGACCCGCAAGCAATCCCGTTCTTGCCATATTCCAAATCACCGCGAGATCTTGGCCTAACCCCAAGAGATATACCTTGGCCACCATCTACCATGGCTTCATCCGCAAGACTAACATCCTTGAACAATGTAGTCCGATGATCCCGCCCGAATACCTTCTCTAAAGCTTCGGCCTCCTTCACTGTGAACCCCTCCTCATCAACTTGTTCATCGGGATATTCGTCATTTGAATCCGATGCATAGCTACGGGAATAAGGGATGAAATGGTCCATTGTCTCTTGCAATTGATATTTGTCAAGATCACCCACATTGTTGTCATTGAGATCAAATTCATTGTTATCATCCGCATACTCATCATTCTCCTCTTGCAAAGCTTCATTTTGGTTGCTTGGAAATGGGATCAATGTTGGCCTCACTCCTTGGGTCAAAAGAGGTTCAAAAATTTCATCTTGCTTCAAGGGTGGGGGCTACTAGCAACCAAAGGGGAGGGGTTCCCGTTAAGTCCAAATGCAAACTTGAATCAACCTTCTTCGTTGCAAATAACTCAAGAGCCTTGTCTAGTGATTCGGCCACCGTCTCCTCGTATGCAACTCAACGTTGCTCCGAGTTGACACACACTGTCTTCCAACGGATGTGCATTCCAAAACCAACAATATGCCTTCCCTCCAACTCAACAATATCAGTAGGGTCCATCCAATTCAAATCTTTCCTCACTTGTTCCAAGAGATCTGCGTAGCTAGGACTATTATCAAACACCATGTCAAGCTCATCCGGGTCCGGTTCAATATTGCCTTTCAAGAAAGCGTCTTTGTCCCCATGATGAACAAACACACATGTTCTTCCCATCCCTATAAGCATTCAAACAACAAAATATAATAGTTCTTCCATGAGTACTAATCCAAGGATTAACACAAAATACAAACCCTAACATATATATGAAACAAACAACCCTAACCCTAACCCTTGCCCCAACATAACAACACCCATAACCTGAACCCCAACATATTAACAAGCCTAACCCTAGCACCAACATAAGAACACCCATAAGAATAACCCTAACATACTAACAAGCCTAATCATAGGAAATTGGCAAACAAACATCTCACATCTCCATACCAATCTCTAGATCCATAAAAAACTAGGGTTTCCCCAAACCAGCAACAAACACTACTAGGGAAAACCCTAGTAGCAGCGCAGGTTTTGAGGCTAGCAGCAGCGCGGGCGGACGTGCTACTAATAAGGCACTACAGCTAACTTATAGTAGTAGCGCGGTCCATACCCGTGCTACTAGTGTTGACGATATCAGCAACGGTTTTGCAGAACATGCTGCTATTAGTTAGCTGTAGTGATTTTGTTGTCCCTCACTACTGCTATATCTTTCATCATTTTCCTCCGTAACCTGTTCCCTCTTTCCCTTTTCAGATACTAGGTACTACTACTAGATATCAAATTCATAAGCCATTATAAGTACTAGGTAGTACTCCCTTCGTTCCAAATTACTCGTCATGGTATTAGTTCAAACCACGACGAGTAATTTTGAACGAAGGGAGTACTAGATAACAATTTCATGCATAGTCAACATGCATCCTCAAGTAGTACAAGGTCATATCGACGGTGATCATCATATGTAGTTCTAGATGATATCGACGATGATCATCATATGTAGTTCTAGATGATATCGACGACGATCATCATATGTAGTTCTAGATGATATAGCCACACACACATATGTAGTTCTAGATGATATCAAAGACAATCATCATCCTCAAGCCTGGGTGGTTGGTGTCCCTGATAGTAATTAGGATGGCCTGTCCAACACAAAGATTCCCATCGAGGAATTTCTTCCACCCAACCAAGTTTAAGTGTGTGCGACCGTCCGTGTCCACATGGTAAGTACAAGTTGTGACGGAGCCCCTTGCAGTATGGCGTAGTCCAGCTGATCCTTCTTCATCAGGATCGATACCATAACTCATAGATAGGCTCTTTGCCAATTTCTGAATAAGAAAAACATATCAATTAATAAATAGCCTCGCAAATAAGTAAATATGGATTATCTACACTATTAATAGTTCCTTAGATTCTACACTAATAAGCATGTGATCAAATTCTACACTAAAACATATCATCGACTAAATTCCACACAACATACCATATCATTGGACTATACACTAAGTATTTCATCGGATAATTTGCATTTGTAAGTATAACATACCATATCATGTCGATCAACCATGGTACTTGTCAGGCGGGTCACGAATGGCACCCCGATAAAGTTAGCATGTGGCGGAATTATGTCCCACGGGTTGGACACCTCCTCCTTGCTCAGCCTCGTTCTTTGAGCTATGATGGCTTCATGAAGTGGGTCCTCATCATCTTCATCGAGTGGGTCCTCATTATCTTCATCATCTTCATCATCTTCATCATCTTCATCATCTTCCACCAGGTTGAGATAAATGACAACCAGCTTCGGTCTTTCTGCTTTGAAGGAGAAGCTGATAAACTCACCACCAGTAAGACGCATACGGGCGACAAAACGGGCCCATCCATCTCCTCCAATCTGCGACATATTGCGTCCTTTCTCGACCTCCATAGTTACGGCCCCCCAGGAGCCTCAAATGTCACAGTGTCTCCTGTCAGCTTGTTGAATTTCAACCTCACATTGTATGGGACGATCTGTGTAAAATAAGCAAAATGACACAATGCGGTAATGCCAACACTAAAAATAAAATAGTTATTACATTTCAGCTAATTTCTTACCGCTACAATGAAAACTCGACTGGAAGTAGATGCCGAACAACTTGCCAGTTGCAAGGCTGCTGGCGCACCTTGACTTGCACAGTCGACATAGTGGTGGTGGTGGCGGCGCCATTTTTACTAAAGCAATATGAGCAAAGTACTAACGATCCACTTCATAGGAAAGAAAAATAGTAGCATGTGATATTTTTGGTTCTTCCGCGAGAAGCAATTTGATGGACAATTATAATCCTAAGATCTAGTAACATATTAGGTGACAAGGTACCACCTACATTTTGCCAAAAAATAACTTATTACAAAAAACAAAAGCATCTACCTATCCATGTATAGAAAAAATAACAATAAAATGGTGCATACTAAATCAACTAAATCAACTAGCCTACTAAATCAACTAAATCAAAATGTTCTAAATCAACTATCCTACTAAATAAACTAAATCAACTATCCTACTAAATCAACTAAATCATATCAACTAAATCAAAATGTTGCATATGAACTCGCCTACTAAATCAAAATGTAGCAGGGAGGAGGGAGAAGGAGGGGCGACTCGAGGAGGGAGAAGAGAGTAGGACGGAGGAGGAAGGCGGAGCGAGGAGGGGCCGACCGGCGGCCAGTGGAGGGAGGATGGAGGAGGAAGGCGAAGCGAGGAGGGGCCAGCTAGCGGCAAGTGGAGGGAGGACGGAGGAGAAGGCCGGTACCGAGTCCAGCAAGGAGGAGGAGGTGATGACGGTGCAGAGGGAGGAGGGGAAACGGGGGAGGACCAGCGCGGGGGGTGAGGGGGAGATCCAGTGAGTGTGAGTGTGAGTGGATCGGATCGAGGAGAGGGGGGGGGTGGGAGATGGAATGGCTTAGCAGTAGCGCGCTATAGATAAAGGCGCTACTGCTAAACTACCTAGCAGTAGCGCCTTTCACAAAGGAAGCGCTACTGCTATGTGTCACCATGTAAAAAATAGACTTCAAAAATACATTGATCATCAACGATCTTTTTGTGTACAATCTGATTTGTCAATATGAGTCCTCACCGGTTTAGGAACCGGTGAAGACTCATATTGCGGCCACAAATTCTACACATAGAATTCAATGAAGACCAAGTGCTTGTCAAAGTATGAGAAGTAACATATTTAAGCTGGTAGAAACTCTCTTCATGGAGCGAGGTGGGACTAAATTTTTGTAGTAAACTTAGCAGTAGCGCTTATTGGTGAAATGCACTGCTACTATGCTACATAGCAGTAGCGCTCTTCGTGATAACGCGCTGCTGCTAGAACTAGCCTCGCGGCAGCCTCGTGGGAATTATATTAGTAGCGCGTCTTAGAGCAGGCGCGCTACTGCTATATCTATTTCAGCAGCGAGTTAATCTTGCGCGCGCTACTGCTACATAGCAGCAGTGCCTTATTTTAGAGCGCGCTGCTGGTAAGATTCTGTGTATAGGCTTTTCCCTAGTAGTGAAATGAGCAATTTGTTAACATTTCTTGGATCAAAACAAGGGGATCATAGAAGATTACCTTGAGGGAGGGATTGAGTTCGAAATCCACGAACAATTCAAATTTGGAAGATTTGGAGAAGGATTTGAGAGTGGGAGAGAGGGGGAGAGGGAGCAATCTCGGGTGGGGATGCTTTGGGGGTTGGGGTGTGTGTGTGGGGGGGGGGGGAGGGGGGGGGGGCGAGCCAGCCAACTAGTAACAGATGGTGCAACGCCTAAGGGCTAGGCGCTGCACATTGCATGTGTGGCGCCTAGCTCCGAGGCACTGCACTGTTGGGTGCGGGCCCTGGGGCTACCACGCTGGACAACTGTGCAACGGCCCAAATCTAGGCGCTGCACCGTAGGGTGTGGCGCCTTCGTGTCAGGCGCCACCCAAAGTGGTCAGCCGAGTGAATTTTTTTTACGGGCAGTTCAATTTGTGAATTGATTTCGTCCACAGGTCAAAATTGTCAAAATTGCCTGAAAACCTAACCTCCTATCTAGTCTCCCGGCCTCCGTTCTTTCGTCCGTAATTAGTGTGTACGTGGGTAGGGATTAGGCGCTGCCGCCGCTGTGTGCCCTTGCTGCCCGTCTAACTCTGATCCCCTACCGCCTACTCTGCTTCTCACAATCGGATTCATACGTCTCTGGATGATGCATTGTACTCCACTGGTTCAGCCAACAAACTAGAAGCTTAGCACATCACCGTATACTAATTTCTCTTGATTCTCATCTCGTATCAGTTCTGAAATTGTACATTAGATTTAGTTGTTTTATGTTGTGATTTGAGATGCTACTAAGAATTCATATCTTGTACGCGTCCTAGAAATTTTCGTGATGTCAATTATCTTGTATGAGTTCCTATTTGTGATGTAAAGAATTTCAATGTGGACTGAATGAGTATAGAATTCAGAAATTAAAATTCCTCAACTATGACGAGAAAAAATACTGCCAAACAACACTAAGATTAATTCGTTTTCTATGATGCTTGTTTCCGAAATCGAGATTCCCATCTTATGAGTAAAAACGTTGCCAAACACCATTAAGATTACTTCATTCTAAGTCAGTTGCTTCGAATTGTCAACATACTAGAATTGTTAATGAAGCTGATGTGCAAGTGCTTAACCTTCTTCTCGATAATTATCTTTTGTACTGAATTTTTTTATTCATACTTGGCTTGGCTCCCCTATACTCAAATCCCGGCTCCGCCCCTGGGTGGCGGCCACGGTTGTTTCTGTTGGTGGCGGCCACGGTCGTTGGTGTTGGTGGTTGCTGCGACCATTGGTGTGAGTATCGGAGGGGACGACGATTTCGTACCGGATCCCATGGCAACGGTGATGACGGGGCCCACAAAGGAGGCGAAGAGGACGGCGGTGCCGACGGGGCCAACGGTGGTGGCGAAGAGGACGATGGCATCGAGGGCGAGATCCATGGGGAGAGTCAGGGTGAGCGAGAGTGAGTGAAGTGAAGGGGACGACAGGGGTGCGCGTGGGTTGATAAATTGTGTTCGTGCTGCGACGGGCGGCAACGAGCAACCGACATAGCTATTTTCTCACAGAAGTGGACATCTGGCAAGGATAACTAGTGGCAGTTGCAAGGCACTGTCTTCCACTGCTTAGTCATCTACCTGTGGCAGGCCCTGGGAAGTGCCCGTCACTATTGAGTTACACAGACAAGTCCCGCCCAGGTGAATATACCTATGGTAGGTCACTGTCATGTCCGTCACAGTTATTCTATTAGCTCTGGCGGCATGTTTTAGTACCCGCCACTGCTTGTTTTCAAAAATAGTTGTGGCGGGTGCCCCGACTCGCCCGCCACTCATTTGGGTTCACCTATAAGTCCTTTCCCAGTAGTGTCTTAGTTTCAAGTCCACACTCGACTCGCAACTAGGCTCGTAGCTTTTATGTTGTCCAGTTGCAAGTTCACCCTCGACTCATAACTAGGTCGGTAGTTGTTTTTTCCCCAGTTGCAAGTCCACCCCTCAACTCGTAACTGGGACTGTAGGTTTTGATCATAGGGGAGCATGCAGGTGGCCCGTTGTAGGAATTTTAGGCCACAAATTGTGTTTGATGATTAATTGGGAACACAGATTCGAGTTTTCAGCGGTGGTGTTGCAGTAAGACGGGTGGGGGCATGAAGCCCACTGAAATATGCGAGAGAGTAATTATTTCTATGCGATTTTTTCAAGCACGGGTTTGGCCAGTTTCCTCCTTTTTATTCTTTTAGTTTTCCTTTTCCTTTCTTTTTCATCCTTTTTCAATTGAATGAACTTTTTCAAAATTCATTTTTTTTCAAATTCATCTTTTTTAAAAAATTTCTTGAACCATTTTTCAAATTTCAAACATTTTTTCAAAAAATTATGGAATTTTTAAAATCCCTGAATTGTTTCATTTTCGTGCTTTTCCTCAAACTACATGCTTTGCCAAGTTATGAAATTTTTCCATATTTATTGAAATTTTAAAAATTTGACGGACATTTTTTTGCGATTTCTTTCAAATTAGGAACCTTTTCAAGTCCTGAACTTTTTAAAAATTTATAAACTTTTTAAAAATAATTTTGTTTCTATTTTAATAAACTATTTTCAAATTTTAGTTTTTTTAACTCAATGTTTGGTGGTCAACAATCAATGCTTTTTAAATTGGTGAACTTGTTTGGTGGATGCTCACAAGGAAAAAAGATCTAGAAAGCAACCTGTAGAGACCAAGGGCGCGTTTTTTTGCCCGCATGCAGCCCAACCAGGCCCGCGCGGAATGTGTGCGGCCTATTTGGTTGCCTGGGCTGCATGCGTTTTGTGGCCCGCAAGGAATTTAAAGCAGGCCGGAGCCTGGCCTCGCGGAAACTGCCGAATCAGTAGTTTCTCGCGAGCCTAGCTCGGCGCGAACACGCGTACGGGGGTTGCACGCCTCGGACGCGATGTCTCATAACTCCCCCACTCTCATGTCACCGCCCAGCCTGCACTGTTCCCGCTGCTCCCTCTCTGCCTCACCGTCTCTCCCTCTCCTCTCATCCGATGGCTCTGCCTCGCCCACTGCTGCGCCATCCTCTGACCCCCGTCGACCAGCGCATCGCCAGCATCCAGGAGTGCTGGTTGGCCGGGCTCTAGAACTCGGGCAGGGACCTGGCGTCAGCGCTGCGAGCGTCGTCCCACATCTGCTACCATACACCATGAGGGCCGGCCAATGCGGTGCTGGCCGTTCCTGCTCCGCCGCCGATTCCAGACCTCGTGCTCCTGGGCTCGGCGCCGGCGCCGTCCATGGAGCCACCGCTTCTTGGGACCCCATTGGGCAGGGGGTTTTCTTGACCCCCGTCCAAGGGTTTTCTCCTGTCGGCGCGCCGTCCTCCTCGATCTCCGGCGTGGCCATGAGCACGGGGCCGATGCCGCAGCCCATCGCCAGCGCTGGCTCCTCCTCTGCTCTGCCACCGCTCTCCTTCCCACCGGGGTTTTCACCTCGGCCTCGGTTCGATGCGGCTACGCAAGCTCCGGTGAGTCAAACCCCCAAATGCTTGCTCGTAGATGTAGATTATGGGTTTATTTTCTTAGGCATGTGCTAGTAGTTAGTGGATTTGATCGGATTAGATAGGATTCTAGTAGGTACGATTGGATCTGACCCCAATCGAATCCAATCAGACCGATCTGTTCTTGTTTCCTACCGTGTGTGTCCTAGGATAATTTTGTTCTGCTACTACTAGTGTGTCCTAGGATCTGTGTTCATGCTAGTAGTTGTGTTCATGCTAGGGTTTGTGTTGATTGTTATACGTGCATGTAGTAGGACCATTTTAGGATGATGCCAAATGTGCATGGGTGCACATGGGTGCTATTGGCACTTGCTATTGCTATTTTTAGATGTTCCCATGCTTAGGATAGTGCACTAATGAGTGGCAGTTGCAGAAAAGCAGATGCCACTGATCAGTGACATTTGGTCATCACTGGTTGGTGGACTTGCCCAACAGCAAGTGCCACTAATCAAACTTGCCCATGAGCAAATTCCACTGATCATTGGCACTTGCTGTTGGGCAAGTCCACTATTCAGTGGCATTTCCCCAACAACAACTGCCATTTTGCAAAGAGTTTGTGCACTAATACTTGTCATCTTACTTGACAAGATATTGAAGAGTGACTGGGATGTGGCAGGTGGAGGAGCTCAAGTGGCGTCCGGAGCTGAGCGTGCCGAGGATTTCATCCCCATGAACAGGTGGCTCATGAGCTTGCCTCGTTCAAGGGGATGATCTCCGAGGCAGGGCCCCAAGGAGGGGGCCCGGGAGCCGCTGCACTTCTACCAGCAGATCAAGGACAACGAGGACCTCTCCATGCTCATTGTCCCTCGCAAGTTCATGGAGGTGATGAACACTGGAGGAAATATGCCCTAGAGGCAATAATAAAGTTATTATTTATTTCTGTATTTCGTGATAAATGTTTATTATTCAGGATAGAATTGTATTCACCAGAAACTTAGTACATGTGTGAATACATAGACAAAACATAGTGTCCCTAATATACCTCTACTTGACTAGCTCGTTAATCAAAGATGGTTAAGTCTCCTAACCATAGACATTTGTTGTCATTTGATGAACGGGATCACATCATTAGGAGAATTATGTGATGGACATGATCCATCCGTTGGCTTAGCATTATGATCGTTACAGTTTCATTGCTGCTGCTTTCTTCATGACTTATACATGTTCCTCAGACTATGAGATTATGCAACTTCCGGATACCGGAGGAACACTTTGTGTGCTATCAAACATCACAACATAAATGGGTGATTATAAAGATGCTCTACAGGTGTCTCCGAATGTGTTTGTTGGTTGGCATAGATCGAGATTAGGATTTGTCACTCTGTGTTTCGAAGAGGTATCTCTGGGCCCTCTCGGTAATGCTCATCACTATAAGCCTTGCAAGCAATGTGATTAATGAGTTAGTTGCGGGATGAAGTATTACGGAACGAGTAAAGAGATTTGCCAGTAACGAGATTGAGCTAGGTATGATGATACCGACGATCGAATCTCAGGCAAGTAACATACCGATGACAAAGGGAACAACGTATGTTGTTATGCGGTTTGACCGATAAAGATCTTCATAGAATATGTAGGAGCCAATATGAGCATCCAGGTTCTGCTATTGGTTATTGACCAAAGATGTGTCTCGGTCATGTCTACATAGTTCTCGAACCCATAGGGTCCGCACGCTTAATGTTCGATGACGATTTGTGTTATGAGTTATGTGTTTTGATGACCGAAGTTTGTTCGGAGTCCCAGATGAGATCACGAACATGACGAGGATTCTCGAAATGGTCGAGACATAAAGATTGATATATTGGACCATGTTATTCGGACACCAGAAGTGTTCCGAGTGGTTTCGGGTAAAAACGGAGTGCTGGAGGGGTTACCGTAACCCCCGAGGGAACTAATGGGCCACCATGGGCCTTAGTGGAGATAGAGGAGGGCCACCAGGGCAGGCCCTGCCCGCCCTTAGCAGTCCGAGTTGGACAAGGGAAGGGGGCGGAACTCCATTTCCTACTCCCTCTCCCTCTCCTTCCTTCCCCCTCTCTTCCTTGTAGAGGAATCCTACTAGGACTAAATGTCCTAGTAGGACTCCCTCTACTTGGCGTGCCCCCTAGGGTCGGCCGGCCTCCCTGTCCCTCCTTTATATACGGGGGCAGGGGGCAACCTAGAATACAACAAGTCTTCTCTTAGCCGTGTGCGGTGCCCCCCTCCACAGTTACACACCTCGATCATATCGAGGTAGAGCTTAGGCGAAGCCCTACGTCGGTAACATCATCATCACCGTCACCATGCTATCATGCTGACAGAGCTCACCCTCAACTAGATCAAGAGCATGAGGGACGTCATTGAGATGAATGTGTGCTGAACACGGAGGTGCCGTACGTTCGGTACTTGGATCGGTTGGATCACGAAGAAGTTCGACTACATCAACCGCTTTACTAAACGCTTCGGCTTTCGGTATACAAGGGTACATGGACACACTCTCCCCTCTCATTTCTATGCATCTTCTAGATAGATCTTGTGTGATCGCAGGATTTTTTTTGAAATTACTGCGTTCCCCAACAGTGGCATCCGAGCCAGGTCTATGCCTAGATGTTTTATGCACGAGTAGAACACAAAGACTTGTGGGTGATAATAGTCATATTGCTTACCACCAACGCCTTACTTTGATTCGGCGGTATTGTTGGATGAAGCGGCCTAGACCGACATTACATGACTCTGTTCATGAGACTGGTTCTACAGACGTGCTTTTGCACATAGGTGGCTGGCGGGTGTCTGTTTCTCCAACTTTAGTTGAATCGAGTTTGACTATGGCCGGTCCTAGTTGAAGGTTAAAACAACACACTTGACGAAAAATCGTTGTGGTTTTGATGCGTAGGTAAGAACGGTTCTTGCTAGAAGCCCGTAGTAGCCATGTAAAATTTGCAGCAACAAAGTAGAGGACGTCTAACTTGTTTTTGCAGGGCTTGCTGTGATATGATATGGTAAAGACATGATGTGATATAAATTGTTGTATGAGATGATCATGTTTTGAAATAAAGTTATCGGCAACTAGCAGGAGCCATATGGTTGTTGCTTTATTGTATGCAATGCAATCACCATGTAATTGTTTTACTTTATAACTAAGCGGTAGCGATAGTCGTAGAAGCAATAATTGGCAAGACGACAACGATGCTACTATGGAGATCAAGGTGTCAAGCCGGTGACGATGGATATCATGACGATGCTTCGGTGATGGAGATCATGAGCACAAGATTATGATGGCCATATCATTTCACATGTTTTGATTGCATGTGATGTTTATCTTTTATGCATCTTATTTTGCTTAGTACGGCGGTAGCATTATAAGATGGTCCCTTACTAAATTTCAAGGTATAAGTGTTCTCCTGTAGTATGCACCGTTGCTATAGTTCGTTGTGCTGAGACACCATGTGATGATCGGGTGTGATAAGCTCCACGTTCACATACAATGGGTGCAAGCCAGTTTTGCACACGCAGAATACTCGGGTTAAACTTGACGAGCCTAGCATATGCATATACGGCCTCGGAACACGGAGACCGAAAGGTCGAATGTAAATCATATAGTAGATATGATCAACATAGTGTTGTTCACCATTGAAAGCTACTCCATCTCACATGATGATCAGACATGGTTTAGTTGATTTGGATCACGTGATCATTTAGATGACTAGAGGGATGTCTATCTAAGTGGGAGTTCTTAAGTAATATGATGAATTGAACTTTAATTTATCATGAACTTAGTCCTGATAGTTATTTTGCATGTCTATGTTATTGTAGATCAATGACCCGTTCTACCGTTCCTTTGAATTTTAATGCATTCATAGAGAAAGCTAAGTTGAAAGATGATGGCAACAATTACACGGAATGGGTACGTAACTTGAGGATTATCCTCATTGCTGCACATAAGAATTACGTCCTGGGAGCACCGCTGGGCGCTAGGCCTGCTGCAGATGCTACTGATGACGTTAAGAATGTCTGGCAGAGCAAATCTGATGACTACTAGTTCAGTGTGCCATGCTTTATGACTTAGAATCGGGACTTCAAAGACGTTTTGAACGTCATGGAGCATATGAGATGTTCCAAGATTTGAAGTTAATATTTCAAGCAAATGCCCGAGTTGAGAGATATGAAGTCTCCAACAAGTTTTGTAGCTGCAAAATGGAGGAGAATAGTTCTGTCAGTGAACACTTACTTAGAATGTCTGGGTACCACGACCACTTGACTCATCTAGGAGTTAATCTTCTTGATGATAGTGTCATTGACAGAGTTCTTCAATCACTGCCACCAAGCTATAAAGGCTTCGTGATGAACTATAATATGCAAGGGATGAACAAGACAATTCCCAAGGTGTTCGCAATGCTAAAGGCCGCGGAGGTAGAAATCAAAAAGGAGCATCAAATGTTGATGGTCAACAAGACCACTAGTTTCAAGAAAAAGGGCAAAGGGAAGAAGGGGAACTTCAAGAAGAACGGCAAGAAAGTTGCTTCTTAGGAGAAGAAACCCAAGTATGGACCTAAGCCTGGAACTAAGTGCTTCTACTACAAAGGGACTAGTCACTGGAAGTGGAACTGCCCCAAGTATTTGGCGGATAAGAAGGATGGCAAAGTGAGGTATATTTGATATACATGTTATTGATGTGTACCTTACTAGTGCTCGTAGTAGCGCCTGGGTATTTGATACTGGTTCTGTTGCTCATATTTGCAACTCGAAACAGGGGCTATGAATTAAATGAAGATTGACTAAGGACGAGGTGATGATGCGTGTGGGAAATGGTTCCAAGGTCGATGTGATCGCTGTCGGCACACTACCTCTACATCTACCTTCGGGATTAGTTTAGACCTGAATAATTTTTATTTGGTGCCAGCGTTGAGCATGCACATTATATCGGGATCTTGTTTGATGCAAGACGACTATTCATTTAAATCATAGAATAATGATTGTTCTATTTATATGAGTAATATCTTTTATGGTCATGCACCCTTGTTGAGTGGTCTATTTTTGTTGAATCTCGATCGTAAGGATACACATGTTCATAATATTGAAGCCGAAAGATGCAAAGTTTATAATGATAGTGCAACTTATTTGTGGCACTGCTGTTCGGGTCATAACGATGTAAAGCGCATGAAGAAACTCCATGACGATGGGATTTTGGAATCACTTGATTATGAATCTATCACGCCCAAGATGCGACCCTATCCTAAAGGAACTCGAAGGTCCCACCAAGGAAAGAAGCGCATCTTGAAGACGCTTTTGCAAGGTGGATATCATTACATCAACATTACATAATAGATAGGGATACATACATAAGGCATACAATGCCACATGAATACAACATCATCTTACATAAGCGCACCATCCGACTACAGATGAAACACAAACAGAAACTCATACGACATCCACCCAGCTAGCCCAGGCTGCCGACCCGGAACCTATCCCCTGATCGAAGAAGAAGCAAAAGAAGAACTCCAAAACAAGCAAACATCGCTCTCGCATCATGATCATCGCATAACCTGCACCTGCAACTATTGTTGTAGCAATCTCTGAGCCACGAGGACTCAGCAATCCCATTACCATGGGTATCAAGACTAGCAAAGCTTAATGGGAAATGAAGGGGTAAAGTGGTGAGGTTGCAGCAGCGACTAAGCATATATATGGTGGCTAACATACGCAAATAAGAGCGAGAAGAGAAGCAACGGAACGGTCGTGAAGCTAGCAATGATCAAGAGGTGATCCTGAACTCCTACTTACGTCAAACATAACCCAAAAACCATGTTCACTTCCCGGACTCCGCCGAAAAGAGACCATCACGGCTACACACGCGGTTGATGCGTTTTAATTCGTATCTTGTGTCAAGTTATCTACAACCGGACATTAACAAATTCCCATCTGCCACATAACCGCGGGCATGGCTCTCGAAAGTTTATACCCTGCAGGGTTGTCCCAACATAGCCCATCACAAGATCTCATGGTCAACGAAGGATATTCCTTCTCCCAGGAAGACCCGATCAGTCTCGAAATCCCGGTTTACAAGACATTTCGACAATGGTATAACAAGACCAGCAAAGCCGCCCAATGCGCCGACAATCCCGATAGGAGCTGCACATATCTCGTCTTCAGGGCAACACCGGATGAGACAGGCTACGAGTAAAACCAGACTTCGAGTTTCCCCGAGGTGTCCCCGCAGGCGGCTCAGTTCGGACCAACACTTAGACAAGCATTGGCCCAGGGGGGCTAAAATAAAGATGACCATCGGGTTAATTACTCCCAAGGGAAATGTAGGTGGTGGTGAGGCAAATGGTAAAACCAAGGTTGGGCCTTGCTGGAGGAGTTTTATTCAAAGCGAACTGTCGAGGGGGCCCATAAATCACCCAACCGCATTAGGGACGACAAATCCGGGAACATAATACCGATATGACAGAAACTAGGGCGGCAAGAGTGGAACAAAACACCAGGCATAAGGCCGAGTCTTCCACCCTTTACCAAGTATATAGATGCATTAATAATATAAGAGATATTATGATATCCCAACATAATCCGTCCATCATGGAGCAATCTTCAACTTCACCTGCAACTAACAACACTATAAGAGGGGCTGAGCAAAGCGGTAACATAGCCAAACAATGATTTGCTAGGAAGGGTGTAAAGGTTAGAGGCTGACATGGCAATTTGGGAGGCTTGAAGAACAAGTGATAGGTAGCGCAGCATAGTGATAGAACGAAGCAACTAGCATAGCAATGATAGTAGTGAGATCTAGGGATAGCGGTCATCTTGCCTGAAATCCCGCTAGGAAGAAGAACAAGTCCATGAAGAAGATGAACGGGAGTAGTCTAACGAATCCTCACAACCACAACATTACCGGAACTAAGAAGCAACACCGGAAAGAAACAAACAACATGGTAAATGCACAAGCATAGACATGGCATGATGCACAATCAAATATGGGCATGTCCGGTTTAAAGAGCCATGGCAATTTGCAACAAACAACACTACAAATTAAGTGGAGCTCAATATGCACCGAGTTGCATATTGACGAAACACCACATGCGATTATTTAGTTTGATCTCGTTATATGCTACTCAACAATATTAAATGTTGTTAAACGTGGCAAGAGGTGAAGCATAATGAAACTAACTATCTAGGCAATTTTAAATGAGGCCGGAAACAACAAACAACAATTCCGGAAAATCCCCATATGCATATTTTAGATTTGGTACTGTTCTTCCCTAAACCATATTTTAATGTTGTTAAGCAGTAAATCAAAGTGCACCAAGTTAATCTATGCATTTTTCCACCCCATTTACATACAAAGTTTCTTAAATTCGGAGTTACGGTTATTTAGTTATGAAATAAATCATTTTAGCATGTGATTTATGAAAATTAATGCAAACATCAATTTTAAACATTTTAAACATGGATTAAAGTGGCATATTATTAATCTACACAAAATTCTAAGCAATTTACATGTTTAATCCATTTTAATCCGAGGCACCGTTCATGAGTTATTATATGCATGATGCTTAGGGTTTTTTTCTGCAAAGCTGTAAAACCTGGATAATAGCTAAATTCGCAGCAGTAAAAAAACATGAAATGGGCCGAAACTACTGGGCGCAGGACATCACTAGCAGTAGCAGAATCGGGCCAATCCCAAGTAGGAACAGAGGAGTGGCGTTGGGGATCTGCTCACCATGGGCCAAGGCCTGGTCGGTGGAGAGAGAGTCCGGCAGGGGCGACGCTAGGTCTTGGCGCTGATCTGGCCCAAGTGCGTGAGGCGCACGGTCAACGGGGAAGAGCGGGCGAGCTGCTGCTGCTTGTTCATGAAGAACAGAAACAACAGCAGGTTCAGGCCGCCGGACGGCGGGAATGGCTGCCGGCGACGTGGGACTTGGCGCGACGCTGGAGAGGAGGCAGGCTGCGGACTCGCTGTATCTCGGACAGGGGAGGCAGAGAGGCCCGGTGGCGCTGGTGGCCTCAGGCGCGGTCGAGGTACTTGGCGATGCGGACGCCGGGGTTGGGGTTCTCTGTCGCGGGGTGTGGAAGGAGGAGCTCGGGGAGGCCGTGGCATGGGGTCGGTGGAGATCGAAGCCGACGTGGCTCAGCTCCATCGGCTCCGGTAGGTGGTGAGCTCCTGTTCAGAGAAACAGAGAGGAGAGATCGTGAGGGAGAGAGGGAACCGGAGGGAAGGGGAAAATAGAAGAAGGACACGACAGGGTGGTGCATCCTGGTCCTAGACGCCGGTGGTGGTGCTCGGGCGGTTGGGGCCTCGAGCGCTCGCGGCTGCAAGAGCTCCTGCTCCTGCGGTCGCGGACGATAGCGGCTGCAGCCGATGGACGAGGGGATCTAGGGGAGGTGCTGGTTGGTGAGGAGAGATCGAGAGGTGGAGGGCTATGGATTGGAGGCCGAGAGGATTTTTGGATCAAGGGTGCGGCCATCTGGATCGATGAGGAGAGTAGGCGGGAATCGGGAGGGATCCCGAGGGGGAGATGAGTGCGGCGGCGGCAGGGACAAATCTCCTAGAATTTAGGGTTGGCAGGTAGGCAGGTGGTCTATTTATAGTGAAATGAGGGGAATTTTTGGGATATCCGATTTAAATCGGACGGACGGGAAAAACAGACGAGGGGAGTTCAATAAATAAACCGAAGATATTTTAAGGATATTTGGGGATGATCTGTATGCAACGGTGATGAATGAGCGGTATGGGTTCGGGCAGTTTCGGACGCGTGCGAGGGGTCTGACAAAGGGTCACAGAGACAAAGGGGTTTGATGGGCTGAGAGGAGAGAGAGAAGAGAGTGGCCCGGTTGAACTGAGAGAAGGTTAACAGAGACAAGAAAGAAGTGGCAACTACAAGCAGATGCAAGTTTTATGAAAACATGCAGATGCAATGCGCATGATGCTATGAGATGAAATGCAAGACATGAACAAAATGCAAAACAAAGACAAAAACCCAACCACGAAGGAAATATCAAATCGCATCTCCGGAAAAGGCAAGAGTTGGAGTTATGAATGTGGAAAGTTGTATCCGGGCCGTTACAACACTCCACCACTACGAGAGGATCTCGTCCCGAGATCTAGGATGGCACCGGAGGGAAAAAGAAGAGGAAGATAAGAGGTAAACTAAGTTGCTTCTTCGACAAACGAATGAAACCATGAACCTTGAGAGGTTGAGCAAAAAGAAAGAAAGAAAACAACGAAGATGAACAAAGTTGAAAGCACTCCGTTAGAAAAGAGGAACAAGGGATACGACGAGTACCAAGAGGTTTAGTGATAAGATAGATATTGAAACCCCTTCGGTTAAAACTAGATAGAGAAGGAATAAGATTGATATAATTTGGGCAGCACTCCGACTGATAGAAGAAGGAAAACTTGATAAGATGAAAAGAACTTGAAGAGAAGACACAACACTCCGGTTAAATGGATAAGCACGAAAAGAACACGATCCTCACAATTCTAGATGATGAGTGAAAAGAGCAACATCACAATGCCTCCGGAAGAAAGAATAGAAGATAGATCATTGGGATAACAGAATGTAGGAGAAAATGCCAACTTCTGCCACAAATGATCTTGGAAAGGACCCTTCCAAGAAGGTTATAACAGAGTTGTTGGAAAAACCAACAACGAAAAGAATAAACTTGTAGTGGGCTTATGGAAACATCTCAACACTTGAGGTGAAATTCTGCCACTAACGAAAAACAATTGCTTGTTTGAGATCAAAGAAGAGATGAAAACTTCTTTCACCGAGAGGATAGAGAGATAACTTGGATCATTGATAAGCACCACAATAGCAACATTCCTTAGGGAAGGCTTTAGGTGAAACATGACACAAGATGACTCCAATGAAGAGATTGGTGGATTTAAAATATCTCATTCTTGACAACATGTGAATCATGAAACATGAAGGAAATTGTCAAGAGTGACATAACACCACCTCAAAAGATAAGGTAGAAAGAATTGCACTTTGGAATGCAAGATGAAGAATACTTGAGCTCCTCAAAACAAAACATGTGTTGAGCACCATGTTTATTTTATTGAGTATAGCTTGGCGGATCTTAACTCCGTGAGAAATCTTGACGAACTATTGAAGAATGAAAGGGCTCCTTGATGAACCACCATGTAGAGCCTCCATGGAGAACTCCGGTAATAAAAGGATGATAGAAATAAAGAGAGGTTGACAACACAAGGTGAAGCCTTGCAATGATTTAGATGGCGCTTCGCGACGAGATAATGCGGAAAACTTGGAACTCCGAAAAAGAAAAGTTGAAGTATCTCGAACTGAGAAATGTGGCATGATGAACAACTCCGGAAAGAAGAAACTAGATCACTTGAAACAATAATAAGAATTACGTTATGCGTATCCTTCACCAATTTAAATTGATGACAAGCAACGAATTTGGCATACTACTTATTCTCGTAGAAAGGATTAAGAGAGATATAGCGCAAACTTGAGAAGGTATTGATGGAACCACCGGTGGGATTTGGAAACAACAAATGAATTAATATGATAACGAAGGAAGTGAAATCTTGAACGAACCACCACAAGAATTGAAAATGAGAGTAGCAAAGGCACAATTCACCGGGAAGAATTGGAAAACGAATGAAGATACTTGAGGGGGTTTAAATACATGAGAACAAAGAGATCATGAACTGATTAGAGGATATTTGAACGATTCACCGGTAAGATTTGGAGAATGATAGCTACACGCTGAGAATGAAGAATTATGACATGTGGCCTTCGGAGGAAAGAAATGGAAACAACTCATGAAATGCACCGGATGGGTGAAAAGAATTCTCACAATCAAAAACAATTATGAGAGGATGGCATCAAGCTAGAACCATGAATCTTGAAGAGAATGGAGCAAGATCTAAGAGAAACTCTTCTTCGGTCTTCACATGTTGAGAATGATGTAGAGAACCACCATGACAATTTTTGAGGCACTCCAGAATGAAAATTGGAAAGGTTGAACCAACGATGAAAATAATTTGAAAGATCTTGGAGAAAGACATATGACTGATGATAACCCATTCTTACGTCAAACTTTGAAAAGAATTTTAGAAGCTCCGGGAAAATTAGAAGAGTCAGGTAAGATCCTAGGAAAAGACATGTGGGTTAGGGCCCACTCAAAAGATACACAGTTGAATGATTTAAAAAAGAGATTGCACTGGTTGAATTAGATGACTTGAATGAGATAACAACCTCAAAAAAACTTGAACGGATTGAGAATGGAAACACGAATCTTCTGAGATATCTTGAGCACTCCAGGACCAATGAATAGCGAGAAGTGAATGATTAAGAGGTGCATCGGCATGAGAAAGCATTAGAAACGAGGAAAGGAATATGATGAATATCGAAAGCTTAAATTGGATCCACCAGAGAAGAAACAACAATGAAGGATGATGAACTTGAAACTGTTGAGCATCTTCATGGGAAATCACCGGATAAGAACATTGAACAAAAAGAATGAAGAGCCTTCCCATAAATAAAAGGATACATGATTAACAAATCCGAGTCCTTGAAGAAAAAGGGTGGGAGGACAGGAAAACAAAGGCAACTTGGGGAAGATGGAACAAACACCATTGAGAAAACTTAGAATTGATCTTGCGGATGTTGAAAATGATCGGATTCACTTGAAGAGAAGCACACCAGTCGGAAAGAATTGACATGACAATCTCGATGATCAAGAAGGATTAGTACTCCCATAGAAATATGAGAACACCGCTTTAAAGGTATGGAATCAACACTTGACATTGAAGCAACTCAAATACCACAACTCAAAACAAAACAAAGGATTTGGCTTGCAAAATAAGCCGGAACAAATACATATGATAGAGATTTACCCAATCCCATATTATGCATCTGTCGGAAAGATATTCTAAGAGCTACTTAAATTCCCACCTATAAAACTCCCGAAACTTTCTTGTTATGCAATCTGGTGTTGGGGATACAGGGGAGGCAATATATCTCACCCAAACAAACAATCCCTACATCCAGTTGTATCCATCCGTCAACACATAACCAAGAAACCTTCGGAAATTGTGTACCTCAACCTTCGAAAAGCATCCGTTATATGAGCTATGGCAATACTCCCGAACTCCCCAGTACTGGGTGGCATCGAGGTTATCTCACCAACAACTGCATAAAAGAGATTTTCGATGTCGGCAAAACTCAGGTATTCCAGAACTGCAACGATAAAATTATGACGAAAACACCTCAGAGCTCAACTCCCCGGGACACTGCCACAACCCCTAAATGACAGGAGGCACCAAGAACAATGTTCTCGTCATAAGAATATCGGAACGATCCCAAGATACCCGCGTGATCCTAAAAAAATATTTAGTGAAATTTGAGAAGAGGAAAGTCAAAACATCTACGTCAGAAGTCCTCACCAGAGCGACGAAGGGGGCTAAGGAGTAAAAAGAATCCTACTCTGTGATATATATATAATCCTAAGACTCAAAATAGTTTTCTTCTAGACTTAGCAATGGCAAACAATCAGGGGGGCTCCTATGGTCGGTCGAGGCTCTGATACCAACTTGTCACGCCCAAGATGAGACCCTATCCTAAAGGAACTCGAAGGTCCCACCAAGGATAGAAGCGCATCTTGAAGACGCTTTTGCAAGGTGGATATCATTACATCAACATTACATAATAGATAGGGATACATACATAAGGCATACAATGCCACATGAATACAACACCATCTTACATAAGAGCACCATCCGACTACGGATGAAACACAAACAGAAACTCATACGAATCCACCCTGCTAGCCCAGGCTGCCGACCTAGAACCTATCCCCTGATCGAAGAAGAAGCAGAAGAAGAACTCCAAAACAAGCAAACATCGCTCTCGCGTCATGATCATCGCATAACCTGCACCTGCAACTTGTTGTAGTAATCTGTGAGCCACGAGGAGTCAGCAATCCCATTACCATGGGTGTCAAGACTAGCAAAGCTTAATGGGATATGAAGGGGTAAAGTGGTGAGGTTGCAGCAGCGACTAAGCATATATATGGTGGCTAACATACGCAAATAAGAGTGAGAAGAGAAGCAATGGAATGGTCGTGAAGCTAGCAATGATCAAGAGGTGATCTGAACTCCTACTTATGTCAAACATAACCAAAAAACCGTGTTCACTTCCCGGACTCCGCCGAAAAGAGACCATCATGGCTACACACGCGGTTGATGCGTTTTAATTTGTATCTGGTGTCAAGTTATCTACAACCAAATATTAACAAATTCCCATCTGCCACATAATCGCGGGCACGGTCTCGAAAGTTTATACCCTGCAGGGGTGTCCCAGGAAGACCCGATCAGTCTCGAAATCCCGGTTTACAAGACATTTCGACAATGGTAAAACAAGACCAGCAAAGCCGCCCGATGCGTTGACAATCCCGATAGGAGCTGCACATATCTCGTTCTCAGGGCAACACCGGATGAGACAGGCTACGAGTAAAACCAGACTTTGAGTTTCCCCGAGGTGGCCCAGCAGGCAGCTCGGTTCGGACCAACACTTAGACAAGCATTGCCCATGGGGGGGCTAAAATAAAGATGATCCTCGGGTTAATTACTCCCAAGGGAAATGTAGGTGGTGGTGAGGCAAATGGTAAAACGAAGGTTAGGCCTTGCTGGAGGAGTTTTATTCAAAGCGAACTGTCGAGGGGGTCCCATAAATTACCCAACCGTGTTAGGGACGCAAAATCCGGGAACATAATACCGATATGACGGAAACTAGGGCGGCAAGAGTGGAACAAAACACCAAGCATAAGGCCGAGTCTTCCACCCTTTACCAAGTATATAGATGCATTAATAATATAACAGATATTGTGATATCCCAACATAATCCTGTCCATCATGGAGCAATCTTCAACTTCACCTGCAACTAAAAATGCTATAAGAGGGGCTGAGCAAAGCGGTAACATAGCCAAACAATGGTTTGCTAGGAAGGGTGTAAAGGTTAGAGGCTGACATGGCAATTTGGGAGGCTTGAAGAACAAGTGATAGGTAGCGCAACATAGCGATAGAACGAAGCAACTAGCATAGCAATGATAGTAGTGAGATCCAGTGTAGCGGTCATCTTGCCTGAAATCCCGCTAGGAAGAAGAACGAGTCCATGAAGAAGATGAACGGGAGTAGTCAAACGAATCCTCACAATCGCAACACTACCGGAACTAAGAAGCAACACCAGAAAGAAACAAACAACATGGTAAATGCACAAGCATAGACATGGAATGATGCACAATCAAATATGATGCATGTCCGGTTTAAAGAGGCATGGCAATTTGCAACAAACAACACTACAAATTAAGTGGAGCTCAACATGCAACGAGTTGCATATTGATGAAACACCACATGCAATTATTTAGTTTGATCTCGTTATACGCTACTCAACAATATTAAATGTTGTTAAACGTGGCAAGAGGTGAAGCATAATGAAACTAACTATCTAGGCAATTTTAAATGAGGCCGGAAACAACAAACAACAATTCTGAAAAATCCCCATATGCATATTTTAGATTTGGTACTGTTCTGCCCTAAACCATATTTTATTGTTGTTAAGCAGTAAATCAAAGTGCACCAAGTTAATCTATGCATTTTTCCACCCCATTTACATATAAAGTTTCTTTAATTCGGAGTTACGGTTATTTAGTTATGAAATAAATCATTTTAGCATGTGATTTATGCAAATTAATGCAAACAGCAATTTTAAACATGGATGAAAGTGGCATATTATTAATCTACACAAAATTCTAAGCAATTTACATGTTTAAACCATTTTAATCCGATGCACCGTTCATGAGTTATTATATGCATGATGCTTAGGGGTTTTTCTGCAAATCTATAAAACCTGGATAATAGCTAAATTTGCAGCAGTAAAAAAACACGAAATGGGCTGAAACTACTGGGCGCAGGACACCAGTAGCAGTAGCAGAATCGGGCCAAGCCCAAGTAGGAACAGGGTAGTGGCATTGGGGATCTGCTCACCATGGGCCAAGGCCCGGTCGGTGGAGAGAGTGGCCGGCAGGGGCGACGCTGGGTCTTGGTGCTGATCTGGCCCAAGTGCGTGAGGCGCATGGTAAACGGGGACGAGCGGGCAAGCTGCTGCTGCTTGTTCTTGAAGAATGGAAACAGTTGCAGGTTCAGGGCGACGGACGGCGGGAACTGCTGCCGGCGACGTGGGACTTGGCGCGACGCTGGAGAGGAGGCAGGCTGCAGACTCGCCGTGGCTCTGACAGGGGAGGTAGAGAGGCCCAGTGGTGCTGGTGGCCTCAGGTGCGGTCGAGGTACTCGGCGACGCGGATGCCGGGGCTGGGGTTCTCTGCCGCGGGTGTGGAAGGAGGAGCTCGGGGAGGCCGTGGCATGGGGTCGGTGGAGATCGACGCTGGCGTGGCTCAGCTCCATCGGCTCCGGTCGGTGGTGAGCTCCTGTTCAGAGAAACAGAGAGGAGAGATCGTGAGGGAGAGAGGGAACCGGAGGGAAGGGGAAAACGGAAGAAGGACACGACAGGGTGTTGCAGCCTGGTCCTAGATGCCAGTGGTGGTGCTCGGACAGTTGGGGCCTTGGGCGCTCGCGGCTGCAAGAGCTCCTGCTCCTGCGGTCGTAGACGATAGCGGCTGCAGCCGGTGGACGAGGGGATCCAGGGGAGGCACTGGTTGGTGAGGAGAGATCGAGAGGTGGAGGGCTATGGATTGGAGGCCAAGAGGATTTTTGGATCAAGGGTGCGGCCATCTGGATCGATGAGGAGAGCAGGTGGGAATCGGGAGGGATCCCGAGGTGGGAGATGAGTGCAGCGGCGGCAGGGACAAATCTCCTAGAATTTAGGGTTGGCAGGTAGGTAGGTGGTCTATTTATAGTGAAATGAGGGGAATTTTTGGGACATCCGATTTAAATCAGACGGACGGGAAAAATAGACGAGGGGAGTTCAATAAATAAACCAAAGATATTTTAGGGATATTTGGGGATGATCTGTATGCAACGGTGATGAATGAGCAGTATGGGTTCAGGCAGTTTCGGACGCGCGCGAGGGGTCTGACAAAGGGTCACAGAGACAAAGGGGTTTGATAGGCTGAGATGAGAGAGAGAAGAGAGTGGCCCGGTTGAACTGAGAGAAGGTCAACAGAGACAAGAAAGAAGTGGCAACTACAAGCAGATGCAAGTTTTATGAAAACATGGAGATGCAATGCACATGATGCTATGAAATGAAATGCAAGACATGAACAAAATGCAAAACAAAGACAAAAATCCAACCACGAAGCAAATATCAAATCGCATCTCTGGAAAAGCCAAGAGTTGGAGTTATGAATGTGGAAAGTTGTATCCGGGGCGTTACCGAATCACTTGGTGCTTGTGAACCGTGCCTCATGGGAAAGATGACTAAAACTCCGTTCTCCAGAACAATGGAACGAGCTACTGACTATTGAGGCTCGTGGCAAATATCGTTATTTTCTTACCTTCAAAGATGATTTGAGCAGATATGGTTATATCTACTTAACGAAGCATAAGTCTGAAACATTTGAAAAGTTCAAAGAATTTCAGAGTGAAGTGGAAAATCATCGTAACAAGAAAATAAAGTTGCTACGATCTGATGGTGGAGGTGAATATTTGAGTTACGAGTTTTGTCGGGGGGATGGACCCCGGGCAGGCAACGGAACCCGGATCCTCTTCAAGAACAATGGGGCTGGCACTGCCCCTCAAAACCAGCATGCGCTTGGCCGGGTCGCTCGACCCGGCCAAGCCCCGCAAGCCGGCCAGACTCGCCAACCCGGCAAGACACATCGACTCGGCCCCAACAACTAGCGCGATACAACCCAACCCGGCGCAACCAAGGCTTCCCCAACAAGCCGACCCCACCCGTGGCGTACACCGCAATCCAGCCACGGGTCAGCTCCCATCCCATCCAGGCCGTACAATGGGACGAGACTTCAATCACATATGACCAAGACAACAGTGCTTCTGCCCATGCCTATGGTCACCTGGAGCGTGGCAAAAGTGCCCCTCACCTACCCACTGACCAGGGCTGGCGTGGCAACAATGCTCCCACCCTCATCGCTGACGGCAGCAAGCGGCAACCTGACAAAGAGCCACTGTACATGAATCGACTCGGCCACGCCCTGACGATCGACAAGACAGCGCATAGTCCCCCTAGGCACGCGGGGCCCGCACCTAGGGGAACCTGGCGAACCACAAGCCCCCAGCCGGACCAAGCTCGGGATCTCGGACACCGACAATACGGACCCATCGACTCGGCGTATTACCATTGTAACCCTGGTGGGTTGGTCTATAAAACCCCCCAGGAGCCCACACACACAGGAGCATGAAGATGTGGTGTGTAATGTACGTAGAGAGAGGCAAGCAGGCAAGAAACAGATACAAGAGAAAAGCAAGTAAGCATAGGACTAGCCACCAAACAGCAACACCGGAGAGAAGGAGCAGCCCAAGCCTTGGCCAGCTTCCTTCCTCCTCCATACAGCTCCAGGAGCCGCATTGTACTATCGATCATCCAACTACACTAGGAAGGACTAGGGGTATTATCTCTCCGGAGAGCCCCGAACCTGGGTATGTCCGGCGTCCTGCGCCCGCTCATGCCAACCTCGCCTCTGGAGTCCACCAGCGCCCTCGAGCCTCCTCCTCTCTTTAGCCATCCCTTGGCATCTGCCGTGCGCTCACCACGATAGTTGGCGCCCACCATGGGGCAGCTCAAGGAGCTGGCCGGCAGCATGCTTCAAATGGGGCCTTTCTGCTACTCCGACGAGTCTGTCATGCTGGCGGACGACATCGTCGGCGCGCTCGCCGCCTCCTTCACCGCGTTGCGCATCTCCGATGCGTCCGCGGCCAACGAGTACCCCTGCGAGGTCCTCAGCTACTCTGACTCTCCCCTCTCCCTCGGTGGTGGCATTGCCACTAGGGCAATGGACGTCCATGTGGAGGTTTTTGTCACCGGCGATGGCGCCTCCTCCTCGTCGAGCAAGACCAGGAAGGCCGCAGAAGCCAGGGCCGCAGCGGAACAGACCGAGCCATCCGATCCGCTGCTCACCGTGATGCAGAGCCTCTACATCCCCATCGGCACCGACGTCCATGCCACCAACGTTGCCGAGGCCCAAACCCAGCTCGAGGAAAGGCGCCAGCAGATGCTGGACCTGTCCGAGACGCTCGGCGCCACAAAGTGTCGCCTGGAGGCCGCTTAGCTGGAGCACGACGCCCACCACGGATTCGCGCCCGCCGCGGCCGAGCCAAGCTGGGTCACCGATGTGCGTACCCGGGGAGGAGCGATCGGCCGGGCCCTCGGCGCCGTCCGAACCGTCTACGAGACCCCAGTGAAGAACATGTGCGCTGCCCAGGCAGCCGCAGTCTGCCTGCAACGACTCATGGGTGAAGAGCTGCAGGAGCGCATCGGGCGGATGCGTGAGCTCCTCAATGCGGCCAACACCCAGCAGGATCGCCTCAACCAACTCGCCAAGCCGGCGGGATCCGGCTCCGCCCGCCTTGGCGGTCCCGGCGAACTTTTGCACACAGCTTCCTCGCAGCCCGGCGAGGCGCACTCCGGCCAAGCCCGGACTCTGCGCGACCCGGCCGCTACAGCCATCGGCGGATTGGGCGACGAGGCCATCCCAGAGATCCAGCGCGGACCTGGCCTGCATGGCCGGTGTCCGGCTCCAACCGACCCGGCCCGTCGGGGCCTGGCCGCCAGTCGACTCGGCCCGCGCGCCATCGACGACGCTGACGCTCGCCACCGCCTTGATCAGCTCGCTCGCTCCTTGGAGATGGAGGAGAGCGGCGCTATCAGGCCAGTGTGCTTCGAACCGCGCATCTGGGAGGAGCCCTTTCCCAAGGGGTTCATGCTCCCCTGCGACACCCCCAAGTACAACGGGACGGTGAAGCCAGAAGACTGGCTCACAGACTACACCATGGCCACTGGCATCACCGGTGCCAATCGTCGTCTCGCCGTGTGCTACGCACCGCTCATGCTCCAAGGGTTGGCCCGCACATGGTTGAATAGCCTGCCGATGGGCAGCATCAACACGTGGGTGGACTTCGAGGAAGCCTTCATCCGCAACTTCACGGGGACCTACAAGCGACCCGGCTGCCCTAGCCAGCTTGACATGTGCGTGCAAGGGCCGACAGAGACCGGTCGCGAGTACCTCGTACACTGGACCGAGCTCCGGAATAGCTGCGAGGGTGTCCATGAAGTCCAGGCGATCCAGTACTTCGTCAGCGGGTGCTGAGACGGCACCCTCCTCAAGCACAAGCTCTTAGGCTCCGAGCCGGCCACCATGGCCGCACTCATGGTGACGGTGGACAAGTACGCCAACACCGACTCCGCCATGATGATCCAGGTGGTGCTGGATGAAGCCGACAAGGCGAAGCCGGTTCCCCCTCCGAAACCGGCCGGCAAAAGCAGCCGGCAACAGCATCACCAGAACAACAAGCGCAAGGCCGACCAGCCGGTGCAGCGTCACCACAACCGGCTCGTTGCAGCCGCCGAGCCCGCAGCGGACCTGGCGCCGAAGCGCCCGCAACCCAGCAAGATGACATGGCAACCCGCCATGAGCTTTGAGCAGATGCTCAATGCTCCCTGCAAGCACCACAGCGGCGCAAAACCCTCCACGCACACGCTTCGACAGTACACCATCACCAAGTGCATCATGAGGGGCGACGTCCCGCCTCCTCCGGCTCCGGCTCCAGGCGCGGGACAGTGGCCTCCGCCGCCACCGCCGCCTCCAGCTGGCAGCGCGATTCGCACCGATGCCTACCCGGACCAAAACACGGCATACGTCATCTTCACCAGCCGCGATGACGACAAGCACAGCGAGCACCTCCTTCGGCAGGAGGTGAACACTGTCATCCCGGCCAAGCCGTAGTTCATGCATTGGTCGGATCGCCCGATCACCTGGACCAGGGAGGATCATCCGGCAGTCATGCCGAGCCCGAGTGGTTACGCCCTCGTTCTCAACCCTACCATCGTTGCGCAGCGCACATGCAAGTTCTCCCGAGTCCTCATCGACGGTGGCAGCAGCATCAACATCCTCTACCGCGACACGATGACCAAGCTCGGCCTCAAGGCCGAGGACCCGGAGCCGACCCGGACGATCTTCCACGCCATCGTGCCCGGCCTCTCCTGCTCCCCCATTTGCCGGGTCCGGCTCGATGTCCTATTCGGCGATAGCAGCCACTTCCGACGCGAACCGATCTGGTTCAAGGTGCTGGACCTGTCCAGCGCGTATCACGCGTTGCTGGGCCGGCCCGCACTCACCAAGTTCATGGTGGTTCCCCACTACGCGTATCTGAAGATGAAGATGCCGGGTCCCAAGGGCCTCATCACCGTCACCGGTGACTACCGCAATTCCATGGAGTGCGCCCGAGACGGCGCCAAGTTGGCCGAGTCGCTGGTCATTGCCGAGGAGCGGCGCCAGCTCGATCGGATCGTTGCCCTGGCTGGCGAGGCCTCCGTTGCGTCGATCACGACCCCGGACCCAGCCGACAAGGCCGCCTTCAAGACCTCCAAGGAGACCAAGAAAGTGCAGCTCAACCCGGAAGACCCCAGCTGCAACAAGTACGTTGTCATAGGCGCCCGCCTCGACACCAAATAGGAAGGCGAGCTCGTCGACTTCCTCCTTGAGAATCGGGATATCTTCGCATGGACCCCCAAGGACATGCCGGGTATCCCGAGGAAGTACGCTGAGCACAAACTTCACATCCGCAAGGACGCCAAGCCTGTCCGTCAACCCCTACGACGATTTTTCGAAGAGAAGAGAAGAACCATTGGTGAAGAGGTCGCCAAGCTTTTGGCGGCCGGCTTCATAATGGAAGTGTTTCACCCCGAGTGGCTGGCCAATCCAGTCCTCGTCCTGAAGAAGAACCAGACCTGGCGCATGTGTATCGACTATACCAGCCTCAACAAGGCCTATCCCAAGGATCCGTTCGCTCTCACACGGATCGACCAAGTCACCGACTCGACCGCCGGGTGTGAACTCCTGTCCTTCCTGGACACTTACTCCGGCTACCACCAGATCAAGCTGGACCCGGCCGATGCCCTGAAGATGTCCTTCATCACGCCCTTTGGGGCGTATTGCTACATCACCATGTCGTTGAGCTTGAAGAACGCCGGTGCCACCTTGCAACGCTACATGCAGAAATGCCTGCTGCCGCAACTCGGCCGCAATATCCACGTGTACGTGGACGACATCGTGGTGAAGACCAAGTAGCACCTCATGCTCCTCGACAATTTGAAGGAAACATTCGCCTACCTCCGCGAATACATGGTCAAGCTTAACCCGGAAAAATGCGTCTTCGATGTCCCAGCCAAAAAACAACTCGGCTTCCTCATCTCGGAACACGGCATCAAGGCGAACCCGGAGAAGATCAAGGCCATCGAGCACATGCGCAAGCCGGCTCAGCTGCGCGATGTCCAGAAGTTCAACAGATGCTTGGCCTTGGTTAGCCGCTTTCTAAGCCGGCTGAGCGAGAGGGTGCTACCCCTGTACCAGCTGATGAAGAAGACAAGCCCGTTCGAATGGATTGGCAAGGCAGACGAGGCCTTCCAAGACCTCAAGCGCATGCTCTCCACTACACCAGTCCTGGCCGCGCCAACCGACAAGGAGCCGTTGTAGCTCTACATTGCCGTGACCTCGCAGGCGGTTAACACGGTGCTGGTGGTCGAGCGACCAGAGAAGGGCAAGATCCAAGTCGTCCAGCACCCAGTCTACTACCTAAGCGAGATGCTCTCCATCTCCAAGAAGAACTACCCGCACTACCAGAAGATGTGGTACGGCGTGTACCTCACTGCCAAGAAGCTAAATCAGTACTTCCAAGAGCACGTCGTCACCGTCGTCAGCACATCGCCTATTGGAGAAATCATCAGGTGCCGGGATGCCTCTGGCCGGGTGGCCAAGTGGGTGATCCAGCTAGCCGGCCACACCATCCTCTACGAGCCCTACACAACCATCAAGTCTTAGGCCCTGGCCGACTTCCTCGTCGACTGGACCGAGACCCAGTA
This sequence comes from Triticum aestivum, assembly GCF_018294505.1. NCBI lineage: Eukaryota > Viridiplantae > Streptophyta > Magnoliopsida > Poales > Poaceae > Triticum > Triticum aestivum. Next base: position 594,277,321 of record NC_057801.1, on the reverse strand, counting down.
CTTGCCGCCGCCCCCCGACTCGATGGATTGGCGCATGCACTTCGACGGGTCCAAGATGGGACTCGGCTTGGGGGCCGGCGTCGTACTGTCATCCCCGAAGGGCGACCAGCTCCGCTACACGCTCCAGATCCACTTCGCCGCCTCCAACAATGTCGCCGAGTACAAAGCCCTCGTGCACGGCCTCCGGCTTGCCAAGGAACTCGGCATCCGGCGCATCCTGTGCTACGGCGACTCAGACCTGGTGGTGCAACAGTGCTCTGGTGAATGGGACGCCCGCGACTCCAACATGGAAAGCTACCGCTTCCTCGTCCAGAAGCTGTCCGGATCCTTCGAGGGCTGCGAGTTCCTCCACGTCCCGTGCGGAGAATGAAACAGCCGACATGCTCGCCAAGATCTCCTCGTCAAGACAAGCCATCCCGTCCGGCGTCTCCCTCGAGCACTTGCGCAAGCCGTCCGTCAAGCCATCGCCGGACTCTGAGTCCATCCACGTTCCAGATGACCCGACCGCACCTCAAGCCGGCCCGGGGGCTGCTGAACCCGGCCCGGGGGCTGCTCAGCTCGACTCGGCCACCATCGTCCCAGACCCGGCGGTCGCCATACTCGACCCGGGGGCTTCTCAACCCGGCTCGGGGGCTACCGACTCGGAACCCACCCTGGTGGACGTCTTCACTGTGGTTACGGCTCCATCTTGGGCCCTCCAAATATTAGAATTTCTGGAGAACGGGATTCTCCCCATGGACGAGACCGAAGCTCGGCAAGTACAGCACCGGGCGTCCGCCTACATCATCGTCAACAACGAGCTCGTCAAGCACAGCTCCACCGGCATATTCCAGCGCTGCGTCGAGCAGGAACAGGGCATCGACATCCTCCTCGACATACATCAGGGCGAGTGCGGGCACCACGCTGCATCGCGATCCCTGGTGGCCAAAGCGTTCCGCCATGGTTTCTACTGGCCCACGTCCCTCAAAGATGCCGAGTCTCTCATCCTCAAATGCGAGGGGTGCCAGTGCTTCAGCAAACGCAGCCACCAGCCGACGTCAGCTCTCCGCACCATACTGATCGCCTGGCCCTTCGCGGTCTGGGGACTTGACATGGTGGGACCCTTCAAAACCGCTCGAGGCGGCATGACGCACCTGCTGGTGGCAGTGGACAAATTCACCAAGTGGATCGAGGCAAGACCAATCAAGAAACTGGACGGGCCAACAGTCGTCCGGTTCATCAAGGGCATAGCGATGCACTACGGCATGCCAAACAGCATCATCACGGACAACGACACCAACTTCGCCAAGGGCGCGCTCAAGCAATACTGCTCCGTCTCCGGCATCCGCCTCGACCTGGCCTCCGTTGCACATCCGCAGTCCAACGGGCAGGTCGAGCGGGCCAACGGACTCATCCTGTCCGGCGTCAAGCCACGACTCCTTGAGCCACTCATCCGCTCACCCGGCAGCTGGCTTGACGAGTTGCCGGCAGTTCTCTGGAATCTACGCACCACGCCGAATCGGTCGACCGGGTTCACCCCATTCTTCCTCGTTTATGGAGCCGAAGACGTCATCCCAACCGACGTCGAGTTTGACTCGCCGCGCGTCGCGATGTATACCGAAGCTGAAGCTAGAGAGGCACGGGAAGATGGCGTCGACCTACTCGAAGAAGCATGCCTCCTGGCGCTCAGTCGTTCGACCATCTACCAGCAAGGCCCGAGGCACTACAACAGCAAGAAGATCAAGCCCCTCGTGTTCTGCAAGGGTGACCTCGTCCTCTGACTCGTCCAAGAGCAGGCAGGCCAGCACAAGTTGTCCCCTCCATGGGAGGGCCCATTCATTGTGAGCAGGGCCTTGCGCGACCGTAACGCCTACTACCTCATCGATGCATGCAAGTCAAAGAAGTGCAAGAAGGACACCGCCGATGAAGAAACGACCCAGCCGTGGAACGCGGAACTCCTCCGCCCGTTTTACAGTTAGCCGCACAAGTGTATGTATCATCGACTTTTGAAAACGCATGAAACTATAGGGTCCCCGAACGAGACTCGGGGGCTGCCTTTTGTCGACCAATTTATCGTGTCCCCATTTTTCTACATCACTATACAAGTGAACCTGGCCACCGGTCCGAGTCGCTCGACCCGGGGCTCGGGGGCTGGCCGGCTCGGTCGCCACCCCGCCGCCTTACTTGGTGATTCCTGAGAAAGTTAGGATACCGCGGCCCACCACTACGCCCTAAAGCCACAGATCCAGCTTTGGCTGTCGGCGGGCAAGCACAGCAGGCCAAAGCTTCTTTTGTGCTTCATACACTAAGTCAAAGGCTGTCGGGTCGATCAACCCGGCCCGCCATTCATCAAATGAACAGCCACACGACCGGCTGCTCGCCAACCGGCTTCGCCGGATTGCCGCCAGCCGGCCCAGTGGGTGTTTCACTCGCGCTCAACGTTTCGAGAGACCCAAGTCCTACGCTCCGTCTGACTCGCGGCGGGGAGGTTTGAAAAAGGAAAAGCGCATGAAATCGGTCCAAAAAACGGAAGGCAAAAGCAAAAGCACTCATGACATTTACACACAAATATTTAAGAAAAGGCCCACGGCCCGAGTTCATTACACCCTAAAACCCCCAGTGGGTGGGTGGACCTGCTACTTAACAAATTTTACAAAGTGTCTCAGGCATCTCCAGCGCAGCGTCGCGACGTCGACGGCTCTCCCCTGGCGGCCTCCGGGTCCAGCAAGACACCAGTGTCCTCCTCGGCATCCGCGTCACCATAGACGCCCGTCTCCTTCGAGCTCCCCTCCGGATCATGGAGAAGCAAGCCGTAGTCGTCACCGTCCACGACCCTGCCATCTTCTGTCCACTCCGGATGCAACTAGTCGTGGAAGGCAAACTCGGTGGTGTAGCTGGCCCGAGAGGCGATCTGGACAGTTTGCTTCTGCAACAACTACTCCGAGCTGGCCCGCTGGCCCATCAGCGCATCCAGCTGAAGATCCGGATGCCAAGACAGTGTGAACCGAAGCGCCATCTCAGCACCAGCACGAGCGGCGGAAATGCGCCACTCACCAAGCCGGTCCGACCCCATCTCCAACCAACGCGACAGGCGCGAGAAGCTGCTCGGTTGGACGGAATCTGGCCAGAGGGCCGCCGTCATCGTGGTGCCGGCTATCGGTGTCAAAACTGGCGGATCTCGGGTAGGGGGTCCTGAACTGTGCGTCTAAGTCTAATGGTAACAGGAGACTGGGGACACGATGTTTCCCCAAGTTCGGGCCCTCTCAATGGAGGTAATACCCTACTTCCTGCTTGATTGATCTTGATGATATGAGTATTACAAGAGTTGATCTACCACGAGATCAAAGAGGCTAAACCCTAGAAGCTAGCCTATGGTATGATTGTTGTCGTGTCCTACGGACTAAACCCTCCAGTTTATATAGACACCGGAGGGGGCTAGGGTTACACAAATTCGGTTTACAGAGGAGGAGATCTACATCTGAATCGCCAAGCTTGCCTTCTACGCCAAGGAGAGTCCCATCCGGACACGGGATGAAGTCTGTCTTGTATCTTCATAGTCCAACAGTCCGGCCAAAGTATATAGTCCGGCTGTCCGGATACCCCCTTATCCAGGACTCCCTCAGTAGCCCCCGAACCAGGCTTCAATGACGATGAGTCCGGCGCGCAGACTGTCTTCGGCATTGCAAGGCGGGTTCTTCTCTAAATCCGGTGTACCCGTCGTAGCGAATAGTGACCGTCCTCCCAGTAAGGTTGTACTCCTCGGATTCTGTGCTTCAATAATGGCCAGCTCCACGTGTCGATCGAAGACGAGGGGCCGGGGAATTTTTGCATTCGCCACCCTAATCTCGTAGGTGAGCCGTTTATTTGAGGAGACGGGGATCTTCAAATACAAATCACACCATCTTCCCCCAAGCAAGCATTCTGCAGAGCGCGCCCGAAAGAGGCCATCCCATCATGACCGGTCGCCGCAGCCCTGCTCGCCGCTACCCCAGCTCGAAGCCAGGGGATTGGGAAAAGTGTTCCATCCCTCACAGCCGCCTAATAGAGCTACAGACCAACGGGTTCCTTCCTCCCGCATACATGGTCCCCGTCTGATCCGGACTAGCCACCTATAATGGCGGGGAGCAAGCAGAGAGATTCCCTAACCCATCTCAGGGGGAGTGGGTATGCCTTGTCCCATATCTGCTAAGAGGCGTCGGGTTTCCAATCCACCCATTCCTCCGCGGGCTCCTGGAGTTCTACAGTCTCTAGTTGCATAATCTTACCCCCGCCTCCATACTACACATTGCGGGCTACGTTGCCCTATGCGAGCTGTTCCTGGGCTGCGAAGCTCATTTCGAGCTATGGAAGAGGTTATTTTTCCTCGTCCCCCGCAACCAGGAGGGATCTATATATCAAGTGGGCGGAGCCAAAATATGGCGCATTGCCCAGACCAGATACCTGTCTGGTACTCCCAAGAAGGCGTCCAAAGACTGGCCCTCGGAGTGGTTTTATGTTGATGACGTTCCCCTTCCGAACTTAGTCCGGACGGGCCTTCCTAAGTTTACCAATACTCCGCTGAACAAATGCCAAAGCTGGCGCCCTCGAAGCCCCCAGGAGGAAGAAAACAGAGAAGTCTTCTATCTGATGAGCCGGATACAAAACCTGGCCAAATCAGGATTGACAATAATCGAAGTTATGTCAATATGCATAATAAGGGGAGTGCAGCCACTTCAATATAGGGGAAAACCCATGTGGCACTTCAATGGAGAAGACGATGCCTCCCGCTGTGGTTGCAAAGGTCCGGACTCCGCCACATCTTTGGCGAGGATACTATCCGAATTGTACAAGGGAGAAGAAGAGGAGTTCCTCCGCATTAAACCGCGGGATGGATTTTCCATGTACAACCCCCGAAGCTGGGTAAGTTGTCATATTTTACTCCACTCTATTCGTTCTTACCTTCTTTGCCACAATTATTTACCTTGCTGTTTCAAAACAGGAACTAAGGAAGGCCGTGAAAGAGTTCAACAGCCCCTCTCCGCAGCCAGAGGATCCCGGCCGGGCTCTCGACCCCGGATTTGAAGAAGATCCGGACATATCCGTGGAATTCGTCGATGGGACTTTCTATCAGGCAAGCAGTGGCGGCTCTTTAGTGGCCATCATCACGGATCATCCCGGACTGCTTCCCGTGTCGCATGTAAGTAATGTCGGGGTTCCAAGCTTCTGAAAGGATTCCTTCGCTTTGCCGTACCTTATGATCACACGCCGTGTTTTTATAGAAACGGCGGTCGGGACGCCATGCGGAACCCGCGGGGGCCTCTCAGCAAGAGGCGCCTAGACAAGGTAGGCTTAAAAGGAACGCGGTTAGGAGCGGCACACATGCGCAGAGGTATTCATTGAACTTACCCCATTGTCCATTTGGTCTATTTGTCAAGGCGTGACGGCTTTCATTATGTCCTGTCAGGAAGCGCCGGACTATGTCCGGGGACCCTACCGGCCACGCCTCAAGCAGCCGGATTCCTGGACCGGATTCACAGGCGGAGGCTGATGTGGGGACAGTGCCAAACTGTCCTCCTACGGAGGATATGGATATGCTTTCCGCCACAAAGTCAGAAGTGGAGAGCGCCATGAATCACCGGCGCCGACGGGCCGTACTCCGCGCTGGTATTTTTTCCGAAGAGGCATTCAATGCCTTCAATTTCGGACACGCCTATATCCGCGCTGCTCAAGATGGACTTGCCAGAGGAATGGACCAGTATGTGAAGGATATACGAGTAAGAGAATTTAATAAGTATGTGTAGTAGTAGCCCCTGAGACTTGAAACAGTTGGCACAACTGATTTAAGGATCATTAAATGCATATGTTCTTGTAGAGAAGAATACCCAGTTGTCTCAAGAGCTAGAGGAGTGTAAGGCCCAGATGAAGGCTAATGTAGCCGAACAAGAGGGATCCAAAAAGATTTCTTCTAGTAACAATTTCCTTCTACTAGTTTGCGTGTTCGGCATGGTTTATAAATCTGAAAAAATATTCGGCAGACAATCCCGGAGGAAATCCAGAGACTGTGGGAGATAATGAGCTGCATCTGCGAAGTCAGCTGAAGGCGGGCGAACGCGTGCTGACGCAGTCTTTCCAAGAGAGGAATAAGCTGCAAGATGCTAATCTCCAACTGAGCGTCGAATTGAAAGATGTTCGGCCTCAGCTCGCAGACTCCGTGAAGGAGAACCGGAGGCTTCGACGCGGCATTTATAGTAAGTGCTTGAACGAACTGTGGTATAGTTCAGCGAGGAGGCGTATTGACAGAGTTTTGTCTGCAGGTATGTTGACGGGATGCCCTGAAGAGGAGATGCCCGGTTCCACAGCCAATATGCTGCAAGAGCTTTCACAACTGCACGAACGAGCTCGGCAGGTGATGCGGGGTATTGCCCAGCCTTTGTGGCCATCCGCTTCCCTGCTAGGAGGCATGAGCGAACTTGTAGAGATGCTCAAAGGAGCACGGCGACGCTTCCGATTATGGAAGGTATCAGCTTGCCGGCAAGGTGTGAGGGAAGCTTGGGCCATGGTGAAGATGATATACGCCAAGGCTAACCCGAACCATATGGCCGAAGTTGGACCGGCTGGGCCAGATGGACAAGAGATACCCGTTAGTTTTGTGTATGATCAAGTAGCGTTAGTTGCAAAGTATTCCCAGCGGGATTGTAAGTTAGACAGCCTGTTGGATGGTATAGAGGAAGAGTACAGCCAGTCGACATGATTATGTAATTTGAACGGGCTCATGTACTCCCTAGCCGGATTGAAAATCATTTATCATGACGGACCTTTTCGCTTCAGCCCCCGGATCTGACAGTCCGGGGTGTATCCGAATACCCACACAGTTATGAAAACCCGGGGTATGCGTGGAAACCATGTGTAGGGGTCATAAGTGCTTGAACAGACAAGTACCCAACTAGTTAAGTTATATTACATGGATAGTAAGAAACATCTTCCAGATAGAATAGTTCCGTTAGGGGTTCCTTTCTTTGGGTACGCATGCATCGATGTGCATGTCCGAACTGCGAACAGAAGCGCAGAAAACAAAACATCTGGGTATTTTTGTTGTTCTGAACGAGAACATCTTTTGTTCACCGACCGAATATTCCCTTAAGAACGCTAGCTTTCGGCTTCACCCAGTCTGAGGTACACATCCGGCTCAACCGGCAGTAACAATCACAAAGGTGCTCCCCTTATGCCCTAGCTGAATTAACGAGAACGCAGGGCATAAATACAAGAGCCAGGCAACCCAGGATGGCCAAAACTTAAGTCATATCGATGCATATAATGGTGAAGAAAAGGCACATATGGAAAGAAAAATGCATATGTGGCCGGCAAGAAGCCATTAAAAGTGGTTATATTTAGCTTCCGAATAGGAAGCCCCCAGGTATAGTGTGCACGCATAATGCGGCCGGAGTGCTCAGGGCATCCATACATTTTTAAGGCTGTAAAAAAAGGGGAGAGAAAGGAGGAAAGGGAACATAATTGAAGAAGCAGAGTGAAGGAGACGAACACTGGGTCCGGCGCTAGGCGTAGAATCTCCGGAGTCTAGCCACGTTCCATGGGTTCGGCTCGAGTCTGTTATCAGATGCGCTGCGCAGACGGTACGCTCCTCCGGTGAGAACTTTATCAATGATGAAGGGACCCTCCCACTCGGGTTTGAGCTTGTCCTTCTTCTTCTCAGGTAGGTGTAGAACGAGTTCGCCAATGTTATAAGTTTTGGACCGTACTTCTCTGCTTTGATACCTTCGAGCCTGTTGCTGATAGAATGCGGAATGGGCTTTAGCGACATCACGCTCCTCCTCCAAAGCATCTAAGTTGTCCTGCTGGTCTAGCTCGGCTTCCTTCTCTTCATACATGCGCACGCGAGGTGAGTCATGAATTATGTCGCAGGGCAGCACTGCTTCTGCGCCGTACACCATAAAAATGGTGTGTATCCGGTGGTGCGATTCGGCGTGGTCCGCAGCCCCCAGAGTACGGAGTCGAGTTCCTTGACCCAATGCGTGTCTGATTCCTTCAAGGATCGCACTAGTCTGGGTTTGATGCCGCTCATAATAAGACCATTTGCACGTTCGACCTGACCGTTTGTTTGGGGGTGATAGACAGAGGCGTAGTCGAGCTTAATGCCCATTTTGCCACACCAGGCTTTCACCTCCTCGGCTGTAAAATTCGAGCCGTTGTCAGTGATGATACTGTGGGGGACACTGTAGCGGTGTACAACCTCCGATATGAAGTCTATCACTGGTCTGGATTCGGCCGTTTTAACTGGTTTGGCTTCTATCCATTTGGTGAACTTGTCCACCATGACCAATAAGTATTTTTTCTTATGGCTTCCCCCTTTAAGGGGTCCCACCATATCCAGCCCCCAGACCGCAAAGGGCCAAGTTATGGGGATTGTTTGGAGAGCGGTAGGGGGCATATGGCTCTGATTGGCGAATAGTTGACAACCAACGCAATGTTGGACAAGGTCCTGTGCGTCTGCCCGGGCTGTCGGCCAGTAGAATCTTGTCCGAAAGGCCTTGCTCATGAGAGCTCGGGCTGCCGCGTGGTGCCCGCCTAGTCCGGAATGGATTTCAGCTAAGAGCTGCCGCCTTTCCTCTTTGGAGATGCATCGTTGGAGCACTCCGGTGGCGCTCTTCTTGTAGAGATCTCCTTCATGGACTTTGTAGGCTTTAGAGCATCGCACAATACAACGTGCCTCATTTTGGTCCTCGGGGAGCTCTTGCCTATTAAGGTAGGCCAAGAAGGGCTCGGTCCACGGGGCGATGACAGCCATTATTTCGTGGGCCGAAGATGTTATTTCGGCGGCAGAGCCTCCGATTATGTCAGAAGGTTCAGAATCTAGGGTTGTGTTCGGAGCCGGACTAATAGTGCCAGACTCCCCTTCCCATGCCTTTCTAAGAAGATATTAGGTGGGACCAGGTCACGTCTAGCGCCGATGCGGGCGAGGATATCTGCCGCTTGGTTATTTTCTCTGACCACATGGTGGAATTCGAGCCCCTCGAATCGAGCTGACATTTTGAGGATGACATTGCGCTAAGCCGCCATTTTTGGGTCCTTGGCGTCAAAGTCTCCATTTACCTGAGATATTGCGAGGTTCGAGTCCCCACACACTTCCAAGCATTGAATGCCCATGGAGACTGCCATCCGAAGACCATGCAATAGAGCCTCGTATTCGGCTGCATTGTTGGAGTTTGTGTATAATATTTGGAGGACGTACTGCACCATGTCTCTGGTGGGGGATGTCAGGACAACACCTGCCCCCAATTCGGCCAGCATTTCAGAGCCATCGAAATGCATAATCCAGTTTGAGTATGCGCCCTACTCTTTAGGGAGTTCAACCTCTGCCATTCGGCGACGAAGTCCGCCATTACTTGCGACTTAATGGCCCACCGTGGTTTGTATGTTATGTCGAACGGCAGGAGCTCAATAGCCCATTTAGCAATCCGGCATGTTGTGTCGCGGTTATTTATTATGTCATTGAGTGGTACTTCGGAGGCCACTGTGATCGGACACAATTGGAAGTAGTGTCGTAGTTTCCGGGATGCCATGAAGACCGCATACGCTCTCTTTTGATAGTGCGGGTACCGAGATTTGCATGGGGTGAGGACAGTGGACACGTAATATACTGGCTTTTGGAGCGGGAACTTGTGTCCGTCTGCCTCTCGTTCGACGACGAGCACTGCGTTCACAACTTGGTTTGTTGCGGCTATGTATAATAGCATGGGTTCGCCAATGTTTGGCGCGGTCAGGACTGGGTTGGTGGCTAAGAGTGCCTTTATTTCTTCCAGTCCGGCCGCGGCCGCATCCATCCACTCGAAGTGTTTGGTGCGTTGTAGAAGGCAATACAGGGGTAGTGCCTTTTCTCCTAAGCGGGAGATGAAGCGGCTTAAGGCAGCCACACATCCAATTAGTTTCTGGATCTGCTTGAGGCTTGTTGGGATAGCCAACTGTGACAGAGCTCGGATTTTTGCCGAATTGGCTTCAATTCCTCTATTGGAAACAATGAAGCCGAGCAATTTTCCGGAGGGTACTCCGAAGACACACTTCTCTGGGTTGAGCTTGATCTCGTATGTTCGGAGATTATCGAACATAAGCCTCAGGTCATCTATTAAAGTTTCGACCTGTCTTGTTTTAATAACCATGTCGTCTACGTAGGCCTCTACTGTCTTATCGATTTGTTTTTTCAGGCATGTCTGAATCATGCGTTGATAGGTTGCGCTGGCGTTTTTGAGCCCGAAGGGCATGGTGTTGAAACAGAAGGGGTCATACGGAGTGATGAAGGCAGTTGCGGCCTGGTCGGATTCCGCCATCTTTATTTGATGGTATCTGGAGTATGTGTCGAGGAAACACAATGAGTCGTGTCCTGCGGTGGCATCGATTATTTGATAAATGTGGGGGAGGGGGAAGGGATCCTTAGGGCAAGCTTTATTGAGGTCTTTGAAATCGACACACAAGCGCCAGGATTTGTCCTTTTTTGGTACCATTACCAAGTTTGCTAGCCAATCCGGATGTTTGATGTCTCTGATGAATCCGGCCTCGAGTAGCTTGGCTAGCTCTTCCCCCATGGCTTGCCGCTTAGGCTGTGAGAAGCGTCTAAGAGTCTGCTTGACTGGCTTGTATCCTTTTAGTATATTGAGGCTGTGTTCAGCCAGCCTGCGTGGGATGCCCGGCATGTCTGAAGGATGCCTGGCGAAAATATCCCAATTTTCATGCAGGAACTCTCGCAGTGCGGTGTCTATTGTGGGGTTCAGCTGTGTCCCGATGGAAGCTGTCTTCGAAGGGTCCGTCGGGTGGACCTGGAATTTGACTATCTCGTCCGCTGGTTTGAAGGAGGTGGATTTAGGTCGCTTGTCGAGTATCACGTTGTCTCTGTCCACTTTTGCTCGTAGTGTTGTCAGTTCATCGGCCGCGAGGGCTTCTGATAATGCCTCCAGGACGAGGGTGGCAGTTTTATTTTTGGAGCGGAGTGCGACGTCCGGATCGTTAGCTAGAGTGATGATTCCATTGGGCCCAGGCATTTTGAGCTTCATGTACCCATAATGGGGTATAGCCTGAAAGCTCGTGAATGCGTCCCGCCCCAAGAGGGCGTGGTATCCGCTGCTGAACGGGGCCACTTGGAATGTAATTTCTTCGGACCTATAATTCTCCGGCGTGTCGAATACCAAATCCAGTGTGATTTTTCCTGCGCATTGTGCCTCCCGACTAGGGATGATTCACTGAAGGTCATGCTGCTTCCTTCAATGAGGCTCTTGTCAATTTCCATATTGTTAAGGGTTTCCTCATAGATGAGGTTTAGTCCGCTTCCGCCGTCCATGAGCACATTTGTGAGCCTGAAGCCATCCACGATTGGGCTAAGGACCAAGGCGGCTGGTGCTCGGACTGTTCGGAATTGAGGTTTGTCACTGGCATTGTAAGTTATAGTCGTGTAGTTCCATGGGTTTATTGTTGCCACGTGGCAAACTTCTGCGAGGCTCCGCTGAGCTCGCTTGCGCCTATTATTTGAGGCGAAAGTCTTGAAGACTGTAAATACCATATTGTTGTCTCTGGTAGGATGTTGTTCTGCTGTATGTTTTATGAGGAGATCCTCGCTGCTCTTTGCTACCTGCCGGAGTATCCAACATGCTCTAAGGCTATGCGTTGGCATAGTATCCGGTGTGATGTGAATCTTGCACGACCCGTTTAGCCATTCTTCCAATACGGTTCCGCGCCTTGCGGCGGGCTTTATTTTTTTGGTACTTGAATCGGGTGACTTACGAGAGTTTACCCTTTTAGTTCGGATAGAGGATTTGGCTAGAGCCGGATTGTCCCAAAAACTTGTTTGGGTTTTCTAGGCGCTTTCCATCGTGCAGTACTTTTGCACTATGGACGCTAAGTCAGCAAAGTGTACTATGTCACGGCGACTTATATCATTGAGAATCCCTTTATCCGTGCAATTTTTGCAGAAGAGGGAGATTGCGTCTGCCTCGTGACAGTCCTTGACCCTGTTTATCACAAGGAGGAATCTGGCCTAGTAATGATGTACTATTTCTTGGGGCTCTTGTCTGATATGGGAAAGATTGGATAAATCTGGGTGGGTGGGCGGATTTGAATCCGAATCCCGACCCGATCTGGGACCCAGGGGCAAATAAGCATCCGAGCTTAACGACTCAGGTTCTGGGGCGTTGCCCGATTTCTTCGGCCCGCCCCCCCGATCCTGAGTCTGGGACCGGGGTCATGTCCTCCTGCGAGCGGGTGTCCAGCTCGGAGAGCTCAGCAATCCGGGCATAGTTCGTCCTCAAAGTGGAGGGAGAATTAGGATGATGCTCTTCCACTACCGCTATCTCATGGGTGACCGGTGGAGAGTGAATCTCCCTTTGATCAGGTTTAAGCCCAATCCGGTCATAGTCCGTAGCGACGCCCAGGGCGGCGATGCGATCCAAGAGCTCATTGAGGGAGAAGAGATCCATTGGGTCCATCTGTTCGGCAAATTCCGAATCAATGTGGAGGCTATTTTTAATGACCTGAGAAGTCATTGTCGGCGCGACAGCCAATCGGGCGTTCATAATGAAGCCTCCCAGCCAGAGAGTTTGGCCTAGAGCCAGGGCTCCACCGGAGGTGATGTTGTCTTTGACAACGAGGTGAGCCATCAAGCCTTATCGTGACGACATAGTGGAACTCTCAATGAAAGCACCAATGTCGGTGTCAAAACTGGCGGATCTCGGGTAGGGGGTCCCGAACTGTGCGTCTAAGGCTAATGGTAACAGGAGACTGAGGACACAATGTTTACCCAGGTTCGGGCCCTCTCCATGGAGGTAATACCCTACTTCATGCTTGATTGATCTTGATGATATGAGTATTACAAGAGTTGATCTACCACGAGATCAGAGAGGCTAAACCCTAGAAGCTAGCCTATGGTATGATTGTTGTCGTGTCCTACGGACTAAACCCTCCACTTTATATAGACACCGGAGGGGGCTAGGGTTACACAGAGTCGGTTTACAGAGGAGGAGATCTACATCCGAATCGCCAAGCTTGCCTTCCACGCCAAGGAGAGTCCCATCCGGACACGGGACGAAGTCTTCTGTCTTGTATCTTCATAGTCCAACAGTCCGGCCAAAGTATATAGTCTGGCTGTCCGGATACCCCCTTATCTAGGACTCCCTCACCGGCTTGGGACAGCCACTCCTTCTGCGTTCCCAGGACCCGCAGGCGGGCCTCAGTGGCGGCGATGATCTCCAGGAAGGTCCAGGCCGTCCGCGGATCCGTCCTGGACCCAAAGACGCTGGTCGGGTCGCGCTGATAGCGGACGACTTCCTCCGCCAGCCGCTGCGTCTCCGGGAAGGCCCTTGTCACAAAGGAAGAAGCAAGTTAGAAGAAAAACGACAAGGAAGAAAGGCCGAGTCCCGACCCGGCAAATTACAAGAGAAAGCACTTACTTGAGAAGGACTCTTCCACGTGCTGCGCTTCGAGCAACGTACCACGCCGCTCCTGTTCAATGGCACAGTCGCGCTCCTCGAGCGATTTCTCCAGGTCGTCCGCCTTGGCAAGGGCCACCTTCAGCTCGGCGTCCTTGTCTTCGGCCGCCTCGCGGCAACGGGCCTCGTCCTGACGGGCCCCCTCAGCCGTGGTGACCTGCCCCCGCACGCGATCCACCTCGGCCTGGAGCCGGCCCCTGTCGTCGGCCAGCTGGCCGCGCTGCTGGTCCGCCTCAACTAGGGCCTGCTGCGTCTCCACCAGCTGGGTGGCCTCCGCCTTAAGGAGCTCCACCTCGGCCTCAAGGCGGCTCTTGTGACCCGCCAGCTGCTCATGCAGCCGGTTGGCCTCATCAAGAGACCATCGGGCCGTGGCCGCCTCCGCCCTCGCCCGCGCCGCCTTGACGCCAAGACGGCCGGTGTCGGCAACGAGTCAGTCATAGTGATGACCGGACCGGAGCAGAGGAGTCCGCTAGGATAACACCTTGGCTGCAAAGAAGAAGAGTTCAGCAAATATGAAGACAAGAATTAAGATTTGGCCCAACTGTTACACAGTTGGCCTGAATCTCAGGGGCTACACCCAGTGGGTGCGCTAGCGCGCCCCCACTAGTAAAGGGCACAAGGGAACAAGCGGTGACGCGAAGTTCCTCCTCCTTGGCAGCGAGCTGCTCCTTCAGCTCCCGGTGCTTGCCCAGGAGACGGTTGTAAGCGGCGACTGGGAAGGCGTCGAGATGCTAAAGAAGACAGAAGTCAAAACAAGGCCAACGCTCTAAAAGATCCGACCCAACTACTACATAGTTGACCCGAACCTCGGGGGCTACACCCAGTGGGTGCGCTGGCACGCCTCCAGAAAGAAGAAATTACAAGAAAAAGAAGACTTACTAGAATGACGCGCTCCAGGTCGCGCGTCCGCACCACCTCGGCCTGGGCGAAGGCCTCGAGCTGGTCCGTCCGCCCACGCAGGCGGCGGCTGATGGCGTCCAGCGCCGCCTCCTCCTGGGTTTAAGGCCCGAAGACGACGGCACCCCCACTCCGCACCGGCTGTGGCGCGGCAGCTCGGCGCCCTCCCTGCCGGGGCACCAACGACAACCCAGACACCGGGATGCCCTGCATCGCCGACTCTGGTCCGGACGCCGGGACGGCCTGCTGCGCCACCACTGGCCCAGCTGCTGGGGTGGCCTCCGGCACCACCGCCCGTGGTGCCTCCTCCAAAACCGGTGGCGCCTCCGACGCTGCCGCCCGCAGCGCCTCTTCCAAGACGACGCTGCCTCCACCACCATCAGTCCCCGCGCGCTTGACCACGTCGGCCCGCGGCGGGGCATCACCCCCCACCTCCACGACCTCCTGGTCCAGGATGACCACCTCAGCCCGGCCTCCACGGCCGTGCTCCCTCACCGATGACGGCTCAAAGACCGTCGCCGCCACCACCGTGCCATCTGGCATCTCGCGCTAGGCCGGCTCCGTGCTGGCTCGCGCCCATACCGCCGCCGCGTCGGTCCATGCCCGGACCGACGCCGCCTCCAGCCCCACCTCGGCCCGGTTCCTGTCTCGCTAGGACAAGGCTTCGGCGTCGTTCGGGTCCAGGCCGAGGTCCGAGTCAGCCCGTCCCTCCACCTCGGCCTGGTCGGCAAGGTCAGACCCGCTCTGCGGAACGTGGCCCCTTCGGCGACCGCGGCTTCCGCCGCCGCCCTCGCCAGCGCAATTGGTGACCTGAAGAAAAAGACATAATGAGCAAAAAAGAAACAAGACTAGGTCAAAAAATCCGGGCGCAAACGAGAGATGAAGCTTACCCCGGCAAGAACGGGACCGGGGTTGGCCTCCCGTGCACGCCGCCGCGCTTCTTCTTGGCCGGCCTCCCGGCCCCAGCCGGGTCCGCCGTGTGCTTCGGGACCCGGGGTCGCGGTGCGACGCTCTCTTTCCCATGCGGGCGGCTCGGCGCCGCCCCATGCGAGGACCCGGCTCCGCCCGCGTTGCCGCCTCCCCCGCCCAACGCCACTACACCAACAACCGGCGTCAGCGTCACCCACACCACGCTATGATCAACGATTCAAGACACATGAAGAGAAACACAGGACTTACCCGCGCGACGCCCAGCGTCGGTGTCGGACAAGGCCACCTCCTCCCCGCCGTGGGCCGCGGGCTCCTCTGGCACCACCGGCGCCACCTGCGACGGAGCCCGGGCATAAGGATGCCGAATCGCGTTCAGAAGTACCTCCCGCATCACGTCGGGATGAATGAGAAGGTGCACAACAGCAAAATAAGAAGACCAGACACTCACCTGCAGCGCCGGGTTCGACTCGCTGTACGGCACCTTGCCGAACCGCCAGTTGATACGTCTCCATCGTATCTACTTTTCCAAACACTTTTGCCCTTGTTTTGGACTCTAACTTGTATGATTTGAATGGAACTAACCGGACTGACGCTGTTTTCAGCAGAATTGCCATGGTGTTGTTTTATGTGCAGAAAATAAAAGTTCTCGGAATGACCTGAAACTCCACGGAACACCTTAGAAAAAACAATAAAAAATCCTCGCCAAAGATGAAGACCAGGGGGCCCACACCCTGTCCACGAGGGTGGGGGCGCCCCCCTGGGCGCCCCCCTACCTCGTGGGCCCCCTGGTGGCCCTCCGACGCCAACTCCAACTCTATATATTGGCTTTCGGGGAGAAACAAAAATTAGAGAGAAGAAATCATCGCGTTTTATGATGCGGAGCCGCCGCCCAGCCCTAATCTCTCTCGGGAGGGCTGATCTGGAGTCCGTTCGGGGCTCCGGAGAGGGGGATTCATCGCCGTCGTCATCATCAACCATCCTCCATCACCAATTTCATGATGCTCACCGCCGTGCGTGAGTAATTCCATCGTAGGCTTGCTGGACGGTGATGGGTTGGATGAGATTTATCATGTAATCGAGTTAGTTTTGTTAGGGTTTGATCCCTAGTATCCATTATGTTCTGAGATTGATGTTGCTATGACTTTGCTATGCTTAATGCTTGTCACTAGGGCCCGAGTGCCATGATTTCAGATCTGAACCTATTATGTTTTCATGAATATATGTGTGTTCTTGATCCTATCTTGCAAGTCTATAGTCACCTACTATGTGTTATGATCCGGCAACCCCGAAGTGACAATAATCGGGACCACTCCCGGTGATGACCATAGTTTGAGGAGTTCATGTATTCACTATGTGCTAATGCTTTGTTCCGGTTCTCTATTAAAAGGAGGCCTTAATATCCCTTAGTTTCCAATAGGACCCCGCTGCCACGGGAGGGTAGGACAAAAGATGTCATGCAAGTTCTTTTCCATAAGCACGTATGACTATATTCGGAATACATGCCTACATTACATTGATGAACTGGAGCTAGTTCTGTGTCACCCTATGTTATGACTGTTACATGACGAACCGCATCCGGCATAATTATCCATCGCTAATCCGGTGCCTACGAGTTTTCCATATACTGGTTCTCGCTTATTTACTTTTCCGTTGCTACTGTTACAATCACTACAAAATACCAAAAACATTACTTTTGCTGTCTTTACTTTTGTTACCGTTACCACCACTATCATATTACTTTGCTACTAAACACTTTGCTGCAGATACTAAGTTTCCAGGTGTGGTTGAATTGACAACTCAGCTGCTAATACTTGAGAATATTCTTTGGCTCCCCTTGTGTCGAATCAATAAATTTGGGTTGAATACTCTACCCTCGAAAACTGTTGCGATCCCCTATACTTGTGGGTTATCAAGACCTTTTTCTGGCGCCGTTGCCGGGGAGCATAGCTCTATTCTTTGAGTCACTTGGGATTTATATCTGCTGGACACTATGAAGAACTTGAAAGACGATCGAACTACTATTTTGCCCTCAACTACGAGGGGAGGTAAGGAACTGCCATCTAGCTCTGCACTAGATTCTCCTTCTGTTATAAGTAAGCTTGCGACACCTAAACCTGCTACTGCTATGAATTCTGATATGTCGCATGTTATTGATGATGCCACTTCTGCTATGCATGATACTTATGATGAAACTACTTCTATGCTTGATACTACTGTGCCCCTTGGTGAATTTCTTGATGAGCAAATTGCTAGGTCTAGAGAAAGAGAAATTATTGAACCTGAATACGATGATGATAGTGATGATGAGAATATGCCTGCTATTCCTGAGGGTTATCTTTTTGATGCGGAATCTTCTGCAGCTATTTTTGCTTGCCAGGATAGATATGAACTTAAGAGGTTGCTAGTTAAATGGAGTAAAGAATCTCTTAGAGATAGAATGAGACCCGACCCTGCTTTTGCTACTTCACCTATCTGTGTTCCCGATAAGGATTATTATGATTTTTCTGTTGATCCAGATATAATTACTTTGGTTGAATCTGATCCTTTCTATGGTTATGAATCTGAAACTGTTGTGGCACATCTTACTAAGTTAAATGATATAGCTGCCCTGTTTACTAATAATGAGAGATCGCGCTACCTTTATTTACTCAAAATATTTCCTTTCTCATTAAAGGGTGATGCTAAGATATGGTTTAATTCTCTTGATCCTGGTTGTGTGCAAAGTCCCCAGGATATGATTTATTACTTCTCTGCTAAATATTTCCCTGCTCATAAGAAACAAGCTGCTTTGAGGGAAATATACAACTTCGTGCAAATTGAAGAAGAGAGTCTCCCACAAGCTTGGGGGAGGCTTCTCAAGTTACTTAATGCTTTGCCTGATCATCCTCTTAAGAAACCTGAAATACTTGATATCTTTTATAATGGACTAACTGATGCTTCCAGAGATTACCTGGATAGTTGTGCTAGTTCTCTTTTCAGGGAAAGAACACCGGATGAAACTGAAATTCTATTGAATAATATGTTGACAAATGAAAATAATTGGGCACCTCCTGAGCCACTTCCTGAGCCAGCTCCAGAGCCAATTACTGAGCCTATTCCTAAACCAACTCCGAAGAAGAGAGGTGTTCTATTTCTCAGTCCCGAAGATATGAAAGAGGCAAAGAAATCTATGAAAGAAAAAGGCATTAAAGCTGAAGATGTTAAGAATTTACCTCCTATTGAAGAAATACATGGTCTTAATTTACCGCTTGTTGAAGAAGTATATGATCTCAACTACTTATTTCTTGAAGAACCTCCCGATATCCCGACACAGGTAGTAAAGGTAAATTCTCTCTATAGATATGATAAAGCTGAAGCCCCTCCTACTAAAATTGCTAGTCAGTGCTTGGATGAGTTTGATGACTTTATGTTTAAGCAAGATGACTTTAATGCTTATTTTGGTAGACAATTAAAACAAGATACCTTTATGATTAAACGCTTGGGTGATTATATGGCTGATATTAGAGGTGAACTTAAACTTGTTAGCAAACATGCTTCTATGGTTACCACTCAAGTAGAACAAGTACTTAAAGCTCAGAAAGAAGTGCTTGATGAAATGAATAGTAAGAAAAATGATTATGCTGTTAGAGTGGCTACTAGAACTGGTAGAATGACTCAGGAACCTTTGTATCCTGAAGGCCACCCTAAGAGAATCGAGCAAGATTCTCAGAGAAATAATATTGATGTACCTAGTTCTTCTAAGAGGAAGAAAAAGAAAAATGATAGGACTTTGCAAACTTCTAGTGAACCTATTGCTGAACCACCTGAGAATCCAAATGATATCTCTATTTCTGATGCTGAAACACAATCAGGTGATGAACATGAACCTAGTGAAATGTTAATGATAATGTTCATGTTGATGCTCAACCTAGTAATGATAATGATGTAGAAGTTGAACCTGCTGTTGATCTTGATAACCCACAATCAAAGAATCAACGTTATGATAAAAGAGACTTCGTTGCTAGGAAACATGGTAAAGAAAGGGAACCATGGGTTCAGAAACCCATGCCTTTTCCTCCGAAACCATCCAAGAAAAAGGATGATGAGGATTTTGAGCGCTTTGCTGAAATGATTAGACCCATCTTTTTGCGTATGCGATTAACTGATGTGCTCAAAACAAATCCTTATGCTAAGTATATGAAGGATATCATTACTAATAAAAGAAAGATACCTGAAGCTGAAATTTCCACCATGCTTGCTAATTATACTTTTAAGGGTGGAATACCAAAGAAACTTGGAGATCCCGGAGTACCTACTATACCATGCTCCATTAAGAGAAATTATGTTAAAACTGCTTTATGTGATCTTGGAGCCGGTGTTAGTGTTATGCCTCTCTCTTTATATCGTAGACTTGACTTGAATAAGTTGACACCTACTGAAATATCTTTGCAAATGGCTGATAAATCAACTGCTATACCTGTCGGTATTTGTGAGGATGTGCCTGTTGTGGTTGCAAACGTTACTATTTTAACGGACTTTGTTATTCTTGATATTCCTAAGGATGATAGTATGTCTATTATTCTTGGAAGACCTTTCCTTAATACTGCAGGGGCTGTTATTGATTGCAACACAAGCAATGTCACCTTTCATGTTAATGGCAATGAGCACACGGTACACTTCCCGAGGAAACAACCTCAAGTTTATAGTATCAACTCTATTGGAAAAATTCCATCGAT
The DNA here is from genome assembly GCF_018294505.1 of Triticum aestivum. Classification (NCBI taxonomy): domain Eukaryota; kingdom Viridiplantae; phylum Streptophyta; class Magnoliopsida; order Poales; family Poaceae; genus Triticum; species Triticum aestivum. The sequence continues at coordinate 594,257,337 of NC_057801.1, read as the reverse complement.
TATATTTGGAGGTTTTGAATTTCCTCTCCCTACTGTCAAGAAAAAGTATGATATTCTTATTGTTGGGGATTTTCATATCCCCGTTGAGGTAACTTAGTGCTATTCGAAATTTCTCCGGTTCCATGATTATCGGAATGAGTTTGTTAACAAGACTTGATCAACCTTGTTAGTGGATTCTTTTTGATGAGCATGAGATGGATGAAACTAGAAGCACAACCTTCTGTACCCTCTTTATATTTCCTGTTATTTAGTAGAAATAAAGTAAAATAGTATTTTTTCTATCTGTTTCCTGACTTATCCGTGCAATATAAAAATACCCCGAAAATAAAAGTCCTCAGAATGCCATGCCAATTTAATATGATTTTTTCGGGAATATTTGAGGATTTACTGTGCAAAAATTACCGCGGGGGGAGCTGCCACCTGGCCACGAGGGTGGAGGGCGCGCCCTACCCCCTGGGCGCGCCCCCTGCCTCGTGGGCCCATGGTGGCCCTCCTCCACTTATTCCTGCACCCATCTTCTTCCTCTGCCTCACACAAACACGAAAAACCAACTCAAGCACGAGTTCCAGCCCCCGTTGCTGTGATTTTCGATCTCCTTGCTCAAAGCACCTCTCGCAAAACTGCTTGGGGAGATTGTTCCTTGGTATGTGACTCCTCCATTGGTCCAATTAGTTTTTGTTCTAGTGCTTTATTCATTGCAAATTTGTGCTGCATAGGTGACCATGTTCTTGAGCTTGCATGTCAAATTTATATGGTTCCAAGTAGTTCCAATGCTTTATATAGGCTCTAGGCACTTGTAGGAGTTGTTGCTATCAATTTTATTGAAGTTGGTTCACTTTTATTTGAAGTTACTAAAAATTTCAGATTGTTTCAGAAAATAATGAAGAGACTTTTGAGGGGCTCGTCGAGCCGAAGCTCGAAGGAAAAACAAAAGGAAGAAGAGCAGAAGCCCAAATTTAATTTGCCTCGCACCGCGGAGGTCCGGCCGTGTGAATGGCCTTCCGATGACTTTTTGAGGAGAGCCGGGATTTATGAGGATTTCTATTTATTGATTGAGAACGCCGGCCTCACCGACTTCCTCCGCGACCAACGTCATCAGTATCTCTTACTCACAAATACTTTTGTGCAAAACTTCTACTTTTTCCCTAAGAAATCACCTCCAACAGTAGAATTTCATTTATATGACGTTGTTAAAGAGATGACATTAGCTGAATTCTGCGAGGTTTGCAGAATACCCTTTGAGGGCACCTTAGATGAACCCCACCGTAACGAAGTAGAAGCTTTTATTAACACTATCACTGTGGGAGAAACCAGGAAGGTTTCTGATGCAAGGATCACTAGCATACATTTTCCTGTTTTACGCTACTTTGCCTTATTTGCTAGTCGTTGCTTGATTGGACGCGGAAACTGTGGGAACCTTAGTATTCCTGATATTATTATTTTGTTCCATAGTTTATACCGCAATAACTCTGTTAGTATGGGTGGAATTGTTGCTAGACGGTTGAGTCTGAACCGTACTAAGGGCCCCATCTTTGGAGGCATTTATGCTTCATGCCTAGTTGAACATTTTGAAATACCTATTAGGCATGAGGAGAAAGAAGAAACAACACTGCCCCGTGCTTTTTTAGATTATAAGAGTATGATAGCGCATGATTTTCTTGTTAAGAGTCGCGAATGGGAGCTCAAATACAAATTAAACTTTGATAAACATCACCCTGAGACTATTACTTTGCCTGCTCCTTCTTTGTTTAATTTATCTGCAGGTCCTCACATCGTTCCGTGGTCGGCTATTCAAGCCTATCGGAATCCTGCACCAGCCCCGGAACCGGAGCCACAAGATGAGCCTCCACGACTATCTGTTTATTCTTGGGATCCAGAGGAGGTTGCCAGCCAGTGGCAGCCGAAGCCTTCTTCGTCACAGTATGACCCCAGCTTCACCTATGGATATCCGCCAGGCTATCCCTGGCAATAGACCAACTTAGGCCAAAAGCCTAAGCTTGGGGGAGTACGTATTTCCCACCGACATTACATTTATGTTCACACACACTCATTGCTAGATGTCGGTGCTCATACTCTTTCACTGTAATATCCATGCTAGTTTATTTTCTTTTTCCTGCTTCTTGTGTGTTTGATAAACCTTAAGAAAAAACCAAAAAAATAGTAGTAGTTTATTTCTTTGCTGTAGTAATTAAAAAGAAAACCCAAAAATATTTCCCGTTCTTCTTTTGCTTGTTGGGAGCTTTCCCGTGTAAATAGTTTTTATTTCTTTTCCTTTCTTTGGGGGTCGAGAAGACCATATTGAAAATGCTTAGTGGCTCATATATGCATGAATGATTATTTAACTTAGAGCCCATATTACTTGTCTTCTCTCTTGAGTTGAATGCTTCTAGATTCCAGCTTAGTCCAATGCACGTGCACTCTTATTATTATACACTTCGTTCGGTCGTGCAAGTGAAAGGCAATAATGATGATATATGATGGACTTATTGGGATGAGAAAAGCTGGTATGAACTCAACCTCTCTTGTTTTTGTAAATATGATGATTCATCGTTCCTGAGTTAGCTATTATGAAGTAAACATATTTGCAATGACATTTAGAGATTATAGTTGCTTGTGCCATGCTTGATTAGCTATGAGTTATAATGGTTTACCTTGCGTGCCAACATGCTATTAGAATGATTATGATGTGGTATGATGGGATGGTATCCTCCTTTAAATGAATTGAGTGACTCGACTTGGCACATGTTCACGCATGTAGTTGAATCAAATCAACATAGCCTTCATGATATTTATGTTCATGGTAGATTATATCCTACTCATGCTTGTATTCGGTGTAAATTAATTTTAATGCATGTTTACGACTGTTGTCGCTCTCTCAGTTGGTCGCTTCCCAGTCTTTTGCTAGCCTTCACCTGTACTAAGCGGGAATACTGCTTGTGCATCCAAACTCCTTAAACCCCAAAGTTGTTCCATATGAGTCCACTATACCTTCCTATATGCGGTATCTACCTGCCGTTCCAAGTAAATTTGTATGTGCCAAACTCCAAACCTTCAAATGAAATTCTGTTTTGTATGCTCGAGCAGCTCATGTTTCAACTAGGGCTGCCCTTATCTTCCATGTTAGGCGGTTATTCTCAAGAGGAGTGGACTCCGCTCCTCATTCACGAGAAAAATGGCTGGTCGCCGGGATGCCCAGTCCCATGCTTTATGCAAACTAAATCAAAATAACTGCAAACAAAACTCCCCCTGGGACCCGTTGAATGTTGGAGGCACTCGTTGTTTCGAGCAAGCCATGGATTGATGCTTGTGGAGGAGGGGGAGTATAAACTTTACCATTCTGTTTGGGAACCGCCTATAATTTGTTTAGCATGGAAGATATCGTCATCTCATAGTTGTTGCGTTGACAGCAAAAGTATGCCGCTCAAAATGTTATTCAATCTCTATTTTAAAACCGAGCTCTGGCACCTCTACAAATCCCTGCTTCCCTCTGCGAAGGGCCTATCTATTTACTTTTATGTTGAGTCATCATCCTTCTTATTAAAAAGCACCCGCTGGAGAGCACACTGTCGTTTGCATTCATTATTATTGGTTTATATTGGGTATGACTTGACTGGATCTCTTTTACCATGAATTACAATGTTTAGTCAGTCCTTGATCTTTAAAGGTGCTCTGCATTTATGTTTTGCGGTCTCAGAAAGGGCTAGCGAGATACCATTTTGTTATATCATGTTATGATTATTTTGAGAAAGTGTTGTCATCCGAGTTTTATTATTATGGCTCGCTAGCTGATTATGCTATTGATATGAGTAATTGTGAGACCTTCGTGTTATTGTGAGTATGGTTAGTTCATAATATTGCTGAAACTTGAATGCTGGCTTTTCATGTTTACAACAACAAGAGCAAACAGAGTTTGTAAAAGTTTTTCTTTTTCTCTTTCAGTTTCTCAACTGAATTGCTTGAGGACAAGCAAGGGTTTAAGCTTGGGGGAGTTGATATGTCTCCGTCGTATCTACTTTTCCAAACACTTTTGCCCTTGTTTTGGACTCTAACTTGTATGATTTGAATGGAACTAACCCGGACTGACGCTGTTTTCAGCAGAATTGCCATGGTGTTGTTTTATGTGCAGAAAATAAAAGTTCTCGGAATGACCTGAAACTCCACGGAACACCTTAGAAAAGACAATAAAAAATCCTCGCCAAAGATGAAGACCAGGGGGCCCACACCCTGTCCACGAGGGTGGGGGCGCCCCCTGGGCGCGCCCCCTACCTCGTGGGCCCCCTGGTGGCCCTCCGACGCCAACTCCAACTCCATATATTGGCTTTCGAGGAGAAAAAAATCAGAGAGAAGAAATCATCGCGTTTTACGATACGGAGCCGCCGCCAAGCCCTAATCTCTCTCGGGAGGGCTGATCTGGAGTCCGTTCGGGGCTCCGGAGAGGGGGATTCGTCGCCGTCGTCATCATCAACCATCCTCCATCACCAATTTCATGATGCTCACCGCCGTGCGTGAGTAATTCCATCGTAGGCTTGCTGGACGGTGATGGGTTGGATGAGATTTATCATGTAATCGAGTTAGTTTTGTTAGGGTTTGATCCCTAGTATCCATTATGTTCTGAGATTGATGTTGCTATGACTTTGCTATGCTTAATGCTTGTCACTAGGGCCCGAGTGCCATGATTTCAGATCTGAACCTATTATGTTTTCATGAATATATGTGTGTTCTTGATCCTATCTTGCAAGTCTATAGTCACCTACTATGTGTTATGATCCGGCAACCCCGAAGTGACAATAATCGGGACCACTCCCGGTGATGACCATAGTTTGAGGAGTTCATGTATTCACTATGTGCTAATGCTTTGTTCCGGTTCTCTATTAAAAGGAGGCCTTAATATCCCTTAGTTTCCAATAGGACCCCGCTGCCACGGGAGGGTAGGACAAAAGATGTCATGCAAGTTCTTTTCCATAAGCACGTATGACTATATACGGAATACATGCCTACATTACATTGATGAACTGGAGCTAGTTCTGTGTCACCCTATGTTATGACTGTTACATGACGAACCGCATCCGGCATAATTATCCATCGCTAATCCGGTGCCTACGAGTTTTCCATATACTGGTTCTCGCTTATTTACTTTTCCGTTGCTACTGTTACAATCACTACAAAATACCAAAAACATTACTTTTACTGTCTTTACTTTTGTTACCGTTACCACCACTATCATATTACTTTGCTACTAAACACTTTGATGCAGATACTAAGTTTCCAGGTGTGGTTGAATTGACAACTTAGCTGCTAATACTTGAGAATATTCTTTGGCTCCCCTTGTGTCGAATCAATAAATTTGGGTTGAATACTCTACCCTCGAAAACTGTTGCGATCCCCTATACTTGTGGGTTATCAAGACCAGTCCTCTCCAAGGTTGGCCTTGGAGATGTCGTTCATGCCGCGCGCGACCTGCTCCGCAGACAGTCGCGTCGACCTCATGCGATTGGGGTCCTGAAGGCCAATCATTTCGCCGATGAGGCAGGAGCGCCTCTGAAGCGGAAGGACCCGGCTCATGATGAACGCGGCGAGGAGGTCGGTGCTAGTGAGCCCCTCCTGCATCCACATCACCATCACCCGCTCGCAGAGATTGACGATCTCCAGCGACGGGCGCCGGGGCGAGTAGCCCTAGTTCGTCTTCGCCCGCGGTGGCGCGATGGCGAAAAGCGGAAGGTTCATATGTTCCGCACCAAGGTTGCGGACGTAGAAGAAGGAGTTCTGCCACTTCTTGGCAGAATCCTCCAGCGGGATCTTGGGGAAATCCGCCCCCGACCGCTTCGAGATGACGGCGGCGCCACAATCGGCGAACTACCCGGCCGACGTTCCCTGCTGCTTCAAGGAGAAGAAGCGCGCCCAGAGGTCGATCGTGGGCTCGATCCCCAGGTACCCCTCGCATAGGGTGACGAAGTCGGAGAGCTGGACGATGGCGCCGGCGCCAAGATGATGCGGCTGGAGCCCGAAGAACTCCAAGAACACGCGGAAGAAGGTGCTCGCCGGCAGCCCGAACCCGCGCTCGAAGTGCGTGAGGAAGACCACGTGCTCCTGCCCCTCGGGCCGGGTCCTCTGCTCGCCGCGCGGTAGGCGAACGCCAATGTCCTTCTCCCGTGGCAGGCGCCGCGACGCCCAAAGCTGAATGATGTCCTCGGTGGTGATGTTCGAGCCCATCCAGGAGCCCGACGGTAACGCCATGGATGGAAGAAGGGGAAAGAAGATGGACGACGGAGGGAGCTCTGCTCGGGGCAGCAGGCGCAACTGTGCATCGGTTGCGTAGAGCAGAGCAGGAGCAGGGGGACAGGAGGGCGCGACCAAGAATGATGTCTGCCGCCCCCTTGCCCCCCCAATTTATAACCCTCGGTTCAAACGTGGGGGAGTGGGATCGTCTGCACGCACTCATTCCACTACCCCGCAATAAGTGCGCACGTATAGGCGTAGTAACTACCCGGGGAAGTGCAACCGGCCCCTGGACGCCGCAATAAATCCACTCGCGTGGACCAAGGGTGCGCGGCGGCGGGCCCCAGCCTGTCGCCCGGTCCTGTCACGCGCATGGCCTGACAGTCCCCTCCGACTTCCGGGCACCACGCGGCGCCTACGCGAAGCCCGAGGGATCGCCCCAAGATTCGACAAACTCCTCGGTTCCCGCCACAACCGGGATGCTGCGATCCGGTTTCTGAAAAAACCGGCACATAGTGGGTGTTGCTAGACCCAGCGCTCGCAGAATTCGCCTTGCTTAAGGGGGATACTAAGATGGCCCACTCATCCGAAGACGGCGGACCTTCACAGCTTCGAGGACTACTATCGGGGGGATGGACCCCGGGCAGGCAACGGAACCCGGATCCTCTTCAAAAACAACAGGGCTGGCACTGCTGTCAGTGTCAAAACCGGCGGATCTCGGGTAGGGGGTCCCGATCTGTGCGTCTTAGGCTGATGGTAATAGGAAGCAAGGGACACAATGTTTACCCAGGTTCGGGCCCTCTTGATGGAGGTAAAACCCTACTTCCTGCTTGATTAATATTGAAGATATGAGTAGTACTCCCTCCGTTCCAAAATAGATGATCTAACTTTGTACTAAAGTTAGTATAAAGTTGAGTCATCTATTTTGGAACGGAGTGAGTATAAGAGTAGATCTACCACGAGATAGTAGAGGCTAAACCCTAAGAGCTAGCCTATGATGGTATGATTGTAATTGTGATCGGCCTTCTAAGGACCATCCTCTCCAGTTTATATAGACACCGGAGAGGGCTAGGGTTTACATGGAGTTGGTTACAAGGAAGGAAATACAATATCCGGATCGCCAAGCTTGTCTTCCACGCAAAGGAGAGTCCCATCTGGACATAGGCCAAAGTCTTGAGTCTTGTATCTTCACGCTTCGATTGTCCGGACGATGCATATAGTCTGGCTGTCCGGATACCCCCTAATCTAGGACTCCCTCAGTAGCCCCTGAACCAGGCTTCAATCACGATGAGTCCGGCGCGCAGTCTTGTCTTCGGCATTGCAAGGCGGGTTCCTTCTCCGAATACTCCAAGGTTATTATCGAACACGTAGACTGTGTTCGGATCTGCAAAATGATCTTTACATACCACCATAGAGAGAATGATACTTCAGTCGGCAACTTTTAGACGACGTGATATGCCACTACAGCCAGGTCATTATTCGAACCGTTTTTCCACAACCAGCCACAACACGTATTGCGAGCCGGCTTCCTTGACACGTCTTGTCAAAGCAGAGATCATGTCCCCTTATCACGTGATTCTCATCAATACGGGTATGGGTAATCCCCCCATGCCATCAATCATGGCGCTTGGGAAGTAAGCGATTCTCAACAGGCTAGTGGGGAGGCGCACCGCTTTCGTCGCCTCTATAAAGGGATAAGAGTTCCCCATTCTTACCCACACCTTCTTCTTCCTCTGCCCACTCTTGCCTCCTCGAGCTCCAGCGCCCTAGTCCAAGCCTTCTCCGCACTGTTAAACATGTCCGGAGCAGGAGGCAAATGGGTGGCTTCCACCGTGAAGGAGAAGAATATCACAAGTCTTCGGGCGGGCGGATACTTGGCCGCAGACATAGCGCACCGGCTACCAGACGGCGGACAGGTCATCCCAACTCCAGGACCCCATGAGAGGGCCGTGTTTCTTGCCCACTTCGTCCGTGGACTGGGGTTTCCACTCCACCCCTTTGTCCGCGGACTCATGTTCTACTACGGGCTAGATTTCCATGACCTAGCCCCGAACTTCGTCCTCAACATCTCGGCGTTCATCGTCGTATGCGAGGCTTTCCTCCGCATCAAGCCTCATTTCGCCTTGTGGCTGCAAATCTTCTGCGTAAAGCCGAAGATCGTGAGCGGCCAGCAAGCAGACTGCGGAGGAGCCATGGTGGGCAAAATGCCTAACATCACCTGGCTCGACGGCTCCTTTGCGGAAACCGTGAAGGGTTGGAAATCGGGGTGGTTCTACATCACCGAGCCGCGTGACGCCAACTAGGTGGCGGCCCCCGAGTTCCGATCTGGAACCCCTATGCGACTCACCTCCTGGGAACAGAAGGGTATGTCATGGGACGAATCTACAGAGCTGACCGGACTCATTAACTGCATCAAGGGCATGAAGGACAAGAACATCAAGCTTGTCAACGTGATCCAGGTCATGCTCATTCGCCGGATTCTGTCGTGCCAAAGGAGGGCATTCAATCTATGGGAGTTCGTCCCAGTCGAACACCAGACGCTTCAGAGGCTCTACGGCATGAAGCACAAAAATGCGTGGAAGGTGTTGTTCAAGGCCTCCGAAGTACCTCCTCTCATATCTGAGGACCGTGGGCTCCACGCCGTGCAACATCCTATTCAGGTGAGTACTCGGGCTGTCATCGGGTTCGGTTCTTCCCAATATATTCATGGGGAATCCTTAAGTGATTGTGTATATTTGCTCAGGATTATGTGGAGACAACGGAGCGGATTGACTGTCCGGCTCTGCTTCCAGAAAGCCCAGCTAACGATCTCCTGACGAAGATGCTGGTCCCGACGCCCTATAAGGGGCCGGAGAAGAAGGCCGATAAGAAGGCCCCGGGGACCCGAAAGGGTATCCGACGTAAGGTTGCGCAAGCCTCATCCGAAGACGACGAGGCGCACTCCTCCCCCGAAGGGGAAGAAGAAGAGGAGGCCGCCCCATCCGTAAAGGATGGGGGGCCGGAGACGGCAGACCAGGGGACCAGGAGAGGCCCCCGGAGCAAGGCCGTCATACCTTGTCGTCTGATGATGACGAGGCAGATTCCTCCCGGGGAAGCGGGGGAAAACAAGAAGAAACTCCGCCTGCCCGTACTGGGGGGGGGGAGAAAAAGAGGAAGGTCGCCCCGGTGGGGGAGGCTGGGACGTCCAAGAAGGGAAAGGTGTCCCTTCCGGACTACTCCGCCACGGCCACCGATAGCGAGGAAGGGTGGCTGTCCAGGAAGAAGCCCCTAGTGCGATTGTAAGTATCCGCACTCCATCGTAATTTTGCTTCATAGTTTTGTTATAACGCTAAACTTGTATGTAGTCCGGCCAGGGCCCATCCTGAGGCATCGTCTTCGGACGGGTCCTTGAGTGAGTCAGCAATGAACTCACTCCCGACGGCCACTTCTCCTCGTCCTGCAGACGACACGGAGGTGTTGTCCCAAAGGCTCCCCGAGCGGGGGGAGGTGGATCTGGAGGCGCCCCAAGGCGGCATTCCAAATGTCGGACACGCGGGGTTCAAGGTCCCCGCGGATCGTGTTGGTGAGAGCCGCAGTAAGCCGGACTCTCAGCCGAACACCGTTCCGGAACCTCCCATGGTTCCGGACTCAGGGGACAGCCCCTCGTTAAGGAGGGCGAGCCGTCTGTGCCGAGTACTTCCGCTGCGCCGGAGGCGTCGGATCGTCTGCTGGAAGCGCTTCGCGGCGCTTCCATAGATGAAGAGCACCGTACTCTCATGAGTGCGGTGATTCAGAAGGTTTCGTCCGCCAAGAGCGGAATAACCGAAGCCTGCACCAGCCTCCTAACAGGATTTGAGGTAAGTAGTAAAAATGTGTGAAATTACCACCTGATAGGTAGTAGCCCCTGATACTCTGTTTGGTGTTTGGAAGGAAAAACCAAACGGAGGGTCAATTATAATCCGTCGGAGTTTAACAATAAGTTTGAATTTGAATAAGCAGGTTGTGCTGCTTGCCGCTGCGGTTCGTACGACCGAGATCACCGGACTGAAACAAGACCTGGAGCAGGCGCACGGAGAGCTCAACCTCACGAGGAGGCAGCTCGAAGAGAGCAAAGGTGAATGATTCCCCTCTCTCATATAGTAAAGTATAAATAAAATTGGTTATTCTAACGACGAGGCATCGTGATTTGGTAACAGAGGCCATCACCGAAGTGGCATATCTTAAGAAAGCGCTATCCGAGGCCGAACACAAGGCGGCCCTGGAATGCGAGGAGCGCAAAAAGCAAGAAGCCCGAGTGGGCGAGGTACAAGAAGAGCTCCAGGAGCTCGGCAAAATGTTCGAGCCTGTGGAGCATGAGCTTAAAGCAAAAGAGGCCAAGCTTGCGAAGGCCCTTACAAGCGTAAAAGACGCCAAGGCCGCAGCCAAGAGGGCACAGCAGGAAATCCAGGAGGCCAAAAAGATAGCGGCGGGTAAGAAATTCTTTATGAAAAGCAAACATGTGGAGGAGGCGTTTCTTTTACTTACACGAATCCGGAGCTCTCCAGGGGCATTCGCAGATCTGCCATGCAGCATATCAGACGCCACGGAGTTCTACCGTGCTCAGGAGGGGAGCTCAATGGAGAAGTTGTTCTGGTCCCAATATGCTGGGGCCGAACATCCAACGTCTCTGAGTGACCAACTGAAGCAGTTGGTCGAACTCCACAGGGCGGCTGAAGTGGCTATGAAGGATTTCATAGTCCGGATGTGGCCTGGTGAGCCCCTGCCCACCAGCTACTTCGGCCTGATCAAGCGGATGGTGAATGCCTGTCCGCGACTGGAAGTCATCAAGCGATCCATTTGCATTGAGGGTGCCCGCCGGGCCCTTGCCCGTGCGAAGGTGCATTGTGGCAAGCTGGATGCGGAGAAGCTGGTGAAGGACGGGCCGCCAGAGGGCAAGCCACATCGCATTTCCGAGAAGTATTATGATGGCGTTATGAAGGGTGCTCGCCTCGTGGCCGATGAATGTACCAAGGACATAATTTTTGAATGAATTCACTTCTGTCATGTTTGTAATTGAAAGACGAAGTTACTTGCGCTAAGTAGCGCTTTTCTTATTTAAAATATTACCTTCTTTGCGGCTGTTTATCAAATTCTGAAAGTAGGCTAGTCGTCGCCCCCCCCCCCATGTAACTAGTACTGGGGTGTTCGTGGATAACCCGGACACTCTTTATCCAAATGTTTGGTCCCTTAAGGAGGTGTCCAGCGCAGCGAACAAGGCAATCGGACTATGCTGCTTTATAACCTTCACTTAGCCATAGATGTCTACAATTTTAAATTTCGGCGAAGCCCCTAGAATCCAGAAGACCGAATTGGGGCGCTATACATGCCTAGATCGTACGAAGCCGATATATCGCCTAAAGCAGAAAAATCTTTACGGATTTTAAGACCTCTCAAACAGCGACCAGCTCTCGCCACATCATGCCGGTTTGTTTTCGGCTTTCTCTATTGAGGTTCTCGTCCGACAGAACCAGGGCACAATCGCAGTAGTTCTCCCTGCGCTACCTTAGCCGATATAACGGAACGTAAGGCACCAAAACAAGGGAGACGGGCTATCCCAACTGTAGACCCAAGACATGATTCAGAGCTGATGCATATAATGCTATAAGTTCGGGGTGCCGCACTGTTGAAAGTGTTCGGACTTGTCGTGTCGTATTATGGGTCGCCATAAGAAGCCCCTGGCAAACTCAATGTACCAAAGTGTACGGATGCAATATTAAAAGACATTTGTAAGAAAAAATGCTCAAATAAGAATAATAAGTTGACGCTGTATAGGATCTCCCATTGATGAATAATACGTTTAGGCGTATGTTTACCATGAATGCATTAAGCGGAGATAAATAGGATTATTTGACATACCCTATCCAGAGGCAGGCTACGTACAGATAGATAAAGCAGGTATAACGATCGTAAATAGATTCCACCTGGGTATTTCCTGCTGTGCGCAAAGTCTGTTGCCTCCTTGGTTTTCTCTCCTATGTAAGTCCGACAATCCGGCCCTTCTGGAGAAGCTGCACTAACGTAATGTCCTTAAAGGTAAAAAAAGGTTACGAAGCAGTACCGTACTGTTGACAGAGCCATTGCTATGCCTCCGCTTGTGCCCATGGTATTTTGAGTGCGTAATTGTGTACGCATGGCACGAATGCTACTTTGATGGGATTTGAGCGGACGCCGGACTGTTAGTCATGCTCTTGGCGTGCCTGCTGATCCTGTTGCGGGGTGTTCCGCCCTCGCTTGACGGAGCTTGATATTGTCATTGTCGGATTGGTGGTTTGCCGGAGGAGGCGGCATAGTACTTCTGCCGCCAGGGCTGCAGTATGCTCTTCTGTACGGAGAGAGCGGTCCGTATTTCCGTTGACTGTTATGACCCCACGCGGGCCTGGCATCTTGAGCTTGAGATATGCATAGTGTGGTACCGCATTGAATCTAGCCGATGCGGTTCGTTCGAGCAGTGCGTGGTAACCACTGCGGAAAGGGACGATATCGAAGATTAGCTCTTCGCTTCAGAAGTTATCCGGAGATCCGAAGACCACTTCCAATGTTATAGAGACCGTACAATGGGTCTCTACTCCAGGAATTACACCTTTAAAGGTGGTTTTGGTGGGCTTAATCCTTGAAGGATCGATGCCCATTTTGCGCACTGTGTCCTGGTAAAGCAGGTTCAGGCTGCTGCCTCCGTCCATAAGAACTCTTGTGAGGTGAAATCCATCTATGATTGGGTCTAGAACCAATGTGGCCGAGCCACCATCGCGTAGACGTCTCATAGTGCTCGCTTCCGTTCCCACTTGGGGATGTGGCTGGCGTAGATCATGTTGACCGTTTTCACTTGGGGGGAAATTTCTTCTGTCCCCCCATGTTCGGACGCCGGGGCTCCTCGTCATCGTCGCTGTGCAGCCCCTTGTCCTTGTTTTCGGCGTTTATTTTGCCGGCCTGTTTAAATACCCATCAGTCTCTATTGGTGTGGTTGGCTGGCTTGTCCGGGGTGCAATGAATTTGGCACGAGCGCTCCAATATACGGTCTAGATTGGACGGTCCCTGATTGTTTCTCTTGAATGGCTTCTTCCGCTGACCGGATTTGGATCCGCTGAATCCGGCATTGACCGCCGTGTCTTCGATGTTGTCGCTGTTGTTCTGTCGCTTGTGTCTGTTGTGCCGTAGCTTGCCGTTATTGTCACGGACATCTGACGTGTCAGAATGTGGCATAGTGCTGCTGCGAGTCAACCAACTGTCCTCGCTCGTGCAAAAGCAGGTCATTAGTGTCGTGAGAGCTTCCATAGACTTGGGTTTCTCCTGGCCGAGGTGTCGGGCGAGCCACTCGTCACGGATATTATGCTTGAAGGCCGCCAGGGATTTGGCATCCAGACAGTCGACTATTTGGTTCTTTTTAGTTAGGAACCGAGTCCAGAATTTCCTGGCTGATTGTCCGGGCTGTTGAGTAATGTGCCTCAAGTCATCGGCATCCGGAGGTCGCACATATGTGCCTTGGAAGTTGTCAAGAAATGCGTCTTCTAGGTTTTCCCAACTGCCAATGGAATTTGCGGGCAGGCTGTTTAGCCAATGCCAGGTGGGTACTTCTAGCTTAAGGGGAAGATACTTGATGGCATGTAGATCATCTCTGCGGGCCATGTGAATGTGGAGAAGGAAATCTTCGATCCATACCGCGGGGTCTGTTGTGCCATCATATGATTCGATGTTTACGGGTTTGAACCCTTCTAAGAATTGATGATCCATTACTTCATCGGTGAAGCAGAGGGGGTGTGCGGAGCCTCTGTGCCGGGCTATGTCATGAGTTCACGACACAGTCCGGCTGCGTCTGACTGGTTATATTCGGCCTGGCCGGATTTGCTGTTAGTGTATCCGGTATGACGGTCATCCTCATGTGCTGCAGCGCGCCCCCGTGATCCGTAGATCGATCTTTGTTGTCCTGCGGTGTTATCCAGTTTATCACGCAGGTCCTGAGTATTATCCCGGGCCATAGTAAACTGGCGCGGGGGTGCAGGCTAGTATTCGGGATGATATGCCACTTTATCCCGGCCTCGAGGCGGCCGGTCAGCCATGTGGCGCTCGAGTCCATATTCCTCGGCTGCCAGGACTTCTGTCCATCTATCTGTGAGCAGGTCTTGATCAGCTTGAAGCTGTTGTTTCTTCTTCTTCAGGCTTCTCACAGTGGCAATAAGCCGGCGCTTGAAGCGCTCCTGCTCCACGGGGTCCTCGGGCACACTGAACTCGTCGTCACCGAGGCTAATCTCGTCTTCGGAGGGGGGCATGTAGATGTCCTCCTCCGGATACCCGTCCGTCGCCTGTTCATATGGGCTGTCATGCCCATCTTCCTGTTCGGCCTGCTCAAAGGCGGGCTCTTCAGGGTTGTATTCATCGTCGGCACCGTCCGGATTGTTTCATCTCCGGTGCCGGTATTGCCTTGGCGGGGCTTGGAGCGGCGCTGGCGACGCCCATGCTTTGCTTTTTTCTTGGAGGGGTTATCCTCCGTTGCCTCGTCGCCATTGGTTTCTTTCGGAGTGTCCACCATATATATATCATATGAAGAGGTGGCTGTCCACCGCCCTATGAGCGGTGGCTCCTGTACGTCTCCGGCGTCGTCGTCCATACCGTCGATGTCTTCGAAGTCGAAGTCAAGCACGTCGGTTAAATCATCGATCGTGGCAATGAAGTGGGTGGTGGGTGGGCAGCGAATTTCTTCGTCGCCTGCTTCCCACTCAAGCCGGACATAGTTCAGCCCAGAGCATCCTGACAAAGAGAGAGACTTTAATGAGTTCAGCATGTCGCCAAAGGGCGAGTGCTGAAAGATGTCCGCAGTGGTAAACTCCATTACCGGAGCCCAACCTGGCTCGGCTGGCTCGAGAGTGTGCGGACCGGGACCAATGATCGTATACGAGTCCCGGGGCCCGGGGATACAGGCCTCCAAAGAGATCCGACCTGTGTTCGGCTCCACCGCCGATGAGTGTGTGGCCTGCGGGGCGGGGTCCACCCCTCCGTCCTTGGGCAATGCAACCTGCTTCGGATTTAGATCCCGGGCTGCTGCAGGGATGATGTCCTGAGCATTATCCGACAGCAGGTCTAGGTCGTGCTCGTCGTGACTGTCCGGCGCTCCTGGCACAGGCCCGAATCCGACGAAGATCAAGTATTTGTGAATGTCGGCTGTGTAGTTCAAGTTTCCGAACCTGATCTGGTGGCCAGGGGCGTAGCTATCGATCTGCTCCATATGACCAAGCGAATTGGCCCGCAGTGCGAAGCCGCCGAACACAAAGATCTGTCCGGGGAGAAAAGTCTCGCCCTGGACCGTGTTGTTGGCGATTGAAGACGCTATCAAGCCTTGAAGCGACGACACAGAGGAACTCTCAATGAAAGCACCAATGTCGGTGTCAAAACCGGCGGATCTCGGGTAGGGGGTCCCGATCTGTGCGTCTTAGGCTGATGGTAATAGGAAGCAAGCTACACAATGTTTACCCAGGTTCGGGCCCTCTCGATGGAGGTAAAACCCTACTTCCTGCTTGATTAATATTGAAGATATGAGTAGTACAAGAGTAGATCTACCACGAGATCGTAGAGGCTAAACCCTAAGAGCTAGCCTATGATGGTATGATTGTAATTGTGATCGGCCTTCTAAGGACCATCCTCTCTGGTTTATATAGACACGGAGAGGGCTAGGGTTTACATGGAGTCAGTTACAAGGAAGGAAATACAATATCCGGATCGCCAAGCTTGTCTTCCACGCAAAGGAGAGTCCCATATGGACACAGGCCGAAGTCTTGAGTCTTGTATCTTCACGCTTTGATAGTCCGGATGATGCATATAGTGCGGCTGTCCGGATACCCCCTAATCCAGGACTCCCTCAACCGCCCCTCAAAACCGGCACGCGCTTGGCTGGGTCGCTCGACCCGGCCAAGCCCCGCAAGCCGGCCAGACTTGCTGACTCGGCAAGACACGTCGACTCGGCCCCAACAACTAGCGTGAGACAACCCAACCCGGCGCAACCAAGGCTTCACCAACAAGCCGACCCCACCCGTGGCATGCACCGCAATCCAGCCACGGGTCAGCTCCCGTCCCATCCAGGCCGTACGATGGGATGAGACTTCAATCACCGATGAACAAGACAACAGTGCTTCCGCCCATGCCTATGGTCAGCCGAGCGTGGCAATAGTGCCCCTCACCTACCCGCTCACCAGGGCTGGCGTGGCAACAGTGCTCCCGCCCTCACCGCTGACGGCAGCAAGCGGCAACCTGGCGGAGAGCCACTGTACACGACTCGACTTGTCCACGCCCTGACAATTGACAAGACGGCACACAGTCCCCCTAGGCACGCGGGGCCCGCACCTAGGGGAACCCGGCGAACCACAAGCCCCCAGCGGGACCCAGCTCGGGATCCCGGACACCGACAATACGGACCTACCGACTCGGCGTATTACCATTGTAACCCTAGTGGGTTGGTCTATAAAACCCCCAGGAGCCCACACACACAGGAGCATGAGGATGTGGTGTGTAATGTACGTAAAGAGAGGCAAGCAGGCAAGAAACAGATACGAGAGAAAAGCAAGTAAGCATAGGACTAGCCACCAAACAGCAACACCAGAGAGAAGGAGCAGCCCAAGCCTTGGCCAGCTTCCTTCCTCCTCCATACAGGTCCAGGAGCCTCATTATACTATTGATCATCCAACTACACTAGGCAGGACTAGGGGTATTATCTCTCTGGAGAGCCCCTAACCTGGGTATGTCTAGCGTCCCGCGCCCGCTCATGCCAACCTCGCCTCTGGAGTCCACCAGCGCCCTCGAGCCCCCTCCTCTCTTTATCCATCCCTTGGCATCTGTCCTGCACCCAACACGACAAGTTTAGTCTTCATTTGAAACAATGTGGAATAGTTTCACAACTTACGCCACCTGGAACACCGCAGCGAAATGGTGTGTCCGAACGTTGTAATCGTACTTTATTGGATATGGTGCGATCTCTGATGTCTCTTACTAATTTACCACCATCGTTTTTGGGATATGCTTTAGAGACGACTACATTCACTTTAAATAGGGCACCATCAAAATACATTGAGACACCACCTTATGAACTGTGGTTTGGCAAGAAACCAAAGTTGTCATTTCTTAAAGTTTGGGGCTGCGATGCTTATGTGAAAAAGCTTCAATATGATAAGCTCGAACCCAAATCGGAGAAGTGCATCTTCATAGGATACCCAAAGGAAACTGTTGGGTACATCTTCTATCACAGATCCGAAGGCAAGATATTCGTTGCTAAAAATGGATCCTTCCTAGAGAAGGAGTTTCTCTCGAAAGAAGTGAGTGGGAGGATAGTAGAACTTGATGAGGTAATTGTACCTTCTCCCGAATTGGAAAGTAGTTCATCACAGAAATCAGTTCCAAAGATTCGTACACCAATTAGTGAGGAAGCTAATGATGATGATCATGAAACTTCAGATCAAGTTACTATAGAACCACGTAGGTCTTCCAAAGTATGATCCGCACCAGAGTGGTATGGTAATCCTGTTATGGAAGTCATGTTACTAGACCATGGTGAACCTACGAACTATGAGGAAGCGATGATGAGTCCAGATTCCGCGAAATGGCTTGAGGCCATGAAATCTGAGATGGGATCCATGTATGAGAACACAGTGTGGACTTTGGTGGATTTGCCCGAGGATCGGCAAGCCATAGAAAATAAATGGATCTTCAAGAAGAAGACTGACGCTGACGGTAATGTTACTGTGTATAAAGCTCGACTTGTTGTGAAAGGTTTTCGACAAGTTCAAGGAGTTGACTCTGATGAGACTTTCTCACCCATAGCGATGCTTAAGTCTGTCCGAATCATGTTAGCAATTGCTGCATTTTATGATTATGAAATTTGGCAAATGGAAGTCAAAACTGCATTCCTGAATGGATTTCTGGAAGAAGATTTGTATATGATGCAACCAGAAGGGTTTGTCGATCCAAAGGGTGCTAACAAAGTGTGCAAGCTCCAGCAATCCATTTATGGACTGGTGCAAGCCTCTCGGAGTTGGAATAAATGCTTTGATAGTGTGATCAAAGCATATGGTTTTATACAGACTTTTGGAGAAGCCTGTATTTACAAGAAAGTGAGTGAGAGCTCCGTAGCATTTCTAAAATTATATGTGGATGACATATTGTTGATTGGAATTGATATAGAATTTCTAGATAGCATAAAGGGATACTTGAATAAAAGTTTTTCAATGAAAGACATCGGTGAAGTTGCTTACATATCGGGCATCAAGACCTATAGGCATAGATCAAGATGCTTAATTGGACTTTCACAAAGCACATACCTTGATAAAGTTTTGAAGAAGTTAAAAATGGATCAGTCAAAGAAAGGGTTCTTGACTGTGTTACAAGGTGTGAAATTGAGTCAGACTCAATGCCCGATCACTGCAGAAGATACAGAGAAAATGAAAGTCATTCCCTATGCTTCAGCCATAGGTTCTATCATGTATGTAATGCTGTATACCAGACCTGATGTGTGCCTTGCTATAAGTATAGCAGGGAGGTACCAAAGTAATCCTGGAGTGGAGCACTGGACAGCGGTCAAGAACATCCTAAAATACCTCAAAAGTACTAAGGATATGTTTCTCGTTTATGGAGGTGACAAAGAGCTCATCGTAAACGGTTAAGTCGATGCAAGCTTTGACACTGATCTGGATGACTCTAAGTCGCAATCCGGATACATATTTTTATTGAATGGTGGAGTTGTCAGTTGGTGCAGTTCCAAGCAAAGCGTCATGGCAGGATCTACGTGTGAAGTGCAGTACATAACTGCTTTGGAAGCAGCAAATGAAGGAGTCTAGAGGAAGGAGTTCATATCCGATCTAGGTGTCATACCTAGTGCATCGGGTCCAATGAAAATCTTTTGTGACAATATTGGTGACATTGCCTTGGCAAAGGAATCCATATTTCACAAAAGAATCAAGCACATCAAGAGACACTTCAATTCCATCTGTCATCAAGTGTCGGAGGGAGACATAGATGTTTGTAAGATACATACAGATCTGAATGTTGTAGACCCATTGACAAAGCCTATTCCATGAGAAAAACATGATTAGCACCAAAACTCCATGGGTGTTAGAATCATTACTTTGTAATCTAGATTATTGACTCTAGTGCAAGTGGGAGACTAAAGGAAATATGCCCTAGAGGCAATAATAAAGTTATTATTTATTTCCTTATTTCATGATAATTGTTTATTATTCATGCTAGAATTGTATTAACCGGAAACTTAGTACATGTGTGAATACATAGACAAAACATAGTGTCCCTAGTATGCCTCTACTTGACTAGCTCGTTAATCAAAGATGGTTAAGTTTCCTAACCATAGACATCTGTTGTCATTTGATGAACAAGATCACATCATTCGGAGAATGATGTGATGGACAAGACCCATCCATTGGCTTAGCATTATGGTAGTTACAGTTTCATTGCTACTGTTTTCTTCATGACTTATACATGTCCCTCAGACTATGAGATTATGCAACTCCCGGATACCGGAGGAACACTTTGTGTGCTATCAAACATCACAACGTAAATGGGTGATTATAAAGATACTATACAGGTGTCTCCGAAGGTGTTTGTTGGGTTGGCATAGATCGAGATTAGGATTTGTCACTCCGTGTTTAGGAGAGGTATCTTTGGGCCCTCTCGGTAGTGCTCATCACTATAAGCCTTGCAAGCAATGTGACTAATGAGTTAGTTGCGGGATTAGGTATTATGGAACGAGTAAGGAGACTTGCTGATAACAAGACTGAACTAGGTATGATGATACCGATGATCGAATCTTGGGCAAGTAACATACCGATGACAAAGGGAACAACGTATGGTGTTATGCGGTTTGACCGATAAAGATCTTCGTAGAATATGTAGGAGCCAATATGAGCATCCAGGTTCCGCTATTGGTTATTCACCAGAGATGTGTCTTGGTCATGTGTACATAGTTCTCGAACCCGTAGGGTCCACACGCTTAATGTTCGATGACGATTTGTGTTATGAGTTATGTGTTTTGATGACCGAAGTTTGTTTGGAGTCCCGGATGAGATAAGGATGTGACGAGGAGTCTCAAAATGGTCGAGACATAAATATTGATATATTGGACCATGTTATTTGGACACCGGAAGTGTTCCGGGTGGTTTCGGGTAAAAAAGGAGTGCCGGAGGGGCAACGGGAACCCCCGGGGGAACTAATGGGCCACCATGGGCCTTAGTGGAGAGAGAGGAGGGCCGCCAGGGCAAGCCAGGCCCCCCCTTAGCAGTCCGAATTGGACAAGGGAAGGGGGGCCGGCGCCCCCTTTCCTACTCCCTCTCCCTCTCCTTCCTTCCCCCTATCTTCCTTGTAGAGGAATCCTACTAGGACTAGTAGTCCTAGTAGTCCTAGTAGGACTCCCTCTCCTTGGCACGCCCCCTAGGGCCGGCCGGCCTCCACCTGAGGGAGTCCTGGATAAGGGGGTATTCGAACTGCCGGACTATATACTTTGGCTGGACTGTTGGACTATGAAGATACAAGATAGAAGACTTCGTCCCGTGTCCGGATGGGACTCTCCTTGGCGTGGAAGGCAAGCTTGGCGGTTCGGATGTAGATCTCCTCCTGTGTAAACCGACTCTGTGTAACCCTAGCCCCCTCCGGTGTCTATATAAACCGGAGGGTTTAGTCCATAGGACACAACAAAAATCATACCGTAGGTTAGCTTCTAGGGTTTTGCCTCTCTGATCTCGTGGTAGATCAACTCTTGTAATACTCATATCATCAAGATCAATCAAGCAGGAAGTAGGGTATTACCTCCATTGAGAGGGCCCGAACCTGGGTAAACATCGTGTCCCCAACCTCCTATTACCATTAGCCTTAGACACACAGTTTGGGACCCCCTACCCGAGATCCGCCGGTTTTGACACCGACTGTCGGTGTTCTGGGAATGGGGCATAGTGTGGCACGGTGTGGCACGTCTTCATCGGCATATGCTCAAGACCCTCGCGATGGGCCGAGCCTCGCGGGGCGGACGATAGGAAGCTTCCTCAGGAACAGCCTCGTCAAGCTGGCTCGCGAGGAGGCGGAGAGATCAAGGCAGGATACCTCACGAGGTACCCATGACGCAAGCCATGACGACCGAAGCCAGGAGGGCGCCAGGCGGGTGCCGGCCTGCGTAGAGTCCTAGTTTCCTTTTTGGTGCAAAGGGAGCAAGCATAGGTGAGGGTATCAAGCAAAGGCAACCATTTTGGTGCAACAAGACCAAGATCAGCAGAACGGCAGGATGGAGGTCATCGTGGAGCCCAAGTCGGCGTCACCGTCAGAGTCTTTGGCAGGCGAGGACCGACTTTAGCCAGGTTAAGTGTACTAGATGTTCCCCTTCAAAATGGCCAATTGTTGGTGCCCTTCCCGCTCGATATTTGGGAAGAGGACCAAGGCCTCGCTCTATAAATAGAGATAGTCACCATAGTAGGCAGGGATCGAATCCTGGACAAGTAGAACTCCACACCAGCTCAAGAACACCCCTCACGAGGTTGTTCTTCCTTGTATTGTTCATCATCAGCCCCCGAGACAATCCACCACACCACAAACTAGAGTAGGGTATTACACCACAATGGTGGCCCGAACTAGTATAAACCTCGTGTCCCTTGTGTTGTTCTTCGTGTAGTTTAGATCCTTGCGAGGCGACGAGACGTAGGTAGGTAGGAGGTGCGATCTCCGCGCGCACCCCAGAGTTTGAACCTTGAGGGTTTGCCAGAACACGAAATCCGACATTTGGCACGCCAGGTAGGGGTGCACCGGAATCCGCCTTCCGCCGCCCTGTGTTTCGCCGTCCCTCGCATCCATGTCAGATGCTCGTCGGGCCCGCGCCGAGCGTCGGGCCGCTCTCGCCACTCACATCGCCCAGACGGCCCCGATCGGTGGATGCCGCTGACGTTCCCCGTCGCCTGCCGTCAACGCCGCCACCGGCCCGGCGGGGAACGAGTAGCAGGCGTCGTCCCTGCATCCTTCGGTGCGGCGAGAAGGCCGCACCGCCACCCCGTCGCTGACTCCGGCCGGTTCCTCGTCCCACGCCCGTCGCGCTCCGGCGGACGCGCACGCCGCGCTGCTCCTGGCGCGGGAGCTCCTGCACTACCGTTCTGTCGACGACCTCTACGACGAGTGGCTCACCCGCATCACCAAGCTCGTCAGCGCCGCTGGGGGCTCCCCTGCGCCATCCCTCTCGCTGCACCACGCCCCGCCCTGCGCGGGCAATGAAGCTCCGGGGGCGCCTCAGCCGCCTCCCCCTCAAGAAGGTGCCTTGGCCCCAAGGCGCGTGGCCCCTGGACGGGACCCGCTCCGTCCGGTGCCGACACAGCAAGAGAAGAGCTGTCAAGAGATCCCTCGTCCCCAAGAAGCTGCCTGTGTGCTCCCCGCACCAGCCCATCACGATCGCGCTCCTGCTCCAGCGCATCAAGACCCCATGCTCCTCCTGGTGGCAGCGCACAGAGACTTCCAAGATCAAGCTCTCCGTCACCAAAGGCCTCCCGTGGCCACTTCAGGGTGTCGTGCCTTCACCGCCGAGCTGCGCGGCATGGCCTGGCCGGGCAAGTTCAAGCCAGATCTGCCCCCGCGCTACGATGGCACGGCTGACCCTGCGGAGTTCCTCCAGCTCTATGAGCTGGGCATCAAAGCCGCCAACTGGGACGAGAAGGTCATGGCGAACTGGTTTCCCATGGCGCTCAAGGACGGTGCCCGCACTTGGCTCCTGAACCTGGCTCCTGACACGATTTCCTCCTGGGACGAGATGCGCACCCGATTCATCGCCAACTTCCAAGGCACCCACGACCGGCTCCCAGCCATGAGCGACTTGCGCCACATCAAGCAGCAGCCAGGAGAAACCCTGCAGAAGTTCATCCAGCATTTCAACAACGCTCGCCTTAAGATCCCCAGGGTGTCCGAGGAGGCCATCATCTCAGCCTTCTCCGACGGTGTGCGTGACGTCAAGATGAAGGAGGAGCTTGCGATCCACGAAGACCTGTGCACCTCCCTGGAGCTGTTCAACCTGGCGACCAAGTGCGCCAGGGCTGAGGAAGGACGCCTTTCCCTCCTTGAGCTGCCGGCTACCGACGTAGAAGAGAAGAAGCCCAAGGTCAAGGACGTGAAGCGCAAGGGGGTTGCCGTGCTTGCAGCAGAGCCGGACACCAAGCGAGGCAGGGATCGGCTAGAGTCATCCAAGGGCAGCTGGTACTGCGTGTACCACGACCTCCACACCCACAACACCAATGAATGCCAAGAGCTCAGTGTCGGATTTAGGGTTCCGGCAGACCCTTGAGGTTCGAACACTGGGGTGCGTGCAGAGGTTTCGCCTTCTACCTACCTGTTCCTCGCTGAATCGCTAGGATCTAAACTACGAGAAGAACAACACAAGAGACACAGGGTTTATACTGGTTCAGGCCACCATTGTGGTATAATACCCTACTCCAGTCCGTGGCGTGGTGGATTGCCTCTTGGGTTGATGATGAACAATACAAGGAAGAACAGCCTCGCAAGGGTCTGTTCTTGTGGTGGCGTTGTCCCTTTGGAGGGGTTGATTCTAGATGCCTATCTTATCTCCAGATTCCTATCCAGATCCCTGTCCAGATCCCTCTCAGATATCTCTACCGTGTGGGTGGCTAGTCCTATTTATAGGCGAGGGCCCTAGGCCTCTTCCCAAATATTGAGCGGGAAAGGCGCCAACAATTGGCCATTTTGAAGGGGAACATCTAGTACAGTTATCCTGACTAAAGTTGGTCCTCGCCTGTCAAAGGCTCTGGTGGTGATGCCGACTTGGGCTCCACGGTGACCTCTATCCTGCCTTTGGACTGGTCTTGGTCTTATTGCACCGAAATGGATGCCTTTGCTTGATGCTCTCGCCTGCGCTTGCTCCCCTTGCACCAAAGAGGAAAGAAGGACACTGCGCGGGCTGGCGCCCTTGGTCGTCATGGCTTGCGTCATGGGCACCTCGCGAGGTACCCCGCCTTGAACTCTCCGCCTCCTCGTGAGCCAGCCTGATGAGGCCGTGCCTGGGGAAACTCCTTGTCGCCCGCCCCGCGAGGCTTGGCCCCTCGCGAGGGTCTTGAGCTTGTGTTGATGAAGATGGGCCGTGCTGGGCCCCCTTTGAGCCATGCCGCAGGCCGCAGGCAGGCAAATCTGGGGAACCCCGTTCCCAGAATGTTGACAGTAGCCCCCGGGCCCAAGGCGCGCCCGGACTTGGCCGAGCAGAGAGGCGAAAGGGCAAGTGCGAAGCGTCGCAGGCCCTAACAGCCTGCGGCCTTGGGCGTCACATGGCGGTTGATTGGACGTGGGTGTCTCCACTTCCCCATGACGCCTCGGCAACTGCACGGATTCGACAAGTCCCTGCATGCGAAACGAGTCATGATTACCTTCAGTCGTGGAGGCCGACGGTTGGCCTCCCTTGGCTATAAGTACGGAACGGCGCGAGCCATTCCAGTCAATCTTCCTCTGCTATTCCTCCTCTTCTTCATCTTCGCCATCGCTCCGTCTCACACTGATGGCGCCCATCCGCCGGTTCTCCACAAGAGAGAAGGGAAAGGCCCCCCGAGAGTGTCCTGACCCGCTTCCGCCGAAGAAGCAGTTGGTCCTCTACCGCCGAGATGAGGGCGTGCGGCAGGAGGTGTCGAGGCCTTGGTGCGAGCGACCGTCGCCAGGGTTCCCGCTGCCTTTGTACGCCCACCATGGGGGCCCTGGAGGAGCTGGTGTCAAGCGCCATGGACGACGCCGCCGTCGGTGCCGGTGAGTCACGGCGGTGCACGTTGTCCCTCCTGGAGTCCACGCCGAGGGCTCGTCCCGAGAGTTTGTGCTCCATGCCGCCATGCCTCCTCTATCTTGGATTCGCCTTCCTCCTTCCTTCGCCTTCAAGATTCCACCGAGGGGGCCTTTCAGGCTTTGGCTGCAGCATGCCGATTGCCAGACTCCTGCGACCGATGCGGATGTCAAGGTCATCGCTCCAGGTAAGGTCTTCATGACCAGGGGCTGGGGCGAGATTTCCCGGGTTTGGAGGGCGAGGGGCGCCCTCATGATCCACCTGGAGTTTGATGGCGCCTCTGTGATGCACTTCAAGGCCTTCGACGAAGAAGGGCGCCGGCTGGAGTGCTGTCCCAGAGGCAGCGGCAGAAGCTCTGGAGCGGCTGGGACCAGGCCTGCCGCCGCACGCTCTTCCAGCAGCTCCTCAAGCGACGGAGGTGCCGGAGGATCCGGCGACTCCGCCGAGCTCTTCGCAACTCCGGAGACAAGCGATGACAGCTACGAGCCCCCGAGCCTGCGCCGATCTCGGAGCAGGAAGGGCCCGTTAGGCCGCCGCCATCTCTGATCTGGATGAGGCTGGCGCCGAGCCTCACGCGGCCTACTGTTGATGATGGCGCCTGCCGCCGTGGTTCCTGTAGTTAGGACTCCTTAGGATACGCATCTCTTTTCCCTGCGAGGAGCCAAGAACACACCTCGTGGGGGCTTGTAAGGTGTCTGTAGCTCCTTTTGTCAATATGATCCTCATTATGAAGCAGCCCAAAATGGTTATTCCGTCTTAGCTTAGTTTCTTCATGTCAGACCTCGTGAGGGCTTGGTGCTCTGCGCCAACAAGTCCCAGTCCCAAGGCGGCTTTAGCCGTTGCTGGTATGCCAGGTCGCGATGCCGTGGTCAAGGCCAGGAGGTGAGCGGCCCGAGGCCCGGTAAGAGCCCCTGAGTCGCGATTCTCAGGAGGTCCCCCTTGGCGCTCAAGCAGCCATCATTCGGTGAGAAATGAGAGCGACGTTGCTAAGACGGAATTGTATTAAGTGCAGGGACGGTGCTGCGATAGCTAGTGTTCCTGGAGAGTGACTTATCTCGAGGGTCAAGAACGCTTCCTGGTGCGGCGCTAGGTCCGTGCCTTGGCTGTCGGAGGGTTGCTTAGCGAGGTCATCACGTGCTTCTCTCCTCTCGCCCTCGCTCCCCTTTCTGCTCTATGTCCTCGGGTCCCGGCCCTCGAGCGAGTCTCGGCCGTCGCTGGTATGCCAGGTCGCGATGCCAAGGACATGGCCAAAGGGTGAGGGCTGGAGAACCAGTAGGAGCCCTGAGTCATGATGCTCAGGTACCCCCCCTTTAACGTGCAAGCGGTTTGCATGGACGAGGGTGAAGAAGACACTATGAGGGCCTCGCATGACGATGCTCCTGGGGGAACCCTGCAGGCTCATCACAGAAGAAACGAGAATTTGTCGCGACAAACGACGGTTAGCCGTTAGTTGCCTTGGAGAGGTGGCGAGGCATGAAAGGCCTGACGAGGTGTGCTGGTTCACCCGTGATCCAGCTCGGGACTCACGGGGCCCCACCCCAAGGCGGATTGCGCCCGGCGCTGGGCCTTATCTTGAAGTTTGTTCCTGCAAATTTGGCTAGATGCCGATGCTCTACGTCCTCGGGTCCCGGCTCTCGGGCTGGTCTCAGCCGTCGCTGGTATGCCGGGGCGCGATGCCGTGGGCAGACCAGAGGGTGAGGGCCGGAGAGCCGGTAGGAGCCCTGAGTCGCGATGCTCAGGCACCCCCCCTTTAACGCGCAAGCTGGGTTAGATGTCGAAACTCTACGTCCTCGGGTCCCAGCTCTCGGGCTGGTCTCAGCCGTCGCTGGTATGCCGGGGCGCGATGCCGTGGGCAGACCAGAGGGTGAGGGCCGGAGAGCCGGTAGGAGCCCTGAGTCGCGATGCTCAGGCACCCCCCCTTTAACACGCAAGCTGGGTTAGATGTCGAAACTCTACGTCCTCGGGTCCCGGCTCTCGGGCTGGTCTCAGCCGTCGCTGGTATGCCGGGGCGCGATGCCGTGGGCAGACCAGAGGGTGAGGGCCGGAGAGCCGGTAGGAGCCCTGAGTCGCGATGCTCAGGCACCCCCCTTTAACGCGCAAGCTGGGTTAGATGTCGAAACTCTACGTCCTCGGGTCCCGGCTCTCGGGCTGGTCTCAGCCGTCGCTGGTATGCCGGGGCGCGATGCCGTGGGCAGACCAGAGGGTGAGGGCCGGAGAGCCGGTAGGAGCCCTGAGTCGCGATGCTCAGGCACCCCCCCTTTAACGCGCAAGCTTGCGACATCCAGGAAGAAAAAAAGGTACCATGAACAGGCACCAAACAACAAGCATGACGGGTCGAAAACATGGCCCTAAGATAAATGCAAGAGGGGTACATGCCACTGGGTCTGACCCGAGCGGCTTGGGGATAATGCAGCCTGAGGGGCGCCCCCAGCAGAGTAAGCTAAGAACATGAAATAAAGGAGATACACGCCACAGGGACGGACCCACGCGGCCTGGGAATAATGCAGCCCTGAGGGCGCTCCCAGCTGGAAATGAAACTTGAAATATGTCACCTGATGATGCTGAAGAAGAAGGGGTGTTGATGCAGCAGACTCGGTGGGCTGCGGGAGCAGATCCTCACGAGCCCCCAGGCCCTGGGGCTTCGGGAGGCTCCGGAGGCGCTGGTGGCTCCTTGCGGACCGTCTCCATCTCCACCAGGGTTGCGGAACTCCTGTCCTCTTGAGCCTCCAGGATGGCCCTCATGAGGCGCTGGTTTGCAGTAGCCGCGTTTGGCGAGCCATAAGGCATGCGAACGTAGCTGTGAGGCAGGCCCTCGCAGCGTCCCACTCGTGAAGGCCAGAGGCGCTCCTGAGATGCGGCTTGGTTGAGCCCTGGTATGTCGATGCAGACGCGCAGCCCACCATCCTCGCCTGGATGGGGGGCCACAGCGGGTAAGCGGCGGCTGCCTCTCATGACCCCTGACTCCTGTAGCTCCTGAATGGCCTTGCTGACGAACTCCTGAGGGTTTGGCCCTCCTTGCCTTGCTCCTTCTTGATGGAAACGTGCATCGTAACACGCCTCCACGTGGTGCCCAAGCGCCTCCCTCGTGACCTTGGCGAGGTCGACGGCCCTCCAGGGGAGAGCCCCCAAGCCCTGCCTGAGGAGGGCGCCGGGCGTGCTTCCCTATGCGATGGAAGGAGGTTCCCCCTGAGCAGGCGCGGGCCCTGAGGGGCCTGCCTCCTGAGGGGTCGGGCCGGTCGATGTCTTCTTCTTCTTGGGGGCGGCCTCGGAAGCCTCCTGCTTCCGCGATCCTGGTCTTCCAGTGATGCGGCCTGAAAGGCTCTCTCCAGGGAGCAAACTACGTCTCTCTCTTCGCAGGGCACCGTGATGACTCCGCCACTTCCTGGCATCTTGAGGACATTGTAGCCATGGTGGGTTACGGCCATGAACTTGGCCAGCGCTGGGTACCCGAGGATGGCGTTGTACGGCAGGTGAATGTGGGCGACGTCGAAGTCGATGAGCTCGGTGCGGTAGTTGTCGCGTGCCCCGAAGGTGACAGGGAGGCGGACCTGCCCAATCGGGACCGTGGAGCCGTCGGTGACTCCGGAGAAAGGCTTGGTTTGTTGAATGTTTCCACGGACAGGACGTTGAGCCCTGCCCCGCCATTGATGAGGGTCCTGGTGACTAGCACGTTGCTGATGATTGGGGAACAAAGCATCAGGAGGACTCCGGTTGTGGCCGCACACTTGAGCTGATCCGCTGAGCTGAACGTGATGGCACACGCCGACCACCTGAGAGGGCGTGTGGCCCCAAGCTTGGGGAGGACTGCATTCACTTCGCGGGTGAACTGCTTGAAGATGCGTTAAGAGGCTGGGGCTTGGGCTCCGCCTAGGATGCAGGCGATTGCACGTGGTTCCTGGAAGCCCCCTGCCCCTTCGTCCTGATGACGGTCCTCATTTCTCCTTGGCTGCGGCGGTAGCGGAGGGAGGCCTGCGTTACCTTGCGGGCGATCCTCGCGAGGCTGATCCCTCCAGCCTCCCTCGCGAGGCGGATCCTGCCAGCGATCCTCGCGAGGTTGGTTGCGCCACCCTTGACGTGGGCCGCGGTCTTCCCAGCGTCCTGCGTTCCTTCCTCCTCCTGGGCCGTAGCCCCGGTCGCTGCGGTCGGGACACCGGCCGGTCCATCCTTCACACACGGCCCTGAGCTCTTGGCATTCATTGGTGTTATGGGTGTGGAGGTCGTGGTACATACAGTACCGACTGCCCTTGGAGGATTCAGGCTGATCTCTGCCCCGCTTGGTGTCTGGTTCTGCCGCGAGAACGGCATCCCCCTTGAGCTTCACGTCGTTGGCCTTGGGCTTCTTCTCTTCAGGGTCTGCGGCAGGCAACTCGACGAGGGAGAGACGCCCTTCCTCAGCCCTGGCACACTTGGTCGCCAGGTTGAACAGCTCCAAGGAAGTGCACAGATCTTCATGCACTGCGAGCTCCTCCTTCATTTTAACGTCACACACGCCATCAGAGAAGGCTGAGATGATGGCCTCCTCTGTCACCTTGGGAATCTTGAGGCACGCGTTGTTAAAGCGCTGGATGTACTTCTGCAGGGTTTCCCCTGGTTGCTGCTTGATGCGGTGCATGTCGCTCACGGCGGGTGGCCGGTCGCGGGTACCCTGGAAGTTGGCGATGAAGCGGGTGCGCATCTCGTCCCAAGAGGATATCGTGCCTGGGGCCAGGTTCAGAAGCCAGGTGCGGGCCCCGTCCTTGAGAGCCATGGGAAACCAGTTTGCCATGACCTTCTCGTCTCCGTTGGCAGCCTCAATGCCCAGCTCGTAGAGCTGGAGGAACTCTACAGGGTCTGTCGTGCCGTCATAGCGAGGAGGCAGGTCTGGCTTGAACTTGCCGGGCCACGCGACAGTCCGTAGCTCGGTGGTGAAGGCGCGACAGCCCGCTGTGGCCACAGGAGGCCTTGGAGGACGAAGGGCTCGGTCCTGCGGGTCCCCGTGCGCCACAGCTGGGTGCAGCGCGGGGTCTTGACGTGCTGGAGCAGGAGCATGGTCGGGACAAGTCGGAGCAGGGAGCGCTCGGGCAGCTTCTCGAGGGCGAGGGACCTCTTGGCAGCTCTGCTCCTGCCGCGCTGGTTCCTGACGGGGCAAGTTCCGCCCAGGGGCCGCGCGCCTTGGAGCCAGGGCGCCTTCTTGAGGGGGAGGCGGCTGAGGCGCCCCAGGAGCTTCATTGCCCGCGCATGGCGGGGCGCGTTGCAGCGAGAAAGATGGCGCAGGGGAGCCCCCAGCGGCGTAGACCAGTTCGGCGACTCGGTCGAGCCATTCTTCATAGACGTCGTCGACTGGGCGGTAGCGTAGGCGCTTGTTTGCCGCGATGAGCGCAGCTCGAGCCTCCATGGCCGTGCAGGGCGCGCGGGATGAAGAACCAGCGGGGGTGAGCGAGGGCGTAGCGGTGCGGCCGTCTCGCCTCATGGACGGGTGCTGGGATGATGCTTGCTGCTCGTTCCCCGCCGGGCCGGTGGCAGCGTTGACGGTAGGCGACGGTGAACGACGAGGGCGCCCGCCGGAGCCGTCTGGGCGACGCGGGAAGCGAGGGCGGCTCGGCGCTTGGCGCGAACCTAGCGTGCGTCAGACATGGTCGTGACGGTCGAAGAAGAACAGGGCGACGGAAGACGAATTCTGGAGCACCCCGACCTGGCGCGCCAAATGTTGGATTTTGGGTTCCGGCAGACCCTTGAGGTTCGAACACTGGGGTGTGCGTGGAGGTTTCGCCTTCTACCTACATGTTCCTCGCCGAATCGCTAGGATCTAAACTACGAGAAGAACAACACAAGAGACACAGGGTTTATACTGGTTCAGGCCACCATTGTGGTGTAATACCCTACTCTAGTGCGTGGCATGGTGGATTGCCTCTTGGGTTGATGATGAACAATACAAGGAAGAACAGCCTCACGAGGGTCTGTTCTTGTGGTGGCGTTGTCCTTTTGGAGGGGTTGATTCTAGATGCCTATCTTATCTCCAGATTCCTATCCAGATCCCTGTCCAGATCCCTCTTAGATATCTCTACCCTGTGGGTGGCTAGTCCTATTTATAGGCGAGGGCCCTGGGCCTCTTCCCAAATATTGAGCGGGAAGGGCGCCAACAATTGGCCATTTTGAAGGGCAACATCTAGTACACTTATCCTGACTAAAGTTGGTCCTCGCCTGTCAAAGGCTCTGGTGGTGATGCCGACTTGGGCTCCACGGTGACCTCTATCCTGCCGTTGGACTGGTCTTGGTCTTGTTGCACCGAAATGGATGCCTTTGCTTGATGCTCTCGCCTGCGCTTGCTCCCCTTGCACCAAAGAGGAAAGAAGGACACTGCGCGGGCTGGCGCCCGGCTGGCGCCCTTGGTCGTCATGGCTTGCATCATGGGCACCTCGTGAGGTACCCCGCCTTGAACTCTCCGCCTCCTTGTGAGCCAGCCTGACAAGGCCATGCCTGGGGAAACTCCTTGTCGCCCGCCCCGCGAGGCTTGGCCCCTCGCGAGGGTCTTGAGCTTGTGTTCATGAAGATGGGCCATGCTGGGCCCCCTTTGAGCCACACCGCAGGCCGCAGGCAGGCATGTCTGGGGACCCCCGTTCCCAGAACGCCGACACTTAGGGTCGTGCGGGACGTGCGTGCCGGCCGATACCCCGAGCGCGGCGACTGGGGCTATGGCCGAGGAGGAGGAAGAGGTGGAGGACGATGGGAAGACCATGGCCATCGCCAATGGTGGCATGACCGACCTCGCAAAGACCGCTGGCAGGACTAGCCTCGTGAGGGAGGTTAGAGGGATCAGCCTCGTGAGGATCGCCCACAAGGCAACGTGGGCCTCCCTCCTCTGCCACCACAGCCGAGGAGGAATGAAGACCACCATCAGGACGAGGGGGCTAGGGGCTTCCAGCAGCCGCGTGCGATCACTTGCATCTTGGGTGGCGCTCAGGCCCCAGCCTCTCAACGCATCTTCAAGCAGTTTGCTCACGAAGTGAAGGCAGTCCTCCCCAAGCTCGAAGCCACACGCCCTCTCAGGTGGTCAGCGTGCGCCATCACGTTCAGCTTAGCGGATCAGCTCAAGTGCGCGGCCACAGCCGGAGTCCTCCCGATGCTTTGTTCCCCAATCATCAGTAATGTGCAAGTCACCAGGACCCTCATCAATGGCGGAGCAGGGCTCAATGTCCTGTCCGTCGAGACATTCACCAATCTCCAAGTGTCATACAATCAGCTTCAGCCAACCAAGCATTTCTCAGGAGTCACCGACGATTCCACTGTCCCGATAGGGCAGGTCCGCCTTCCTGTTACCTTCGGGAAGCGCGACAACTACCGCACCGAGCTCATCGACTTCGATGTCGCGCACATCCGCCTGCCGTACAATGCCATCCTCGGGTACCCAGCTCTGGCCAAGTTCATGGCCGTGACTCATCACGGCTACAATGTCCTCAAGATGCCAGGAAGCGGTGGAGTCATAACGGTGCCTTGTGAGGAGAGGGATGTTGTGTGTTCTCTAGAGCATGCTTTTCAAGCCGCGTCAATCGAAGACCCAGATCACAGGAGCGGAAGGCTTCCCGAGGCAGTCCCTAAGAAGAAGAAGACATCGCCTGGTTCGAACCCTCGGGAGGTAGGACCCTCAGGATCCGCGCCCGTTCCGGGGGCACCTCCTTCTGTCGCATAGGAAAGCGCACCCGGCGCCCTCCTCGAGCAAGGCTCGGGGGCTCTCTCCTGGAGGGCCATCGACTTTGCTAAGATCACGAGGGAGGCGCTCGGGCACCACTTGGAGGCGTGTTTCAAAGCACGTTTCTCTCAGGAAGGAGCAAGGCAAGGAGGGCCAAACCCTCATGAGTTCGTCAGCGAGATCA
Source organism: Triticum aestivum (assembly GCF_018294505.1). NCBI lineage: Eukaryota > Viridiplantae > Streptophyta > Magnoliopsida > Poales > Poaceae > Triticum > Triticum aestivum. The sequence continues at coordinate 594,224,472 of NC_057801.1, read as the reverse complement.
TTCAGGAGCTGCAGGAGTCAAGAGTCATGAGTGGCAGCCGCCGCTTAACCGCCATAGCTCCCCATCCGGGCAAGGATGGTGGGCTGCGCGTCTGCATCGACATACCAGGACTCAACCGAGCCGCCTCTCAGGAGCGCCTCTGGCCCTCACGCGTGGGCCGCTGTGAAGGTCCACCCCATAGCTATGTTCGCATGCCTTACGGCTTGCCGAACGCGGCTGTTGTGCGTCAGTGCCTCATGAGGAGCATCCTGGAGGCTCAAGAGGTCAGGCATTCCGCAGTCCTGGCAGAGATGGAGATGGTCCGCGTGGAGCCGCCAGCACCTCGGAGCCTCCCGAGGCTCCTGGGCCTGAGGGCTCATAAGGATCGGCTTCCGCAGCACACGTCGTCCGCTACTTCAGCATCCCTTCGTCTTCAGCATCATCAGGTGACATCCTTCGAGTTTCATTTTCAGCTAGGAGCGCCCTCGGGGCTGCATCATTCCCAGGCCGCGTGGGTCCGTCCCTGCGGCGTGTATCCCTTTTGTTCGTGTTTTTAGCTTGCTTTGTTAGGGGCGCCCCTCGAGCTGCATTATCCCCAAGCAGCTCGGGCCCGACCCAGCAGTGATCGCCTTTTCCTACATCTATTTGAATGAATTTGCTCACTCGTGCTTAACATGCTTGACTTAATCGCCCACTCGATTAACACCAACTTATGGAGCTGCTCCCTAACGGCACGGAACTTGTGCATGGGTCCGTCCCTGCAACATCGATAAACCTGAGTGGCTGAGCTCTGGCCGCGGCAACCCCTCAAGGCGCCACCTCACCAAGCCCTCAGTGCCCTCATCACCCTTCTAGGGCAACCAGCAGCTGGCTGGCAATTGTAACAGAACACTCGTTTTCTTTGTGGTGAGCTCGCAGGATATCTTTAAGGAGCAACGTCATGGGAGGCCTTCGCGGCGTCTCCTTCCCTCTCGACCGCGCGAACCGCTTGCACGATAAAGGGGGCGCCTGAGCATCGCGACTCACGGGCTCTTACTGGCTCTCCAGCCCACACCTCCTGGCCTTGTCCACGGCATCGTGACTTGGCATACCAGCGATGGCTGAGCTCGCTCGAGGGTCAGGACCTGAGGACGTAGAGCACGAAGGGGAGTAAGGGAAAGGGGGAAGAGGCTTGCGAGGACCCTGCCCGACAACTCCTCAGCTGCCGACGCGCGGACCTGGCGCCGCGCCAAGGAGAGGCTTCAGACTCTCGAGATAAGTCATCCTCCAGAGCTACTAACTATTGCAACACCGACCTTGCACCTAATGCAGCTCCGTGTTGGCAAAGTTTGCGCTCCTTTCTCACTGAGCGATGGCTGCTTGAGCGCTAAGGGGACCTCCTGAGCATCGTGACTCAGGGGCTCTTACTGGACCTTGGGCCCCTCACCTCCTGGCCTTGACCACAGCATCGCGACCTGGCATACCAGCAACGACTGAAGCTTGCCTTGGGACCGGGACCTGTCGGCGCAGAGCATCAAGCCCTCGCGAGGTTTGAAAGGAGGAACTAAGCTAAGGCGGGACGAGCATCTCACACTGCTTCACGATAAGGATCATATTAACAAAAGGAACTACAGGCACCTTACAAGCCCCCACGGGGTATGTTCTTGGCTCCTCGCAGGGACAAAAGACGCGTATCCTAAGGAGTCTTAACTACAGGGACCATGACGGCAGACGCCATCATCAACAGTGGGCCATGCAAGGCCAGCGCCAACCTCATCCGGATCAGCTGCGTCGACCGCCGGGCGCGCCAGCCCTGCTTTGGGCACGGCGCGAGCTCGGAGGCTCGTAGCTGTCGTCGCTCGTCGCCAGGGTCAGGAAGAGCCCGGAAGAGTCGCTGGACCCTCCGGTACGTCCGCTGCCATCAGAGGAGCTGCTGGAAGGGCGAGCGACAGGCCTGGTCCTTGCCGCTCCAGAGCTTCGGCCGCTGCCTCTGGGGCAGCACTCCAGCCGGCGTCCATCTTCGTCGAATACCTTGACGAGCATCAGGGAGGCGCTGTCGAAATCCAGATGGATCACGAGGGCCCCCTCCGATCGGAAGACTCGGGCGATCTCGCCCCAGCCCCGGGTCATGAAGACCTTGCCCGGAGCGACGACCTCGACATCCGCTTCGGTCGCAGGAGTACTTCAGTCAGCGTGCTGCAGCCAGAGCCTGAGAGGCCCCTTTGGAGGAATCTCGAAGGCGAAGGAGGGAGGAAGGCGAATCCAAGATCGAGGAGGCATGGCAGCGTGAAGCACAAGCTCATGAGAGGAGCCCGCGGCGTGAACTCCGAGAGGAACGACGCGCACCACCGTAATCCACCGGTGGCAACGGCGCCTCTGGCGGTGTCGCTCGGCTCCTGCGTCTTTAGGACCCTCGATCTGGGCGTACAAGGGCAATGGGAATCCAGGCGGCGGCCGCTCAATCCATGGCCTCGACACCTCCTGCCAGGCACCCCCTTCCCCGCGGCAAGAGGCGAGCCGTTTCTTCAGCGATAGCGGGACAGGACCCTCTTTGGGGGCCTTCCCCTTCTCTTAGGCAGGAAACCGACGGATTGGTGCCATTGGCGTATGGTGGAGCAAGGGCAAAGAAGAAGACGGAGAGTAGCAGGGCAGGATGGACCGGAAGGGCTCGCGCCGTTCCGTACATATAGCCGGGGGAGGCCAATCGCTGGCCTCCACGATCACAGGTAATCATGACCCGTTTTGCATGCAGGGACTTGTCAATTCGTGCAGTTGCCGAGGCGTCGTGGGGGAGCAGGGACGCCCACGTCCAATCAACCGCCACGCGGCGCCCAAGGCCGCAGGCTGTTGGGGCCCGCGGCGCTTCGCACTTGCCCCTTCCCTTCTCGGCTAAGCCAAGTCCAGGCGCGCCTTGGGCCCGGGGGCTACTATCGGCGTTCTGGGAACGGGGGTACCCAGACTTGCCTGCCAGCAGCCTGCGGCGTGACTCAAGGAGTGGCCCAGTGCGGCCCATCTTCATCGGCACATGCTCAAGACCCTCACGAGGGGCCGAGCCTCGCGGGGCAGAGAACAGGAAGCTTCCTCAGGCATAGCCTCGTCAAGCTGGCTCGTGAGGAGGCGGAGAGATCAAGGAAGGATACCTCACGAGGTGCCCGTGACGCAAGCGATGACGACCGAAGCGAGGTGGGCACCAGGCGGGCGCCGGCCTGCGCAGAGTCCTTGTTTCCTCTTTGGTGCAAAGGGAGCAAGCACAGGCGAGGGTATCAAGCAAAGGCAACCATTTCGGTGCAACAAGACCAAGACCAGCAGAACGGCAGGATAGAGGTCATCGTGGAGCCCAAGCCGGCGTCACCGTCAGAGTCTTTGGCAGGCGAGGACCGAGTTTAGCCAGGATAAGTGTACTAGATGTTCCCCTTCAAAATGGCCAATTGTTGGCGCCCTTCCCGCTCTATATTTGGGAAGAGGACCAAGGCCTCTCTTTATAAATAGAGATAGTCACCACAGTAGGCAGGGATCGAATCCTGGACAAGCAGAACTCCACACCAGCTCAAGAACACCCCTCACGAGGTTGTTCTTCCTTGTATTGTTCATCATCAGCCCCTGAGGCAATCCACCACACCACAAACTAGAGTAGGGTATTACACCACAATGGTGGCCCGAACTAGTATAAACCTCGTGTCCCTTGTGTTGTTCTTCGTGTAGTTTAGATCCTTGCGAGGCGACGAGACGTAGGTAGGTAGGAGGTGTGATCTCCACGCGCACCCTAGAGTTTGAACCTTGAGGGTTTGCCGGAACCCGAAATCCGACACCAACATTGGTGCTTTCATTGATAGTTCCTCTGTGTCGTCACTGCAAGGCTAGATGGCTTCTCCAACCTTCAACCATGTTGTTCTGGGTGAGACTTTTCTCCCCAGACAGATCCTCGTGTTTGGCGGATTCGCACTGCGGGCCAACTCGCTTGGCCATCTGGAGCAGATCGATAGCTACGCCCCTGGCCATCAGGTCAGGTTTGGAAACCTAAACTACACTACCGACATCCGCGGAGACTTGATCTTTGACGAATTCGGGCCCGTGTTAGGAGCGCCGAACAATCACGACGTGCATGACTTAGATCTACAGTCGGACAGTACTCAAAACATCGCACCTGCTACAGCTCCGGACTTTGCTCCAGAGCAGGTCGTGCCTTCTGAGGACGGGTGGATGGACCCTGCCCCAAAGGCCGCTCACTCATCGGCTTTGGAACCGAACACAGACTCCTCTCCTAAAGGGGTCTGTATCTCCGGACCCACGGACTCGCCTCCGGTCGTGTGTTCCGGACCGCGCACATCCGAGCCCATCGAATCTAACTGGGCTCCGGTTATGGAATTCGCCGCCGCGGATATCTCTCAGCACTCACCCTTTGGAGACGTTCTAAATTCATTAAGGTCTCTCTCTATCTGTCAGAAGACTCCTGGACGAACTATGTCCGACCCGTGTGGGATACGGAAGATGAAGAAAATCGCAACCAACCCTCCACCCACTTTATAGCCACTGTCGATGACCTAACAGACATGCTTGACTCCGACCCCAAGAACATCGACGGTATGGACGTTGATGTAGGGGACAATCTGGAACCACCGCCCATGGAGCGCTGGACAGCCACTTCATCAGACGACGTCTACATGTGGACACCCCCAAAGAAGACAATGGTGACGAAAAGGACACAACAGAGGATAAACCCCCCGGGCACAAGCAAAAACGACGGCGTAGGCGCCGCCTTAGGTCCAGTCACAGTAAAAATAGCGATAACAGCCCAAAACAGGATGATACTCCGGCTGATTCCGAAGGCAACAACGACCATAGGGACCCAACGATGGAGCCGGATAAACCAGGTCATGTCGAACACAGCCTGGAGCAGACGCCCGATCACAGAAATTCAAAGGGCCCAGCTCATCATGCTACCTCCAAAGAAGAGAACAGTCCGGTTGACGATGCGTTCATCATCCCGGAAGAACATTCGAAACAAGATAACCTCCGCAAAAAAATCCTGACCACAGCGCGGAGCCTGCAGAAGCAGAAGCAAAGGCTTAAGGCCGCGCAAGATACGCTCAACCGAAGATGGAATAAGGTGCTGGACACCGAAGGGAAATGTGGCGATAATCGCCACACAAAGAGCTACCCAAAGCGCAAACTGCTACCCGAATTTGACGATGAAGCCGCAGCACCTGTTCGGCCCAAAAACAATACGGCTACTCAGTCAGACCAACCACCTCATGGCCGCGATAGAGCAGCCACCGATACCGCACACGATTTACGAGAGTGTCACGCCCAATATGTGACCCTATCCAAAAGGAACTCGAAGGTCCCACCAAGGATAGACCCGCATATTGAAACGCTTTTGCAAGGTAGATATCATTACATCAACATTACATAATAGATGGGGATACATACAAGAGGCATACAATGCCACACGAATACAACATCACAATACATTAGAACATCATCCGACTACGGATGGAACACAAACAGAAACTCAAACGACATCCACCCTGCTAGCCCAGGCTGCCGACCTGGAACCTATCCCCTGATCGAAGAAGCAGAAGAAGAACTCAACGCAAGCAAGCATCACTCTCGCGTCATGATCATCGCATAACCTGTACCTGCAACTATTGTTGTAGTAATCTGTGAGCCACGAGGACTCAGCAATCCCATTACCATGGGTATCAAGACTAGCAAAGCTTAAAGGGAAAGGAAGGGGTAAAGTGGTGAGGCTGCAGCAGCGACTAAGCATATATGGTGGCTAACATACGCAAATAAGAGCGAGAAGAGAAGCAAAGGAACAGTCGTGAAGCTAGCAATGATCAAGAAGTGATCCTGAACTCCTACTTACGTCAAACATAACCCAGAAACCATGTTCACTTCCCGGACTCCGTCGAAAAGAGACCATCACGGCTACACACGCGGTTGATGTGTTCTAATTTGGATCTGGTGTCAAGTTATCTACAACCGGACATTAACAAATTCCCATCTGCCTATAACCGCAGGCACGGCTTTCGAAAGATTATACCCTGCAGGTTGTCCCAACTTAGCCCATGATAAGCTCTCGCGATCAACGAAGGATATACCTTCTCCCAGGAAGACCCGATCAAACTCGGAATCCCGGTTTACAAGACATTTCGATAATGGTAAAACAAGACCAGCAAGACCGCCCGATGCGCCGACAATCCCGATAGGAGCTGCACATATCTCGTTCTCAGGGCAACACCGGATGAGACAGGCTACGAGTAAAACCAGACCTCGAGTTGCCCCGAGGGGGCCCCGTGGGCGGCTCGGTTCAGACCAACACTTAGACAAGCACTGGCCCGGGGGGGCTAAAATAAAGATGACCCTCGGGTTGGCCGACCCAAGGGAAGGGATAGGTGGTGGTGAGGCAAATGGTAAAACCAAGGTTGGGCCTTGCTGGAGGAGTTTTATTCAAAGCAAACTGTCGAGGGGGTCCCATAAATCACCCGACCGTGTAAGGAACGCAAAATCAGGGAACATAACACCGGTATGACGGATACTAGGGCGACAAGAGTGGAACAAAACACCAGGCATAAGGCCGAGTCTTCCACCCTTTACCAAGTATATAGATGCATTAATAATATAAGAGATATTGTGATATCCCAACCAAAATCCTGTCCACCATGGAGAAATCTTCAACTTCACCTGCAACTAGCAACGCTATAAGAGGGGCTGAGCAAAAGCGATAACATGGCCAAACAACGGTTTGCATAGGAAAGGTGTCAAAGGTTAGAGGTTCATGGCAATATGGGGAGGCTTGATAAACAGGTAATAGGTAGCGCAGCAAAGCAATAGAACGAAGCAACTACCATAGCAATGATAGTAGTGAGATCCAGGGTAGCGGTCATCTTGCCTGAAATCCCGCTAGGAAGAAGAACGAGTCCATGAAGAAGATGAACCGATGAAGCCGAACCAAGCGTAGACGAACGAGTCCTCACGATCACAACGAAACGGGAACTATCGAGAAGAAGCACACAACATGGTAAACACATGACACATATACAAGACATGATGCACAACCAAGCATGATGCATGACAGACTACATGAAGCTACTCATGGCAAGAGATGATGCAAACAAGAGCAACACATCAAGACAAGTTTAAATGAGGCCAGGAACAACATATAACAATTCCGGTAAGTCCTCATATGCATATTTCGAAATTGGTCCAGATCTGAATAAACCTTATGTTCAAGTTGTTAAACAGCAAGTTAATATGCACAAAGATGACCTACACGAGATACTAGTCAAGTTACATATAAAGTTCATTTAGTTCGGAGCTACGGCCTAGAAGATATGAGCAAAACAAGACAAATATGGCATTGATGCAAAATGCACCCAAACATCAAGCAAACACCTTAAAACAAGGATGCAACATGATAATATGAAACTACATGCAAAACTAAGCAAGTTTCATATAGAACACACTCAAAACGGAGCAACGGTTTAACACATGCACTCTATACATGTTTAAAGGACAAGCTGTCCAAAACAGCAACTAGGCATATTGCAAGCATCAAAATAACATGCTACAGCACCCCAACATAATAAAACATAACAAAACATGAACACTGAGCTATCTCCAGAAATCACTAGAACATGCTCAAACACACATGGTAAGATTGCAAGTAATAACAATTCAGACTTTGCAGAAAATAACATCAGGTTGCAATGTTTAGAGCTATCAAACAACATGTTAAAGGAACTTATAATGGCAAACAAAGGCATGGCATGAAACTACTAAATGCATAGATCAAAAGTACTTTACTGACGATAAGCCAAAAAGGATCAGAAAATATGATGGCACCCACGTAAACATAGCAAGTTATAATACAGATTCAAACATGGCAGAAACAGAATCATGAAGGCATGTTGGTGAGCTTGTACCACTCAACACAGAGCATTACATGGCATGGAAAGGCAACCAACAGTAAGAAGACATATTTATGAAGCTAGGCATGGAAAGATCAAGGTCATAGGGTGCATGGAACACTAGCAACAATCATGGCAACAACTGAACATAATGTAAATAGGCTGACAGCAACATTATCAAGCAACTTTGGAGCAAGATATGGGCAAGCTATAGAAGGAGAAAAATGCAACCAGGGGCATGGATGGTTAGAGGATGACATGTATAACAAAACATATTTAATGATCATCTCCAGATTATGCATAGAATGACTAGTAGAAGCAGGTTTACATAGCATCGCGAAATAACAGATTCAGCCTAGCATAACAGCAACATCAAGTGCACTACTTAACAAGCTCGATTCACTCACCACAAGTCATTCCATGATAAGATAAGCATAGCATCATCAAGAAGACATGTTTGTGAAACAAACCAAGGCAAGAACAAGTTCATAGCATGCAAGGATCAACTACAACAACCTTGGCAAAATTGAATAACATGTAAACAATCTGCCAGGAAACATTTTGAAGCAAAAGTAGAGCATGAAAATGACATGCTAGACTACTCCATAATTGCAACCAAGGGCAGGGATGGATAGAGCATAACCATATGTTCAAAAGACCCTTACTGAAGTAACTCAAAATATGCATGGATAACTCTGTAGCGTCAAGCTTACATGGCATCAAAATAACAGCAGAACAGGGACTAAAACAGCAACATCACGATGCCTAGTTTGCATGCTTGTGCTAGTCACCAAATTGATCACAAAAATACATGGTAAGCACCTCTGTAAAAAAGACATAGCATAGATCAAAACACATGTAGACATCAACCTCATAGGATGCACACATTAATCATGGCAAAAATGACAAATGAGCTCGTTCTGTTAACAGACAGGAGAAAACATTATGAAGCACTCTTGCAACGATGATTCAGGCATCAAGATGAGCTCAAATGAATATGATGCAATGGAATGAAATGATTTACTCGTTGAGACGAAGATTTTGACATATTACACGCACGAAACGGAGCTACGGATGTAGAGATACGGCATGATGAACCAGGCATGATAATTACATAGATCTGGGACTGGCAAAATTTCAGATCTGAAAACTGAGCGCTATGGAACTAAATGACGCCCGGGGCAGGGAATAGAGGACGGCTCACCACGGGCCTAGCCCAGGAAGGGGGAGGAGGCAGATTGGGCCGACTGGGCCGGACAAGGCCCACGCGACACTGAGGCGGCCCCGAGCGGTTGCTCGTTCTCCTCCTCGATCCCGCCTCGATCAGAGGAGGCAGGGGCGATGGCGCCACTCCGGCGACGCGGGGCGGCGCTCCGGCGGTGGGGGCGACCGGCGGACGGCGGGGATGGGTAGATCCGGCCATCCCCTGCCTGGATCTGGCGAGAGGAGGCCGGCGGCGAGATGCGGCGCCCACGGCGGAGGTCGGCGTGCAGCGGCGACAAGGCTGGACATGCAGCGACGAGCGGCGGCCTGGAATGGCGCTGATCGACCGGAGGTTGAACGGCGGCGGGGCGCACTCCTGTGAGGCTTGGCGGCGGGGAGGCACGCCGGCGGCGCGGGGCAGACAGGCAGCGGTGCGCGGAGCTCGGGCAATCGGGCGCGAACGGGCTGGGGAGGGCCGGCTGCGGGCCTCGGCGGGCCGCGGCGGCGGGGAGGAGAGAGAGAGGGCGCGGGCGGGCGACGTGGCGGCGCAGGATTGGACGCGGGGGTGGCGGAGCTGAGGTGGCGCGATCTGATTCGCCGGGGTGAGGTCTCCGGCGGACATGTCCGGCGGGGTTGGACATGTCCGGCGCGTGAGGGGAGCGGGGCTAGGGTTTGGACTGCGATTTGGACGGGGGAGGGCTAATTTATAGGTAGAGGGAGCTAGGAGAGTCCAAATGAGGAGCGGTTTTTGGCCACGTGATCATGATCGAACGACCGAGAGCATGGAGGGGAGTTAGATGGGTTTTGGGCAACTTTGGAAGGGTGTTGGGCTGCAAAGAGAGAGGGGCTTCGGGCTACGCGGTTAACCGTTGGAGTATGAAACGAACTCCAAATGGCACGAAACTTGACAGGCGGTCTACCGGTGGTATACCAAGGCCGCTTGGAAAGACTCGGTCCATTCCGAGAACGTTTAACACCCGCTCACAACAGGAGACAAAAGGGGAACGCCGGATGACATAGGAACGCCGGATTGCAAAACGGAACACGAGGAAAAATGCTCGGATGCATGAAACAAACATGTATGCAAAAATGAAATGCACACGATGACATGACAAAATGCAACACGCAAGCAAATGACATGGCAACGGCGGCGAATAACTGGCAGACACCTAGCGCATCGAATCCGGGGCGTTACAACACTCCTCCACTAACAAGAGATCTCATCCCGAGATCTTAGGACCGAGACAGAAGGGAAAAGGGATGAGGTGAAACAAGAACTCAAGAGAAGAAGTAAAGAATCGAGAGCACTCGAGAAGAAGAGAGGAACGACGAGAATGACGAGAATCAAAAGCTCGCGGAATCAGATACACTATGAAATCACTCCGGATAGAACGAGATAAGAAACAAATTAGACTGAAAGGATTTAGGCAGCACTCCGGCTGAACATGGAAATAATAGAACATGAACTAGAGAGGATGGAATGATACTTGATGAAGACATGACACAAAACCTCTGGAAAGAATTGAAATAGAAATGAAAATAACTTAGAAGGAAGGATTGAATGGAGTTGTTGAGAAAATCAACAACGAAAAGAAAAAGCTTGATGTGGACTTATGGATAACATCTCAAAATTATGAGGTGATAACTGACCACAAACAGAAATGATTGAATAGGTGAGAAGAACGAAGGAATGCAAAACTCCACTTCAAAAGAATATAGAGAATTAATTGCACTTCGAGATGCAAGAAGAAAAGATACTTGAACTCCACCAACAAGAATCTTGATGAACTCTTGAAGAGTGAATTAAATCATGTAAACCACCATGAAGAACTCTAGTAACAAAAGGATGATGAGATGGAATGAAGGATGAACGAATAAGATGAGCCTTGCGATGATTTCGATGGGGATTCCGATGAAATAGTCGTGGAAAATTGAACTCCGCAAAAAGAAAAAAATGAAAGGACTTGGAACTAGAATATGTTCAACAAGAACAAACTCCGAAGGAAAGGATTACTCACTTGAATGAAATGAGAATAAGATTTATTGTATGCTTCTCCTTCATCAAATTAAATTGATGACCAACAATGGATTTTTCATACTACTTATTCTTCTTGAAAAGGATTAAGGGGAATGTGGCACCAAACTTGAGAAAGTCTCCATGAACCACCGGTAGGATTGGAAAGAACCAATGAAATTGATATGATAATCAAGGAAAAAGAATCTTGAACGAACCACCGTAAGAATTCAAATTTGAATGACGAAAGAGAATGAATCACCGGGAATAATTAGAAGAACAAATATGTTAAAGGGGATTTAGATGCAAAAGAACAAAGAGATCATGAGCTGATTAAAGAACACTTGAATGAAGCACCGGGATAATTAGAGGATGATAGCTGGAATGATGAGGGCGAAGAATTCTTCTAGAAAGATGGCCTCCGGTGAAAAGAAATGAAAAAACAACTTCTGGCAAACTCCGGATGGTTGAGAAAAGGAATATCTGACAAATGGAATAATTTGAGAGGATAATATGAAGCTAGAACCATGAAACTTCGAGAGAACGGAAAAGATTTAGATGAAAAACTCTTCTTCGGTCTTCAAATGACGACGAGAAACACCACCAAAATTACTGAGATATTCCGGTAGAACGAAAAGCGAAGAGGTTGAGCAAACAATGAAAATGATTTGAAATCGATCTTGGAAAGGCATCTGACTGATGAAATTCACTCTTACGTCAGACTCCGAAAATAATTTGGGAATAACTCCGGGGGAATTAGAAGAGTCAGGTAAGATCCTGGGAAAAGACATGTGGGTTAGGGCCCACTGAAGAGACAACACCGTTGAAAAGGATTGTTGAAGAGGTAGATGATGCACCGGAACAATTGAAATATTTGAATGAGGTGACAACCTCGAATTAATTGGAACACTGACGAATCTCCTGAGATGTCTTGAACACTCCAGAAGGATAAACTGATAAGAGGAGAACGAGTAGGGAAAACACTTGAACCGAGGAAAAGAATATGATCAACCGGAAAAAACTTGAATTGAGACCACTGGAGAAGAAAAGAGATGAAGAATGTCCACTGAGACAAGAATTCACCGGTTGAAATAATTTACGAAAGGCTAAAGAGGCTCCACACAAATGAAATTGATGGTCGAAAGAGATTCAAGCTCCGAGAAGAGAAAGGGTGGTAGGGTGGGAAAACAAAGGCAACTCAGAAGGGGAAACCGACGAATATCTTGAAGAGACAACACCGGTTGAAAACATTGAAGAAAGAAGGCAATGACTTCAGACGAGTAGGATGGATACTCGATTACGGACTCCGGCTTCGAGAAGAAAAGGGGTGGGCGGGTGGGGAAAAACTGAGGATTGAACTCAAAGATGAAAATGCTCGAGTCGACTTGACGAGAAATGCACCGGATGAAAAGAGCTGAGAACCAACGATCAGAAAACCAACTGCGTGAACCTAAAGAAAAATTTGAAGGGGAAGAGGAGTAATTCAAAACACCTACGTCAAGATTCCTCACCAGAGCGACGAAGGGGATGAGGAGTAAAAAGAATTCCTACTCTCCGATATAACTAGACTCGGAAAACAGTTTATTCTAGAGTCAACAACGGCCAAACTACACGATCAATCAAGGGGGCTCCTAGGGTCGGTCGAGGCTCTGATACCAACTTGTCACGCCCAATATGCGATCCTATCCAAAAGGAACTTGAAGGTCCCACCAAGGATAGACCCGCATATTGAAACGCTTTTGCAAGGTGGATATCATTACATCAACATTACATAATAGATGGGGATACATACAAGAGGCATACAATGCCACACGAATACAACATCACAATACATTAGAACATCATCCGACTACGGATGGAACACAAACAGAAACTCAAACGACATCCACCCTGCTAGCCCAGGCTGCCGACCTGGAACCTATCCCCTGATCGAAGAAGCAGAAGAAGAACTCAACGCAAGCAAGCATCGCTCTCGCGTCATGATCATCGCATAACCTGTACCTGCAACTATTGTTGTAGTAATCTGTGACCCACGAGGACTCAGCAATCCCATTACCATGGGTATCAAGACTAGCTAAGCTTAATGGGAAAGGAAGGGGTAAAGTGGTGAGGCTGCAGCAGCGACTAAGCATATATGGTGGCTAACATACGCAAATAAGAGCGAGAAGAGAAGCAAAGGAACGGTCGTGAAGCTAGCAATGATCAAGAAGTGATCCTGAACTCCTACTTACGTCAAACATAACCCAGAAACCGTGTTCACTTCCCGGACTCCACCGAAAAGAGACCATCATGGCTACACACGCGGTTGATGCATTTTAATTCGGATCTGGTGTCAAGTTATCTACAACCGGACATTAACAAATTCCCATCTGCCTATAACCGTAGGCACGGCTTTCGAAAGATTATACCCTACAGGGGTGTCCCAACTTAGCCCATGATAAGCTCTCACGATCAACGAAAGATATACCTTCTCCCAGGAAGACCCGATCAAACTCGGAATCCCGGTTTACAAGACATTTCGACAATGGTAAAACAAGACCAGCAAGACTGCCCGATGTGCCGACAATCCTGATAGGAGCTGCACATATCTCGTTCTCAGGGCAACACCGGATGAGACAGGCTACGAGTAAAACCAGACCTCGAGTTACCCCGAGGGGGCCCCGCAGGCGGCTCGGTTCGGACCAACACTTAGACAAGCACTAGCCCGGGGGGGCTAAAATAAAGATGACCCTCGGGTTGGCCGACCCAAGGGAAGGGATAGGTGGTGGTGAGGCAAATGGTAAAACCAAGGTTGGGCCTTGCTAGAGGAGTTTTATTCAAAGCAAACTGTCGAGGGGGTCCCATAAATCACCCGACCGCATAAGGAACGCAAAATCGGGGAACATAACACCGGTATGACGGAAACTAGGGCGGCAAGAGTGGAACAAAACACCAGGCATAAGGCCGAGTCTTCCAACGTTTACCAAGTATACAGATGCATTAATAATATAAGAGATATTGTGATATCCCAACCAAAATCCTGTCCACCATGGAGCATTCTTCAACTTCGCCTGCAACTAGCAACGCTATAAGAGGGGCTGAGCAAAAGCGGTAACATAGCCAAACAATGGTTTGCATAGGAAAGGTGTCAATGGTTAGAGGTTCATGGCAATATGGGGAGGCTTGATAAACAGGTGATAGGTAGCGCAGCAAAGCGATAGAACGAAGCAACTAGCATAGCAATGATAGTAGTGAGATCCAGGGTAGCGGTCATCTTGCCTGAAATCCTGCTAGTAAGAAGAACGAGTCCATGAAGAAGATGAACCGATGAAGCCGAACCAAGCGCAGACGAACGAGTCCTCACGATCGCAACGAAACGGGAACTATCGAGAAGAAGCACACAACATGGTAAACACACCACACATATACAAGACATGATGCACAACCAAGCATGATGCATGACAGACTACATGAAGCTACTCATGGCAAGAGATGATGCAAACAAGAGCAACACATCAAGACAAGTTTAAATGAGGCCGGGAACAACATATAACAATTCCGGTAAGTCCTCATATGCATATTTCGAAATTGGTCCAGATCTGAATAAACCTTATGTTCAAGTTGTTAAACAGCAAGTTAAGATGCACAAAGATGACCTACACGAGATACTAGTCAAGTTACATATAAAGTTCATTTAGTTCGGAGCTACGGCCTAGAAGATATGAGCAAAACAAGACAAACATGGCATTGATGCAAAATGCACCCAAACATCAAGCAAACACCCTAAAACAAGGATGCAACATGATAATATGAAACTACATGCAAAACTAAGCAAGTTTCATATAGAACACACTCAAAACGGAGCAACGGTTCAACACATGCACTCTATACAAGTTTAAAGGACAAGCTGTCCAAAACAACAACTAGGCATATTGCAAGCATCAAAACAACATGCTACAGCACCCCAACATAATAACTAAAGGCATGTACATGATGTACAAGTAAAGCATAACAAAACATGAACACTGAGCTATCTCCAGAAATCACTAGAACATGCTCAAACATACATGGTAAGATTGCAAGTAATAACAATTCAGACTTTGCAGAAAATAACATCAGGTTGCAATGTTTAAAGGTATCAAACAACATGTTACAGGAACTTATAATGGCAAACAAAGGCATGGCATGAAACTACTAAATGCATAGATCAAAAGTACTTTACTGACCATAAGCCGAAAAGGATCAGAAAATATGATGGCACCCATGTAAACATAGCAAGTTATAATACGATTCAAACATGGCAGAAACAGAATCATGAAGGCATGTTGGTGAGCTTGTACCACTCAACACAGAGCATTACATGGCATGGCAAGGCAACCAACAGTAAGAAGACATATTTATGAAGCTAGGCATGGCAAGAGCAAGGTCATAGGGTGCATGGAACACTAGCAACAATCATGGCAACAACTGAAATTAATGTAAACAGGCTGACAGCAACATTATCAAGCAACTTTGGAGCAAGATATGGGCAAGCTATAGAAGGAGAAAAATGCAACCAGGGGCATGGATGGTTAGAGGATGACATGTATAAAAAAACATATTTAATGATCATCTCCAGATTATGCATAGAATGACTAGTAGAAGCAGGTTTACATAGCATCGCGAAATAACAGATTCAGCCTAGCATAACAGCAACATCAAGTGCACTACTTAACAAGCTCGATTCACTCACCACAAGTCATTCCATGATAAGATAAGCATAGCATCATCAAGAAGACATGTTTGTGAAACAAACCAAGGCAAGAACAAGTTCATAGCATGCAAGGATCAACTACAACAACCTTGGCAAAATTGAATAACATGTAAACAATCTGCCAGGAAACATTTTGAAGCAAAAGTAGAGCACGAAAATGACATGCTATACTACTCCATAATTGCAACAAGGGCAGGGATGGATAGAGCATAACCATATGTTCAAAATACCCTTACTGAAGTAACTCAAAATATGCATGGATAACTCTGTAGCATCAAGTTTACATGGCATCAAAATAACAGCAGAACAGGGACTAAAACAGCAACATCACGATGCCTAGTTTGCATCCTTGTGCTAGTCACCACATTGATCACAAAAATACATGGTAAGCACCTCTGTAAAGAATACATAGCATAGACCAAAACACATGTAGACATCAACCTCATAGGATGCACACATCAATCATGGCAAAAATGACAAATGAGCTCATTCTGTTAACAGACAGCAGAAAACATTATGAAGCACTCTTGCAACGATGATTCAGGCATCAAGATGAGCTCAAATGAATATGATGCAATGGAATGAAATGATTTACTCGTTGAGACGAAGATTTTGACATATTACACGCACGAAACGGGGCTACGGATACAGAGATACGGCATGATGAACCAGGCCTGATAATTACACAGATCTGGGACTGGCAAAATTTCAGATCTGAAAACTGAGCGCTATGGAACTAAATGACGCCCGGGGCAGGGAATAGAGGACGGCTCACCACGGGCCTAGCCCAGGAAGGGGGAGGAGGCAGATCGGGCTGACTGGGCCGGACAAGGCCCACGTGACACTGAGGCGGCCCCGAGCGGTTGCTCGTCCTCCTCCTCGATCCCGCCTCGATCAGAGGAGGCAGGGGCGATGGCGCCACTCCGGCGACGCGGGGTGGCGCTCCGGCAGGGCGGCGACGAGGCGGGACATGCAGCGACGAGCGGCGGCCTGGCACGGCGCTGATCGACCGGAGGTTGAACGGCGGCGGGGCGCGCTCCTGTGGGGCTTGGCGGCGGGGAGGCACGCCGGCGGCACGGGGCAGACAGGTAGCGGTGCGCGGAGCTCGGGCAATCGGGCGCGAACAGGCAGGGGAGGGCCGGTCGCGAGCCTCGGCAGGCCGCGGCGGCGGGGAGGAGAAAGAGAGGGCGCGGGCGGGCGACGTGGCGGCGCAGGATTGGACGCGGGGGCGGCGGAGCTGAGGTGGCGCGATCTGATTCGTCGGGGTGAGGTGTCCGGTGGACATGTCCGGCGGGGTTGGACATGTCCGGCGCGCGAGGGGAGCGGGGCTAGGGTTTGGACTGCGATTTGGACGGGGGAGGGCTAATTTATAGGTAGAGGGAGCTAGGAGAGTCCAAATGAGGAGCGGTTTTCGGCCACGCGATCGTGATCGAACGACCAAGAGCATGGAGGGGAGGTAGATGGGTTTTGGGCCACTTTGGAAGGGTGTTGGGCTGCAAAGAGAGAGGGGCTTCGGGCTACGCGGTTAACCGTTGGAGTATCAAACGAACTCCAAATGGCACAAAAATTGACAAGCAGTCTACCGGTGGTATACCAAGGCCGCTTGGCAAGACTCGGTCCATTCCGAGAACGTTTAACACCCGCTCACAACAGGAGACAAAAGGGGAACGCCGGATGACATAGGAACGCCGGATTGCAAAACGGACAACGGGGAAAAATGCTCGGATGCATGAAACGAACACGTATGCAAAAATGAAATGCACATGATGACATGACAAAATGCAACACGCAAGCAAATGACATGGCAACGGCGGCGAATAACTGGCAGACACCTGGCGCATCGAATCCGGGGCGTTACAGAGAGCTCCTGGACAAAAAGGCCAATGCGGCCAGATCCATCTATGGGTCCAGAGGACATGCTCCGACGCAGGATTATGGTCACCACAATGATCATATTGATCGAATACCAGTACGGAATCAACACCGGGAGCAACAGCAGCCGGCAGCATGCCGCAACACGGCCAGATATAGAGGGGCCGAACACCCCCTGTGCTTAACGGACGAGGTGCTGGATCATGAATTTCCACATGGATTCAAACCCGTGAATATAGAGTCATACGACGAAACGATGGACCCTGGGGTCTAGATTGAGGATTTTATCCTTCATATACACATGGCTCATGGGGATAACCTCCACGCCATCAAATACCTCCCCCTCAAGTTAAAAGGACTAGCTCGTCATTGGCTGAGAAGCCTCCCCGAAAGCTCAATTGGAAGTTGGGAGGAACTTGAGGATGCTCTCAGGGCCAACTTTCAAGGGACCTATGTCCGGCCTCCAGATGCTGACGACTTAAGTCACATAATGCAGCAGCCCGGAGAGTCCGCCCGCTAACTTTGGAACAGATTCCTCACTAAGAAGAATCAAATTGTCGATTGTCCGGATGCCGAAGCCCTAGCGGCCTTCAAACACAGTATCCGAGATGAGTGGCTTGCCAGACACCTCGGCCAAGAAAAGCCAAGAATGATGGCAGCCTTAACAAGTCTCATGAGCCGATTTTGTGCGGGCGAGAACAGCTGGTTGGCCCGTAGAGGCACCAGCGACCCGGGTACATACGAAATTCGAGACGGCAACAGGAAGCCATGGCGCACTAAGCACAGGCGCCAGAGTGGCGATAGTCCGGACAACACGGCGGTCAACGCCGGATTCAGGGGCCCTCGACCCACTCAAGGCAAGAAGCCATTCAAAAGTAGTAAAGAGGGGCCATCGGGCCTGAACAAAGTCCTAGACAGATTGTGCCAAATCCATGGCACTTCCGACAAACCTGCAAATCATACCCATAGAGAATGTTGGGTTTTCAAGCAGGCCGGCAAGTTAAACACCGAACACAAGGGAAGGGAAACACCAAGCAAAGACGAGGATGAGCCTCGCCAGCCGAACACCAGGGGCCAGAAACAATTTCCACCGGAAGTAAAAACGGTAAACATGGTACACGCAACTCACACAGAGTTCGTAGCCCCCCAATTGAATCCTTGCGCAACTTGCCCGATCACTCTTGATCACAGGGACTACCCGGCCAGTATCCGGCATGGAGAATCGGCTGCCTTGGTGCTCGACCGAATAATTGATGGATACCATCTTACTCGCGTCCTAATGGACGGCGGCAGTAGTCTTAATCTGATATATCAAGACACCATCCGCAAGATGGGGGTAGACCCATCCAGAATAAGTCAAAATAACGCCACCTTCAATGGAGTGATTCCAGGCGTAGTAACCCACTTCTGGGGGTCCCTCGTATTAGAAGTGACATTCGGTTCTCCCGACAACTTCAGAAGTGAGAACCTACTCTTCAACATCGCCCCCTTAAGTAGCGATTATCATGCATTGCTCAGAAGTACGGCCTTCGCTTGCTTTAACGCAATACCGAACTACGCCTGCTTTAAACTCTAGATGCCTGGTCCACGCGGCGTCATCACGGTCAGCGGAAACACAGAGCAGTATGCGGCAGTTCCCGCTGCCGGACTCTAGGCGGCCTCTCTCACCGGAACGCATGACCGGTCGTCAAGACCACAGACACGGTTAGACGAGTCCAATACACCATTTTTCACAATGGCTCAGATAAACCTGAGCCAGGGGCTGTACATGTGTCCCTATAAATAATACGAGGGGTTGCAAACATGTAACAAAAGCCCATAATTTGGCTTGCCTCATTGATAGGTCGGATCTCAAATATTTCTCGAGCATAACTAACTTTTCGCACGTTTTCTTTTTTGTTTCTTTCGTTCCTACAGAAACTACAAGTGCGACACCCTTCCAGGATATGGCACAACGGAGACACAGGCACAGACGTGCAGCAGGGCCCTGCCCAAAGATTTCTCTTTCGATTAAGCCCCTGCGTAAACCTTCTTTACTGTCTCTTGTTGCTCGACTTCCCAAGGGTATTTCATAACCCAATAAGGGATACTGGCGTTATAGGCTTTTGGCCATGACATATCAATGCACGTACCTGGAATCACAGGGTCAAGGGCGTCATTCAGCCCAATATATGTTATAAAAGTCCAAATACCTTCGGGAGTGTTCGGCGTCACGAGTTTGGCCCTATATGCATCAGCTCTGAATCATATCTTTGGTCAAATGTTGGGTTAGCCCGGCTCCTGGATTTGCTGCCCTACGTTCCGCTCTATCGGCTAAGGTGGCCAAAGGAGAACTACTACGATTGTGCCCTGGTTATTCCGGACGAGCACCTCAGTAGAGAAAGCCGAAAACTGACTGTCATGATACAGCGTGAGACTGGTCAACCACTTGAGGACTCATCGGAATCTATAGGATTCCTCCGCATTAATGAAGGACCGGTCTACGGGTCAAGTACGCGCACCATATCCGGACGCTCGCGGAAGTACCAGGGGCTACATAGTAACCCCACCTTTCAAACTCCTATGGCTAAGTGAAAAGTGTTACAGCTATATAGTCTGGTTGCCTGGTTCGACGTGCGATCACCTCCTTAACGGACCAAGACGTTGGATCAAGTGTGTTCACTCATATTTTCTCGAACACCCCTGCATTATGTGCATGGGGGCCGAAGCCAACGACTGCTAACTTTCACATTATATGCATACATAAACAGCCGCATAGGAGACATTATAATACTTTCAGGCAATAATCAAACACATAATTGTTTACACTTAATAGAATCATCACTCGACCATGACATTTTTTGAGCATTGTTCCTCTATTCTACAGTCACCTTCTATGACCTACTCAAAATAGTGCTCGGCGGGGTCTTGGCTTCCTGCTGGACCCTGGGTTGCAATGCTGGTGGCCTCCATATCCGCCGAGTATGTTTTCACATGGGCAAGAGCCATCTACGCACCCTCTATGCACGCCGATCTCTTCACGGCATCGATCTATGCTCTGGCGCCAAATAATTGTTGCACCAAACAAAGTAATTGTCTGGCGTCGGCCCCTTCGGCCACAAATGGTCTATCACAGACCTCATTGCAAGGCCGGACAGCCTATGGAGCTCGGCTATAGGGGCCATCTTCTCACTCAAGGGCAAGGAGCACGCTGGTGCATTAAACTAAGACCAGAACAACTTGGTTGCATCAGCCGCACTCTTCGCCAAGTCCGCATACTTATCTGCGGCACTCCATATAGCTTATCCAATGGAGCATACTTTGGATCTAAAAACTTCATCCGCAACAAATAAGGATTTCTAGCCGCGATCTCCCTGGCTTGTTGAAGTTCCTCCCGCGCATCTCTAATCTGAGAGCACGTCTCTTTAGCCGAGTCCAGTGCCTTCTTCAGGTCAGCCACCTTCTACTGATTCTCTTTCTCGAGAAGCTCATACCGGCCGGTAGCGTCCCTCAGCTCCACAGCCATCTCGGCTATCTTTTCTTCGCTTCGGAGATGAGCGGCCTGTTCGGCTTTCAACTCTTCGGCTACCTTTAGAGCAGACGCATTGCTAAACCGGGCTTGTTCCTTGGCTAGGGCAAGCTCCGCCCACAGGGCCTCAATGGTAGCAGCTCCGCCTGCAACTACATCACATCACATTAATATTACAACCTTCTTGCAATTTCCCAAAATAGATGTGGATATAGGAAAGCATACTCTGTGACTCCTCGAATCGCTTGTTAACAAGCGTGGCGTCGGTCTCCACCATGTCAATCTGCCGCCTCAATTCGGCGCATTCAGCGGCCTGGTCTATTGCCGAACCCTTAGCAACCTGCACATCAATACAAGTGCGATCATTATATGGGAGTATGATCCTCTGTTTGCTGCAATCGGCTGGCATCCACAGTATCAGGGGCTACTATCTATACAGAGCGCATGTATCGCGTGCGGTACAACTTAAAGCTACGTATTTTTGTGGCTTACCTCAAAGCCTTTGAGCAGGCTCCTGAAAGCTTAATTTAAACTGCTTGTGGCGGAGGAGATTTTCTCCAACACCGTACCCATTAGTGTACGATGATCCTCCAAGAGAGCAGTTGACTCCAGGAGGCCCGTCTGCGTGTTCGGCCGGACACTGGACTCTCCCGGACCCTTTTCATTGTCCGCCACAGGAGCCGAACACGCCGGGCTCAGGGCGGCCGAAGTGTTAGCTTCCGGCCCCATTGGATCTGGACTCCTCCGTGACGATACCTCAGGGTCACCAGCTTCACGAGACGGACAGGTGGGTGGGGTTTCACTCTCCAGGATCTTCGGAAGAAGATCCCCCGAGGACGAGCCCTGTTGAGATGAACTGCTGACCGGACTACAAAAAACAGGTCCTGGTTATTACTCTCAGAGGAAAAAGCAATAAGTTCCTTGTTTAACTAAACTTACAGCTCGGTGGAGGGCTGGCCCGTTTGCGGGCACTGTGCGGTGAGGATGCCCTTTGGGGCAGGGCCCTTTTGTGAAGTTCTCTTCCCTTGTTTAGGCGCCCCCATCTCCAAATCTTCAGAGGCGGCCATCTTCTTCCCGCGGGGGGAGGAAACCTCAGATTCGCCTCCCTGATTCTCCTCCTCCGTGGAGACGTTAATTCCCCCGGTTCGGATGCGCAATGTGTGAGTTCCACTCTCGGCCTCCCCCCTCTTACCTTCAGCTTTCTCTGGTGGCACTTGACTTAGTGTCCGTTTAAGAATCCTGGCCATTGCCGGACCGGGCGAGCCTTCGGGAAGCGGGGCCGGACACCTGATCCTCTCCGCCTTACTAAGCCAATCCTGGTTGCGGACCGTATTCAGAATAATGCTATGACAAATATAAGCAAGGTGTTCGGTTATAGGGTTACTTACTTGGGTATCTAGGCGATTGCAGCTCAGGCCCGCATCCTCGGTGGTGTCCGGACACTTTATTCGTGGTCCAAAGAACAACTTATACATCCCTTCGGGCGTCATGCCGAAGAAATGCTGAATGGTTCGTGGACCTTCTGGACTGAATTCCCACATCCGGAGAGGCCGACGTTTGCATGGCAGGATCCGCCGAACTAGCATTACCTGGATTATTTTGATAAGACTAATGTCCCTCTCGAGGAGCTCCTGAATGCGGCTTTGTAGCATTGGTACATCGTTCGCAGGGCCCCGGTTTAGTCCCACGTTGGCCCATGATGCCGGTTGAGGTGGAGGGCCTGAGCGGAAAGCGGGAGTGGCCGCCCACTTTGAACCTCGAGGAGCTGTGACATAGAACCACCTCCGTTGCCATAAATCAGATAACTCCGGGAAGGAGCCTTCGGGCCATGGGGCATTGACGTTCCTACTTATTATGACGCCTCCGCACTCTGTGTGTCGCCCCTCAATCATCTTTGGCTTCACATTGAAAGTCTTGAGCCATAAGCCGAAGTGGGGGGTGATGTGGAGGAAGGCTTCACACACAATGATAAACGACGAGATGTGGAGGATGGAATCCGGAGCTAGATCGTGGAAATCTAGCCTGTAGTAGAACATGAGCCCCCTCACGAAGGAGTCAAGAGTAAGACCTAATCCCCGGAGGAAGTGGGAGACGAATATGACGCTCTCGTTGGTCTCGGGAGTGGGGATAACCTGTTCGGGGGCGGGAAGCCTGTGCTTGACATCGGCGGTCAAATACCCAGCCTCCCTGAGCTTTGCAATATCCTCCTCTATGACAGAGGAAGCCATCCATCGGCCTTGATGGTCAGATCCGGACATGATCAAAGATCCGGGGTGCTTAGGCTCGAGCTTTGGGTGTTGGAACTCAGGGTGCGAGATGTGCGAGCGTGGAAATAGAGGGGTAGGCCTCAGCTCCCTTATAAAGGGGGGGGGAGAATATCAAGCGTCCCCGAACGTGGTCGTTCGGGACTTGCCGAAAACACGGGGTCATGCCAACAGGCACGGTTGGATTACCCATACCCGTATTGATGAGAATACCGTAGTAAGGGGGACACGATCTCTGCTCTGACAGGACGTGCCAAGGAAGCTGCCTCGTGGTGTGTGCGGTAGCAAGTTGTAAAAACGGTTCGAATAAAAACCGTATCGTGGCGTGATGTCACTATTCAAAGAATTGTCAATAGATTAGATTCATGGATTATTATTCTCTCTACGGTGGTATATGGAATTTATCTTACAGAGCCGGACACGGTCCTTGTGTTCGGATTTAATTTTGGAGTATTCGGAGGTGGAACCCGCCTCGCAATGCCCAATACAATCTACACGCTGGACTCATCGTCATTGAAGCCTGGTTCAGGGGCTACTGAGGGAGTCCTGGATAAGGGGGTATCCGGATAGCCGGACTATATACTTTGGCCGGACTGTTGGACTATGAAGATACAAGATAGAAGACTTCGTCCCGTGTCTGGATGGGACGCTCCTTGGCTTGGAAGGCAAGCTTGGCGATTCGGATGTAGATCTCCTCCTCTGTAAACCGACTTTGTGTAACCCTAGCCCCCTCCGGTGTCTATATAAACCGGAGGGTTTAGTCCATAGGACACAACAAAAATCATACCATAGGCTAGCTTCTAGGGTTTAGCCTCTCTGATCTCGTGGTAGATCAAATCTTGTAATACTCATATCATCAGGATCAATCAAGCAGGAAGTAGGGTATTACCTCCATCGAGAGGGCCCGAACCTGGGTAAACATCGTGTCCCCAGCCTCCTGTTACCATTAGCCTTAGACGCACAGTTCGGGACCCCCTACCCGAGATCCGCCGGTTTTGACACCGACACCCCCTCCCTCCTTTATATACGGGGGCAGGGGCACCCTAGAATACAACAAGTCTTCTCTTAGCCGTGTGCGGTGCCCCCTCCACAGTTACACACCTCGATCATATCGCCGTAGTGCTTAGGCGAAGCCTTGCGCCAGTAACATCATCATCACCATCGCCACGTCGTCGTGCTAACGGAACTCACACTCGTCCTCAACTGGATCAGGAGCACGAGGTACGTCATCGAGCTGAAAGTGTGCTGAACATGGAGGTGTCGTACATTCGGTACTTGGATCGGTTGGATCGCGAAGAAGTTTGACTACATCAACCGCGTTACTAAATGTTCCGCTTTCGGTCTACAAGGGTACATGGACACACTCTCCCCTCTCGTTGCTATGCATCTCCTAGATAGATCTTGCATGATCATAGGATTTTTATGAAATTACTGTGTTCCCGAACAAACACCTGACTGGTCTTCAAGCGGCTCCCGTGCGTGGTCAGGCTGTCGGCGAACAAGCGATGATGTTCTGGGTGCAGGTCCAGAACTTCGAGGGGCACATGGTGCTTGGCCGGGGCTGGAACTACTTCTGCTACCGCCACCGGATCGTCCCTGGAGACATCATCGTTGTGCGCATCTGAAAGTGCAACTATCCCTAGGTGGTTTTGGTAATTATTAACAACATATAGCTAATTGAACTAATGCTATTTCAAGATGAATATTTCAGGAAAGTTCAATGATTGGCATGGCAAGGATTAGAAATGTGGACCCCTCAAACTGCTAAGGACAAAGGATTGGCTCAAGTTCTAAATCTCAAGACTCTACATTTTACTTTTAGTGATCCAAGATCACATTGAGTCCATAGGAAAAGCCAATACTATTAAAAGGGGATGAGGTGTTGCTTAATGGCTTGCTTGCTCAAGATGCTTAGTGATATGGTCCAAAAAACCTCAACCACTTTCTCATATCCACATATGTCCCAAACTAAAAGTCAAATTCGGCCCCACCGATTAGATCTATCCGGCGCCACCAAGTTCGTTTGACATAGCCACTGCCAGAAACCCTAGTCACTTCGGTCTCACCGAGTGTGGCGACCGATTCTCCGGGTACTAATTCCTAGAAAATGGCCCTTGTGCTCATCAGCCCCAGGATAACTGTTAGCTGACGAGGCACCAACTTGATACAGAAATTCCAAGCAAAATACAAAATATGTAGTACAAGACCATTCTGGTCTGTGAGTACAACAAATGGGTTCTAGTGTTGAAGGCGGAAGCGGGTTGTGAAAACATCAGTGTCTATGGGACTCCATTTCCCACGGGAACAGCTGACCAGGTTAACTCCTATCTTCGCGAGGCTGCTATCACCGTTTCTTAGGTTCCGGGGCTGTTAACACGGTCGCTCCTTTCCGCGCAAGAAATCTGGCCAAGACAATAACCAGGGACAAGCCAGTGAGTACTTTGAATGTACTCGCAAACATTATGAACACAAGTATAATATGACAATGATGTGCTCGAAAAATATTTTATGCTCATGGCGTCAGTCACAAAAGATAATTAAAACTTTGATGCGAGTAAGCATGTTATATATGAATATGCAATGCCATAGAAGCATTAAAAATTATGAAATAAATAACAAGCATGCCACAGTCGGGCGTCTGAGCGACACCACATAAAGGGCTTTAAAAGAAATGCCACAGTCGGGCGTCTGAGCGACACCACATAAAGGGCTTTAAAAGAAATGCCACAGTCGGGCGTCTGAGCGACACCACATAAAGGGCTTTAAAAGAAATGCCACAGTCGGGCGTCTGAGCGACACCACATAAAGGGCTTTAAAAGAAATGCCACAGTCGGGCGTCTGAGCGACACCACATAAAGGGCTTTAAAAGAAATGCCACAGTCGGGCGTCTGAGCGACACCACATAAAGGGCTTTAAAAGAAATGCCACAGTCGGGCGTCTGAGCGACACCACATAAAGGGCTTTAAAAGAAATGCCACAGTCGGGCGTCTGAGCGACACCACATAAAGGGCTTTAAAAGAAATGCCACAGTCGGGCGTCTGAGCGACACCACATAAAGGGCTTTAAAAGAAATGCCACAGTCGGGCGTCTGAGCGACACCACATAAAGGGCTTTAAAAGAAATGCCACAGTCGGGCGTCTGAGCGACACCACATAAAGGGCTTTAAAAACAACAATCATAGTGAATATTCCGGAGGTAGAACCATCCCAGAGATACTCGATGATAACAATAATATCACGGGTTAGTCAATAATAATAATCATAATTATCACAAGTCACAAGTAGAAATTCCCGTTCTGGTTTAACAGTTTCACCTCCGAAGACCGACACTAAGACCGACACTTGACCCATCCCAGACTGTAGTCCTTAACCATGGACACGGCTATTCGAATAGATTTAATCTCTGCAGAGGGTGTACTCTTTACCCACGAGTAACGGATTCCATTAGTCCATCGGGACTAATTCCGTCTACGGTCTTTTAAATGAAAACACACCTGACTTGCACACACCGGCTTATCTCACACGTGTCTGGAATCACCCACGACACCTGCCAAGCAAACTCTAAGTGGGGAGGCTACAACCACGATTAGCATGGGATCATAAAATTTATACCGCGCGCAAAACTGGGGAAGCTACCCCCTCGGCTACAACCGAAAACACCCATGCCCCCTGACCGGATGACAGGCTTTAATCCATGGCCGTGGTACCCTCATCCCGGCCCCTCTGTACGGTGTGTGCTAGAAAGGGGTTGACAAATTACTGAACCGTACTCTACTTGCTGAAGAGACGAGTGGTAGTACGGAACAAGTATGGGGGTTACTGGAACAAGACTCGATCTACGGTTGACTCAGGAGGTTTATAATCTTCTCTGCATGTCATGTATAACAACAACATTACAACCAACAGGATCACCGCTCATTATACCCTACCATGCCATACCGGACATAACCGTCCCGACGGTGACCGGCGACAAACTCATGCCTACCCAAGGCAGAGGTTTTCCCGGGTTCCTGCCGGTATGCATGCAAGGCACATGAGGATGATTATCATCACAATTGTGTTGATTTCCAACAGCATGGAAATCAATAACATGCACCCATGCATAAGATCATATCACATGAAATAACAAGTTTCTCCAAAGTTAGGTGATGTTATGAACGTGTCATCGAACACACAAAAATATTATGCCGGGGTTCAGAATGCTTGCCTTTAGGTCATGGGAAGGCAGGGTGCATTTCAAACTCTTGAAATACTTCTCCTCTCTTCAAAAATCCTATTTTTGAAAATATAAATGAATTAACACACAAAATAAAAACAGCACAAAAAGTTGTTTGAATTTTTTCAAATAAATCTTAAAATAAACTAGGTTAAATTTGAGAGATGTAGGAAAAAGAATCAATTCATTTGGAGTTATATTTTTAAAGATATAGCCAGTCAAACATTTGGTCAAAATCTATTTTTAAAAAATAAAATAGAAAAGAAAACGTTTTAAAGAAAGACACGTCGAAGGCGTACTTTGCAAATACGTTACCACTTAACCCACGTAGACTAGAGCTTGGTCACTGACAGTGGGTCCAAGGGCCCACTGGTCAGGTTTGACCGGTCTCCCCCGCCTCCTTCCTCCTCTGGCTGGATAGAGGCGGAGGCTTTGGCGACCAACGCCAGTGAGCGGCGGCTCCTCGCGGCCTCTGGAGGGTGGGGATGGATCCACGGGTCGAGGGTGATCCTACTGGTAGTCGCTGGGTCGGCGGGGACGGCGTGGGCTGCCGGCGGCGAGCTTCGCGGCGGAGGAAAGCTTCGGGGCGAAGTGGTTTCGGGGCCGCGGTGGTTCCCGACCGAAATGGAGTAGGGGGATGTGATCACGGGAGGAAGGGAAAGTTCCTGGTGAAGAGAGTGGAGAGGGGGAGGCTTTGGTGGTGCCGGAATGATCGGGGCAGTGGCGGCGGCTGCATTTGCCGGAGACGGGGAAGAAGACCTCCCCAGGTTGATTGGCTGCCACGGGAGGGCTAGTGGAGCATGCTGAGGCTGCTTCGCCCATGGAACGTGCTCGGGGGCCTCCTTTTATAGCGCGACAAGGTCGGTTTCGCGGCGGTGGGGATGAGATCTCCGGCGACCGACGTTCTGTAGCAGCGGGGGGGCGTGGAGGCGACGAGAGCTAGCCGATGGGCGAGGGGATAAGTTTGTGCTATTCACAGGGGCAGGTGGCGAGCCGGGGTGGCTTGGGCGGCGCTGGCTTGAGCAGGGTTGTCGGGCAGCCGTGGCGGCTAGTCCTTGGCTTGCCGGGGACGCGGCGAGGCTCTGCTTGGCTCGTTGCGGTGAGTGGGGAGCATGCCGCGCGCAAGGGGACACGGCGTGCCGGCTGCAGTCGGTCACGGGCTGGGGTGAGCGCGGGGTGTGACGCGGCGGCTCGGGCGCACGCGCGTGCAATACGCGCGCTCTGGGCGCGTCCAGTGCACGCACGGGAGGTGTTCGACGAAATGCCATGGTAGCCTAGAGTGCTTGAGCGGAGCTGGCAAGTAACAGGACTAGTTTAGGGTTAGCGAGGGGATCAAGGGACATGGTGGATAGGTCAGGGGCTCAAGTTCACAATGTAAGCTTGAAATCATGCCAAAACTGGTCATGCACACAGGGTGTTTGACAAAATGCCACAAGCACTTAGGCTATTCTTGGAGGAGCCAAATCTTCCAGATCAGTGTCTCCTTGGATATAAGAGAGGGTGGTGAAGTTAGTTGGTGAAAAGCACAAACTTGCTAGTGCAAGTTTTGCAGAACTTCAAATCTGGACAGGACTTAATGGCATTATTTCGTGAACCAAAAATATGCCAATGGTTGCATGCTCTTGGACTTAGGGTTTTTGCAGGGTTGACTACAAGCATGAGAAACACAGGGTCACTAGAGCAAGGAATAATATGGTTGTTGTACAAACCATCATGATGAACCAGAATGGAGATGAGGTTGATTCACTCAAAATTTTCAAAGAACATCCCTGGATTTTTACATATAATGGAACCATATGCTCCTACTGACATCCCATAATTTTGGTGGAAGCTAGAAACAAATATTTAAAAGGGTTGCAGTGCAAAAATGCCTACTGGACCAGAGAAGAAAAACATGTGTAGCACTCAAAATATGCAATGAATGAACTATATTATTGCATAAAAGTGATTTAGAGGCATCACATGACATCTCCAAATTTTGGTGGAATTTTTAGTTAAATGTATCAAATGGTTGTAGTACAAAAAGAGCTCCAAACTTAAAACAAGTCATTTTAAAGAAAATAGCTCAGGGTGAAATAATTTGATAAATAAATCTACTGATTAGGAAATTGTCTTAATGAGATGGCATAGAAGTTCAATATGTTTGGAAGGATCCACTTGGGAAAAATAAATCCTTAATAATAAAAGAAAGGTTTTGAAATCAACAGAAATATTCTAGCAGGCAAAATTTTAAACTCTTGGCAAAATTTTAATAACTAAAACCTGGTTAAATTTTTGGGGTGTTACAGTTACTACCCCCCTTAAGAAAAATCTCGTCCTCGAGATTTGCTAAGAGCCGTTGTGAAAAATAAATACTCCTTACGTGTTTGAGCGGTTGTGAGTCTGCTGCCGTGGTGCTGCGCGAATAAAAATAATCCATGTATTGAGGGGATAAACGTTGCGGCAACTTAGGGAAAGGAAATCTCATTCTAGGATTTTTCGCGGTTACACAAGTTAGTCACGAGGAAAACTAGTCATACTAGTAGAAACTGAATACACGACTCGTCGCACACATTCGAGGTACCATGCACAAGTTACAACAGAATAATAAATGCCGAAATAACAAACACAGCAGTGACGTCTAAAATGGAAACGGTAACTGGACGGGGTCCTGAAAAAATGTCTCTGGGAATGGAATACACTCCTCCTCTATCGGAGGAAGTGGATTGACCAGTCGATGTATGCGTCTCTCTAGATCGGGCCTCAGTGGTCTGCCAATGGCAATCTGAGGATTTAAATCAGTGAGATTCTGGAGATAATCCATCACTTGTTGGTTCAAATGCTCCTGTGCGATGATGTATTGGATGAGGTTGGCTAGTACCGGGTCTCTCTCAATCCGTCCACCGGGAAAAGATGTTACTCCCCCTGGCGTTGCACGGCATAGGGCACTGCGGATCGAAGGCGAGCAATCGCTTCCTTCGCAGCAGCTTCTATGGCCAGGTGTGGGGTTGGCATAGATTTACCCACGAAGGAAACTTCCATTGGATCTTGATTGGAGTCTACGGGAGGAATGTGTACTGCTGCCCAATATTCCGAGGTGGAAAAGGTGATTCTCGATTTGAACAGCTCGTACTGGGGTGGATATGTAGAACCCATAGTACTGCGGGTAAAGTCCCACAATATCTTGACAAAGCTACCTGGGGTTGCATCTGGGGTTCTCAGATGAATACTGGGGCTCGGCATGACAGGAAGAAGGTTGTGAGGGTGGTGCACAAGATGTGGGGTGATGGGTAAGATCACAAGGTGGCCCTTAAATAGCAAAGGGGCTGGGTCATTTTACCGTGGTGAAAGGTAATAAATTTACCAGCTTAGCTCCAAGGTCGGGTCAGTGTCAGAGATACACATATCTCATAAAGAGATGTGTTACTGTGGTTGTCGTTGGGTTGGTTTTGGTAGTTGTGCCCGGTGAATGTGTAACTATGTGCTAACAAAAATACGCAAGGCTACCATTAAAACAGAGGCACAACGACAGGCTGCGTTAATACACAAGATTACATGATTACAAAACGGGGATACTCTGAGACTCGGCACTACTCGTACAGCTTAGTCTACCTCGTTTACGTCTAAACGGGCGTGTCTGGTGGATGACGAGGCTTCTCCATGTGTCTCACTACTGGGATTAGTCGGAGATGGCGGAGGAACTGCAGGGTCGGGGTAGCGATGATGACCATCACGGGGATTATTGGCCACAATCCAGTTGGAGTGCGTTCCCAAAAGGCGTCGAAGCACTTCTGGGGTCATCACAGTATCTTGGATGATGGCTGGGGCTGACCTCAGGGTCTCGATCGGTTGTCCGAACAGCACGACTGGGTTGTCGGCGTCGGGCTCGTCTTCTCTTCTGGATGGGGCTCGACAAACCAGCTCTCCTCGAGCTGCGATCAGATCAATAGTGATTTGATCGAACAATGCCTCTAGTGCACTTACATAGCGCACTAGGTGCAACAATGCGGGATCTGTCTCGTGATCTCCGTTGGCAACTTGGGGTGGTCTACCATACCCTTCACGTCTGGGGTAGTAGTAGAACGAGCGACAGTTAACTCTGGGCGACAACTACCGAAGTTGAACTATAGCCTCTCGAGCAGCTAGCTGGATGGCTTGTGGCTCAAAGGAAGTTGTTCTTCTGGTGAACCTGTAGGGGCGTTCTGGAGATAGACCCCTACCGTAGATGTGCACAGTGGCCCAGAATTGACGGCTTTCACCACTCATGGACCCTTGGTACACAACATATTCTGGAGGTTCTTCTAACGCATAGGCACGACGGGTGAGGTTTGCGAGTATGGTCACAAAACCTCCAACGTTGGTTGCTGTGGTCTCGTTGTGCACGACGGGGCCTGGCATCTTGGCTAGGTTGGGAAAGAGGATGTGCTGGGTTGGGGCTAGCATGCCCTTTTTATAGAAAAAGGGGATGGAGTCTTCCTTCGCATGCTTGTGAAGGAGACATCTTGGGCGCTGGTCACAAGCGCGTGATCGACAGGCTAGGTTGATAGGTTGGGCACCGACTGCCAAAAGTGTCGGGGTCACTGTGTGGCTATCTTGCACGAGAAGCTTGGCTGGGGTTTGGTTAAGGTCTGGTGGGTTGGTTTGCCTAAGATTTTCGACCTGGCTAAGATAGGATTAGCCAATGGTCAGCCTGGCTCTGATACCAAGTCTGTGGCGACCGATTCTCCGGGTACTAATTCCCAAAAAATGGCCCTTGTGCTCATCAGCCCCAGGATAACTGTTAGCTGACGAGGCACCAACTTGATACAGAAATTCCAAGCAAAATACAAAATATGTAGTACAAGACCATTCTGGTCTGTGAGTACAACAAATGGGTTCTAGTGGTTGATGGCGGAAGCGGGTTGTGAAACATCAGTGTCTATGGGACTCCATTTCCCACGGGAACAGCTGACCAGGTTAACTCCTATCTTCGCGAGGCTGCTATCACCGTTGCTTAGGTTCCGGGGCTATTAACACGGTCGCTCCTTTCCGCGCAAGAAATCTGGCCAAGACAATAGCCAGGGACAAGCCAGTGAGTACTTTGAATGTACTCGCAAACATTATGAACACAAGTATAATATGACAATGATGTGCTGAAAAATACTTTATGCTCATGACGTCAGTCACAAAAGATAATTAAAAATTTGATGCGAGTAAGCATGTTATATATGAATATGCAATGCCATAGAAGCATTAAAAATTATGAAATAACTAACAAGCATGCCACAGTCGGGCGTCTGAGCGACACCACATAAAGGGGTTTAAAAGAAATGCCACAGTCGGGCGTCTGAGCGACACCACATAAAGGGCTTTAAAAGAAATGCCACAGTCGGGCGTCTGAGCGACACCACATAAAGGGCTTTAAAAGAAATGCCACAGTCGGGCGTCTGAGCGACACCACATAAATGGCTTTAAAAGAAATGCCACAGTCGGGCGTCTGTGCGACACCACATAAAGGGCTTTAAAAGAAATGCCACAGTCGGGCGTCTGAGCGACACCACATAAAGGGCTTTAAAAGAAATGCCACAGTCGGGCGTCTGAGCGACACCACATAAAGGGCTTTAAAAGAAATGCCACAGTCGGGCGTCTGAGCGACACCACATAAAGGGCTTTAAAAGAAATGCCACAGTCGGGCGTCTGAGCGACACCACATAAAGGGCTTTAAAAGAAATGCCACAGTCGGGCATCTGAGCGACACCACATAAAGGGCTTTAAAAACAACAATCATGGTGAATATTCCGGAGGTAGAACCATCCCAGAGATACTCGATGATAACAATAATATCACGGGTTAGTCAATAATAATAATCATAATTATCACAAGTCACAAGTAGAAGTTCCCGTTCTGGTTTAACAGTTTCACCTCCAAAGACCGACACTAAGACCGACACTTGACCCTTTCCAGACTGAAGTCCTTAACCATGGACACGGCTATTCGAATAGATTTAATCTCTGCAGAGGGTGTACTCTTTACCCACGAGTAACGGATTCCATTAGTCCATCGGGACTAATTCCGTCTACGGTCTTTTAAATGAAAAAACACCTGACTTGCACACACCAACTTAACTCACACGTGTCTGGAATCACCCACGACACCTGCCAAGCAAACTCTAAGTGGGGAGGCTACAACCTCGATTAGCATGGGATCACAAAATTTATACCGCGCGCAAAACTGGGGAAGCTACCCCCTCGGCTACAACCTAAAACACCCATGCCCCCTGACCGGATGACTGGCTTTAATCCATGGCCGTGGTACCCTCATCCCGGCCCCTCTGTACGGTGTGTGCTAGATAGGGGTTGACAAATTACTGAACCTTACTCTACTTGCTGTAGAGACGAGTGGTAGTACGGAACAAGTATGGGGGTTACTGGAACAAGACTCGATCTACGGTCGACTCAGGAAGTTTATAATCTTCCCTGTATGTCATGTATAACAACAACATTACAACCAACAGGATCACCGCTCGTTGTACCCTACCATGCCATACCGGACATAACCATCCCGACGGTGACCGGCGACAAACTCATGCCTACCCAAGGCAGAGGTTTTTCCTGGGTTCCTGCCGGTATGCATGCAAGGCACATGAGGATGATTATCATCACAATTGTGTTCATTTCCAACAGCATGGAAATCAATAACATGCACCCATGCATAAGATCATATCACATGAAATAACAAGTTTCTCCAAAGTGAGGTGATGTTATGAACGTGTCATCGAACATGCAAAAATATTATGCCGGGGTTCAGAATGCTTGCCTTCATGTCATGGGAAGGCAGGGTGCATTTCAAACTCTTGAAATACTTCTCCTCTCTTCAAAATCCTATTTTTGAAAATATAAATGAATTAACACACAAAATAAAAACAGCACAAAAATTGTTTGAAATTTTTTCCAAATAAATCTTAAAATAAACTAGACAGAAATTGAGAGATGTAGGAAAAAGAATCAATTCATTTGGAGTTATGTTTTAAAAGATATAGCCAGTCAAACATTTGGTCAAAATCTGTTTTTTAAAAATAAAACAGAAAAGAAAACGTTTTAAAGAAAGACACGTCGAAGGCGTACTTTGCAAATACGTTACCACTTAACCCACGTGGACTGGAGCGGGGTCACTGACAGTGGGTCCAAGGGCCCACTGGTCAGGTTTGACCGATCTCCCCCGCCTCCTTCCTCCTCTGGCTGGACAGAGGCGGAGGCTCCGGCGACCAACACCGATGAGCGGCGGCTCCTCGCGGCCTCTGGAGGGTGGGGATGGATCCGCGGGTCGAGGGTGATCCTACTGGTAGTCGCTAGGTCGGCGGGGACGGCGTGGGCTGCCGGCGGCGAGCCTCGCGGCGGAGGAAAGCTTCGGGGCGAAGTGGTTTCGGGGCCGCGGTGGTTCCCGACCGAAATGGAGTAGGGGGATGTGATCACGGGAGGAAGGGAAAGTTCCTGGTGAAGAGAGTGGAGAGGGGGAGGCTCTGGTGGTGCCGGAATGATCGGGGCAGTGGCGGCGGCTGCATTTGCCGGAGACGGGGAAGAAGATGGGATAGGTCAGGGGCTCAAGTTCACAATGTAAGCTTGAAATCATGCCAAAACTGGTCATGCACATAGGGTGTTTGACAAAATGCCACAAGAACTTAGGCTATTCTTGGAGGAGCCAAATCTTCCAGATCAGTGTCTCCTTGGATATAAGAGACGGTGGTGAAGTTAGTTGGTGAAAAGCACAAACTTGCTAGTGCAAGTTTTGTAGAACTTGAAATCTGGACAGGACTTAATGGCATTATTTCATGAACCAAAAATATGCCAATGGTTGCCTGCTCTTGGACTTAGGGTTTTTGCAGGGTTGACTACAAGCATGAGAAAACACAGGGTCACTAGAGCAAGGAATAATATGGTTGCTGTACAAACCATCATGATGAACCAGAATGGAGATGAGGTTGATTCACTCAAAATTTTCAAAGAACATCCCTGGATTTTTGCATATAGTGGAACCATATGCTCCTACTGACATCCCATAGTTTTGGTGGAAGCTAGAAACAAATATTTAAAAGGGCTGCAGTGCAAAACTGCCCACTGGACCAGAGAGGAAAAACATGTGTAGCACTCAAAATATGCAATGAATGAACTATATTATTGCATAAAAGTGATTTAGAGGCATCACATGACATCTCCAAATTTTGGTGGAATTTTTAGTTAAATGCATCAAATGGTTGTAGTACAAAAAGAGCTCCAAACTTAAAACAAGTCATTTTAAAGAAAATAGCTCAAGGTGAAATAATTTGATAAATAAATCTACTGATTAGGAAATTGTCTTAATGAGATGGCATAGAAGTTCAATATGTTTGGATGGATCCACTTGGGAAAAATAAATCCTTAATAATAAAAGAAAGGTTTTGAAATCAACAGAAATATCCTTGCAGGCAAAATTTTAAACTCTTGGCAAAATTTTAATAACTAAAACCTGGTTAAATTTTTGGGGTGTTACACCGAGATGGGATTGCAAACTCTCTGTTTCCCTTTGTAACATTTCTCTCTAACCGAGATGAGCGATCGGTCCCACCAAGTTCGCAATGCAAACTTTCGGTTTCCCCTTCGTAACGTTTCGGTCTCACCAAGATGAGCGAATCGGTCCCACCGAGTTTGCCTGACCAACTCTCTGGTTAGCATATTACCAAAGTTGGTCCCACCGAGTTTTTGTAATCGGTCTCACCAGGATTACGTTATGCACTAACCCTAAAGAAAGTGGTCCCACCAAGTTGACATGTCAGTCCCACCGAAATGCCTAACGGTGACATTATGAACTAAATCGATTTAACTAAGTTTTCTGATTCGGTCTCACCAAGTTTGGTAAATTGTGTGTAACTGTTAGATTTTGTGTGGAGGCTATATATACCCCTCCACCCTCTCTTCATTCGTGGAGAAAGCCATCAAAACATGCCTACACTTCCAGCATTCATTTTCTGAGAGAGAACCACCTACTCATGAGTTGGGGTCAACATATTCCATTCCAACCACATAAATCTTGATCTCTAGCCTTCCCCAAGTTGCTTTCCACTCAAAACATCTTTCCACCAAATCCAATCCTATGAGAGAGAGTTGAGTGTTTGGGAGCCTATCATTTGAAGCACCAGAGCACAGAGTTCATCATCAACACACCATCTATTACATTTTGGAGAGTGGTGTCTCCTAGATTGGTTAGGTGTCACTTGGGAGCCTCCGTCAAGATTGTGGAGTTGAACCTGTTGGAAATATGCCCTAGAGGCAATAATAAATTAGTTATTATTATTATATTTCCTTGTTCATGATAATCGTTTATTATCCATGCTATAATTGTATTGATAGGAAACTCAGATGCACGTGTGGGTACATAGACAACACCATGTCCCTAGTAAGCCTCCAGTTGACTAGCTCGTTGATCAATGGATGGTTACGGTTTCCTGACCATGGACATTGGATGTCGTTGATAACGGGATCACATCATTAGGAGAATGATGTGATGGACAAGACCCAATCCTAAGCGTAGCACAAAGATCGTAGTTCATATGCTAAAGCTTTTCTAATGTCTAGTATCATTTCCTTAGACCATGAGATTGTGAAACTCCCGGATACCGTAGGAATGCTTTGGGTGTACCAAACGTCACAACGTAACTGGGTGGCTATAAAGGTGCACTATGGGTATCTCCGAAAGTGTCTGTTGGGTGGCACGAATTGAGACTGCGATTTGTCACTCCGTGTGACGGATAGGTATCTCTAGGCCCACTCGGTAGGACATCATCATAATTTGCACAATGTGACCAAGGGGTTGATCACGGGATGATGTGTTACAGAACGAGTAAAGAGACTTGCCGGTAACGAGATTGAACAAGGTATCGGATACCGACGATCGAATCTCGGGCAAGTAATATACCGCTAGACAAAGGGAATTGTATACGGGATCAATTGAGTCCTTGACATCGTGGTTCATCTGATGAGATCATCGTGGAACATGTGGGAGCCAACATGGGTATCCGGATCCCGCTGTTGGTTATTGACCGACAGAACGTCTCGGTCATGTCTACATGTCTCCCGAACCCGTAGGGTCTACACACTTAAGGTTCGATGACGCTAGGGTTATAAAGGAAGTTTTGTATGTGGTTACCGAATGTTGTTCGGAGTCCCGGATGAGATCCCGGATGTCACGAGGAGTTCTGGAATGGTCCGAAGGTAAAGATTTATATATGGGAAGTCTTGTTTTGGTCACCGGAAAAAGTTTTGGGTTTTATCGGTAACGTACCGGGACCACCGGGAGGGTCCCGGGGGTCCACCAAGTGGGGCCACCGACGCCAATACAGAAGCATTGGGCTAGTGGAGGGGGCGCCAGCCCAGATGGGCTGGTGCACCACCCCCAAGGCCCAGAGGCGGAGGGTTGGGGAGACCCTAGGGGAGGCCCCACTAACTTTGGGAGGCATCCTCCCCTCTTGGCCGCCCCCTTGCCTCTAGTAGGTGGAGCGCCGACCCTAGGGGGCGAACCCTGAGGGGCGCACCCCCTCCCTCTCCCCCCTATAAATAGTGGAGGGGTGGGAGGGCAGCCCACACCATGAGTTCTCTCTCTGTTGCGACGCAGCCCTCCTCCTCTCCTCCTCTACTCCTCGGTGCTGCGAAGCCCTGCTGGATGCCACGCTCCTCCATCACCACCACGCCGTTGTGCTGCTGCTGGACAGAGTCTTCCCCACCTCTCCCTCTCTCCTTGCTGGATCAAGGCGTGGGAGACGTCACGGGCTGTACGTGTGTTGAACGCGGAGGTGCCGTCCATTCGGCACTAGGATCCTCTGGTGATTTGGATCACGACGAGTACCGACTCCTTTAAACCGTTCCACGTTGAACGCTTCCGCTTAGCAATCTACAAGGGTATGTAGATGCACTCTCCTTCCCCTCGTTGTTGGTTTCTCCATAGATACATCTTGGTGACACGTAGGAAAATTTCAAATTTCTGCAACGTTCCCCAACAGTGGTATCAGAGCCAGGTTTATTGCGTAGATTCTTTGCACGAGTGGAACACAAAGTAGTTGTAGGCGTTGATTTTGTTCAATATGCTTACCGTTACTAGTCCAATCTTGATTCGACGGCATTGTGGGATGAAGCGGCCCGGACCGACCTTACACGTACACTTACATGAGACAGGTTCCACTGACTGACATGCACTTGTTGCATAAGGTGGCTAGCGGGTGCCAGTCTCTCCCACTTTAGTCGGATCGGATTCGATGAAAAGGGTAAATAGCAATTGGCATATCACGTTGTGGCTTTTGCGTAGGTAAGAAACGTTCTTGCTAGAAACCCATAGCAGCCACGTAAAACATGCAAACAACAATTAGAGGACGTCTAACTTGTTTTTGCAGGGTATGCTATGTGATGTGATATGGCCAAGAAGAATGTGATGAATGATATGTGATGTATGAGATTGATCATGTTCTTGTAATAGGAATCACGACTAGCATGTCGATGAGTATGACAACCGGCAGGAGCCATAGGAGTTGTCTTTATTTATTGTATGACCTGCGTGTCATTGAACAACGCCATGTAATTACTTTACTTTATTGCTAACCGCTAGCCATGGTAATAGAATTAATAAGTTGGCGAGACAACTTCATGGAGACACGATGATGGAGATCATGATGATGGAGATCGTGGTGTCATGCCGGTGACGATGATGATCATGGAGCCCCGAAAATGGAGATCAAAAGGAGCAAAATGATATTGGCCATATCATGTCACTTTTTGATTGCATGTGATGTTTATCATGTTTATGCATCTTATTTGCTTAGAACGACAGTAGTAAATAAGATGATCCCTCAATAAAATTTCAAGAAAGTGTTCCCCCTAACTGTGCACCGTTGCGAAAGTTCGTCGTTTTGAAGCACCACGTGATGATCGGGTGTGATAGATTCTTACGTTCACATACAACGGGTGTAAGCCAGATTTACACACGCGAAACACTTAGGTTAACTTGACGAGCCTAGCATGTACAGACATGGCCTCGGAACACAAGAGACCGAAAGGTCGAGCATGAGTCATATGGAGGATACGATCAACATGAAGATGTTCACCGATGATGACTAGTCCGTCTCACGTGATGATCGGACACGGCCTAGTTGACTCGGATCATGTAATCACTTAGATGACTAGAGGGATGTCTATCTGAGTGGGAGTTCATAAGATGAACCTAATTATCCTGAACATAGTCAAAAGATCTTTGCAAATTATGTCATAGCTCGCGCTTTAGTTCTACAGTTTCAGATATGTTCCTAGAGAAAATATAGTTGAAAGTTGACAGTAGCGATTATGCGGACAGTAGAAAGCTTATGTCCTTAATGCACCACTCGGTGTGCTGAACCTCGAACGTCGTCTGTGGATGTTGCGAACATCTGACATACACGTTTTGATAACTACGTGATAGTTCAGTTAAACGGTTTAGAGTTGAGGCACCAAAGACGATTTCGAAACGTCGCGGAACATATGAGATGTTTCGAGGGCTGAAATTGGGATTTCAGGCTCGTGCCCACGTCAAGAGGTATAAGACCTCCGACGATTTTCTTAGCCTGCAAACTAAGGGAGAAAAGCTCAATCGTTGAGCTTGTGCTCAGATTGTCTGAGTACAACAATCACTTGAATCGAGTGGGAGTTGATCTTCCAGATGAGATAGTGATGTTTCTCCAAAGTCATTGCCACCAAGCTGCTAGAGCTTCGTGATGAACTATAACATATCAGGGATAGATATGATGATCCTTGAAGTATTCGCGATGTTTGACACCGCGAAAGTAGAAATCAAGAAGGAGCATCAATTGTTGATGGTTAGTGAAACCACTAGTTTCAAGAAGGGCAAGGGCAAGAAGGGATACTTCATGAAACGGCAAAACAGTTGCTGCTCTAGTGAAAACCCAAGGTTGAACCCAAACCCGAGACTAAGTGCTTCTGTAATGAGGGGAACGGACACTAAAGCAGAATCACCCTAGATACTTGGTAGATAAGAAGGCAGGCAAGGTCGATAGAAGTATATTGGATATACATTATGTTAATGTGTACTTTACTAGTACTCCTAGTAGCACCAGGGTATTAGATACCGGTTCGGTTGCTAAGTGTTAGTAACTCGAAATAAAAGCTACGGAATAAACGGAGACTAGCTAAAGGTGAGCTGACGATATGTGTTGGAAGTGTTTCCAAGGTTGATGTGATCAAGCATCGCACGCTCCCTCTACCATCGAGATTGGTGTTAAACCTAAATAATTGTTATTTGGTGTTTGCGTTGAGCATAGACATGATTGGATTATGTCTATCGCAATACGGTTATTCATTTAAGGAGAATAATGGTTACTCTGTTTATTTGAATAATACCTTCAATGGTCTTGCACCTAAAATGAATGGTTTATCGAATCTCGATCGTAGCGATACACATGTTCATGCCAAAAGATATAAGATAGTAATGATAGTACCACCTACTTGTGGCACTGCCATGTAAGTCATAAAATGCAGGAAGAAGCTCCATGTTGATGGATCTTTGGACTCACTCATTTTTGAAAAGTTTGAGACATGCGAACCATGTCTATTGGTGTATACGCATGAAGAAACTCCATGCAAATGGACCGTTTGGACTCACTTGATTTTGAATCACTTGAGACATGCAAATCATACCACATGGGCAAGATGACTGAAAGCCTTGTTTTTAGTAAAAATAGAACAAGAAAGCAACTTGTTGGAAGTAATACATTTTGATGTGTGCAGTCCAATGAGTGCTGAGGCACGTAGTGGATATCGTTATGTTCTTACTTCACGGATGATTTGAGTAGATACTGTATATTTACTTGATGAAACACAAGTCTGAATTATTGAATGGTTCAAGTAATTTCAGAGTGAAGTTGAAGGTCATCATGAATAAAATGTCTATGATATGATCATAGAGATGAGTATCTGAGTTACGAGCTTTGGCACGCAATTAAGACATTGTGGAAATTGTTTCACAATTAATACCGCCTGGAACACCATAATCTGATGGTGTGTCCGAACATTATATTTGCACCCTATTGGATATAGTGCGTACCATGATGTATCTTATCGAATTACCACTATCGTTCATGGGTTAGGCATTAGAGACAACCGCATTCACTTTAAATAGGGCACCACGTAATTCCATTGAGATGACACCGTGTGAACTATGGTTTTGAGAAACCTAAGCTGTCATTTCTTGAAAGTTTGGGGCTGCGACACTTATGTGAAAAAGGTTTCATCCTGATAAGCTCGAACCCAAAGCGGATAAATACATCTTCATAGGACACCCAAAAACAGTTGGGTACACCTCCTATTTCAGATCCGGAAGCAAAAGTGATTGTTTCTAGAAATGGGTCCTTTCTCAAGGAAAAGTTTCTCTCGAAAGAATTGAGTGGGAGGATGGTGGAGACTTGATGAGGTTAATGAACCATCACTTCATCCAGAGTGTAGTAGGGCACAGGAAGTTGTTCATGTGGCACCTACACCAATTGAAGTGGAAGCTGATGATAGTGATCATAATGCTTCGGATCAAGTCACTGCCAAACCTCGTAGGATGACAAGGACAGGTACTGCTTCAGAGTGGTACGGTAATCTTGTCTTGGAGGTCATGTTGCTAGACAACAATGAACCTACGAGCTATGGAGAAGCGATGGTGGGCCCGTATTCCGACAAATGGCTTGGAGCCATAAAATCCGAGAGAGGATCCATGTATGAAAACAAAGTGTAGACTTTGGAAGAACTACTTAATGGCCGTAAGGCTGTTAGGTACAGATGGATTCCAAGAGGGAAGACAGACAATGATGGTATGTGTCACCATTAAGAAAGGTCATCTTGTCGCTAAGACGTTTCTGACAAGTTCAAGGAGTTGACTACGATGAAACTTTCTCACTCGTAGTGGTGCTAAGAGTCTGTTGGAATCTTATTAGCAGTTGCTGCATTATTTATGAAATCTTGCAGATAGGATGTCAAAACATTGTTTCCTCGAAAAATTTCTTGAGAAAAGGTTGCATGTGATACAACCAGAAGGTTTTGTCAATCATGAAAGATGCTAACAAGTGTGCAAATCTCCAGCAATACTTCTAAGGACTGGAGTAAGCATCTCGAAGTTGGAATATACGCTTTGATGACATGATCAAAGATCTTAGGTTTATACAAAGTTTATGAGAAACTTGTATTTCCAAAGAAGTGAGTGGGAGCACTATAGCATTTCTGATGAGTATATGTTGTTGACATATTGTTGATCGGAAATGATGTAGAATTTCTGGAAAGCATATAGGGTTATTTGAAAAGTATTTTTCAATGGAAGACCTGGATTAAGATACTTGAACATTGAGCATCAAGATCTATGAGGATAGATCAGAAACACTGAATGGTACTTTCAAATGAGCACATACCTTGACATGATCTTGAAGGTGTTCAAGATGGATCAGTCAAAGAAGGAGTTCTTGCCTGAGTTGTAAGGTATGAAGTTAAGACTTAAAGCTCGACCACGGCAAAAGAGAGAGAAAGGACGAAGGTCATCCCCTATGCTTCAGACGTAGGCTCTATAGTATGCTATGATGTGTACCGCACCGGAAGTGTGCCTTGCCATGAGTCAGTCAAGGGGTACAAGAATGATCCAGGAACGGTTCATTGGACAGCGGTCAAAATTATCCTTAGAGGAATAAGGAAATGTTTCTCGATTATGGAGGTGCTAAAGAGTTCGGCGTAAAGGGTTACGTTGATGCAAGCTTTAACACCTATCCGAATGACTCAGAGTAGCAAACCGGATACGTATAGTGGAGCAACCATTTGGAATAGCTCCAAGTGGAGCGTGGAAGCAGCATTTACAATATGACATAGAGAATTGCAAAATACATACGGATCTAAATGTTGCAGACCCGTTGACTAAAATCTCTCTCACAAGCAAAACATGATCAAACCCCAGAACTCATTGAGTCTTAATCACATGGTGATGTGAACTAGTTTAGTGACACTAGTAAACTCTTTGGATGTTGGTCACATGGTGATGTGACCTGTCAATGTTGATCACATGGCGATGTGAACTAGATTATTGACTCTAGTCCAAGTGGGAGACTGTTGGAAATATGCCCTAGAGGCAATAATAAATTAGTTATTATTATATTTCCTTGTTCATGATAATCGTTTATTATCCATGCTATAATTGTATTGATAGGAAACTCAGATACATGTGTGGGTACATAGACAACACCATGTCCCTAGTAAGCCTCTAGTTGACTAGCTCGTTGATCAATAGATGGTTACGGTTTCCTGACCATGGACATTGGATGTCGTTGATAACAGGATCACATCATTAGGAGAATGATGTGATGGACAAGACCCAATCCTAAGCCTAGCACAAAGATCGTGTAGTTCGTATGCTAAAGCTTTTCTAATGTCAAGTATCATTTCCTTAGACCATGAGATTGTGCAACTCCCGGATACCGTAGGAATGCTTTGGGTGTACCAAACGTCACAACATAACTGGGTGGCTATAAAGGTGCACTACGGGTATCTCCGAAAGTGTCTGTTGGGTTGGCACG
This sequence comes from Triticum aestivum, assembly GCF_018294505.1. Lineage (NCBI taxonomy): Eukaryota > Viridiplantae > Streptophyta > Magnoliopsida > Poales > Poaceae > Triticum > Triticum aestivum. The sequence goes on along the minus strand of NC_057801.1, from coordinate 594,180,232 downwards.
AATCGAGACTGGGATTTGTCACTCCGTGTGACGGAGAGGTATCTCTGGGCCCACTCGGTAGGACATCATCATAATGTGCACAATGTGACCAAGGGGTTGATCACGGGATGATGTGTTACGGAACGAGTAAAGAGACTTGCCGGTAACGAGATTGAACAAGGTATTAGCATACCGACGATCGAATCTCGGGCAAGTATAATACCGCTAGACAAAGGGAATTGTATACGGGATTGATTGAGTCCTTGACATCGTGGTTCATCCGATGAGATCATCGTGGAACATGTGGGAGCCAACATGGGTATCCAGATCCCACTGTTGGTTATTGACCGGAGAACGTCTCGGTCATGTATGCATGGTTCCCGAACCCGTAGGGTCTACACACTTAAGGTTCGATGACGCTAGGGTTATAAAGGAAGTTTGTATGTGGTTACCGAATGTTGTTTGAAGTCCCGGATGAGATCCCGGACGTCACGAGGAGTTTCGGAATGATCCGGAGGTAAAGATTTATATATGGAAAGTTGTTGTTCGGGTTCCAGGAAAAGTTCGGTTTTTTCCGGTATTGTACCGGGAAGCTTCCGGAAGGTTCCGGAGGATTCCGGAGGGGTCCGGAGGTTCAGAAAATGTTCCACCACGTCAAATACAGCAGCATGGGCTGTAGGGGGCGCCTTAGTCTTAATGGGCCAGGGGCACCAGCCCCCCAAGGCCCATGCGCATGGGAGAGGGGAAACCCTAAAGGGGAGGGTGAGGGAGTCCCGAACTAGGGGGTGTCCGGATAACCGAACTACCATCATCGGCCGGACTCCAAGACTATGAATATACAAGATTGAAGACTTTGTCCCGTGTCCGGATGGGACTTTCCTTGGCGTGGAAGGCAAGCTTGGTGATACGGATATGTAGATCTCCTACCATTGTAACCGACTCTGTGTAACCCTAGCCCTCTCCGGTATCTATATAAACCGGATGGCTTTAGTCCATAGGACGAACAACAATCATACCATAGGCTAGCTTCTAGGGTTTAGCCTCCTTGATCTCGTGGTAGATCTACTCTTGTCACCCACATCATCAATATTAATCAAGTAGGACGTAGGGTATTACCTCCATCAAGAGGGCCCGAACCTGGGTAAAAACATCGTGTCCCTCGTCTCCTGTTACCATCCGCCTAGATGCACAGTTCGGGACCCCCTACCCGAGATCCGCCGGTTTTGACACCGACATTGGTGCTTTCATTGAGAGTTCCTCTGTGTCGTCACCGATAGGCTCGATGGTTTCTTCGATCATCAACGATGATGCAGTCCAGGGTGAGACCTTCCTCCCCGGACAGATCTTCGTATTCGGCGGCTTCGCACTGCGGGCCAATTCGCTTGGACAGCTGGAGCAGATCGAAGGCTACGCCCCTGGCCGTCAGGTCAGATTTGGAAGTTTGAACTTCACGGCTGACATCCGCGGGGACTTGATCCTCGACGGATTCGAGCCACAGCCGAGCGTGCCGTACTGTCACGATGGGCATGATTTAGCTCTGCAGCCGGACAGTACCCTGGAGGCCGCACTCGAACCCGCTCCGATCTTCGACTCGGAGCCGGCTGCGCAGACCAAGGATGGATGGCTAGACACCGCCTCGGGGGCTGCAACCTCTACGGCGATAGAGCCGAACACCGATCTTGTCCCCCATGAAGCTCGTGACTCCGAGGTGCCGGACTCCTTGCCGGACTCCGGACCTCCCGCGCCCCCTCCAGTCGAATCCGATTGGGCGCCGATCATGGAGTTCACCGCGGCGGACATCTTTCAACGCTCACCTTTTGGCGACATCTTGAGTTCGCTAAAGTACCTCTCGTTTTCAGGAGAGGCCTGGTCGGACTACGGCCAGGACGGTTGGGATGCGGACGACAAAGAAATTCAGAGCCCACCCACCACCCACTTGGTAGCCACTGTCGACGATCTAACCGACATGCTAGATTACGACTCTGAGGACATCAATGGTATGGACGACGATGCCGGAGATGACCAAGAACCAGCGCCCACCGGGCACTGGAAAGCCACCTCTTCATATGACATATACATGGTGGATATCCCAAAGGACGGGAACGGCGAAGGAATAGCGGAGGATGACCCCTCCAAGAAACAGACCAAGCGCCGGCGTCAGCGGCGCTGTTCTAAATCCCGCCATAGCAAGAATGAGGATTCCGGCACCGGAGACAATAATACACCGGATAGCGCCGAAGACAACCCACTCCAGCAAGATCCAGCACAGGAGGAGGGGGACGCCAGCCCTCATGAGAGAGCGACCGAAGAAGAGGTAGAGGACTATATGCCTCCCTCCGGAGACGAGGCAAGCCTCGATGACGACGAATTCATCGTGCCTGAGGATCCCGTCGAACAGGAGCGTTTCAAACGCAGGCTTATGGCCACGGCAAATAGCCTCAAGAAAAAGCAGCAGCAGCTTAGAGCTGATCAAGATCTGCTAGCCGACAGATGGACCGAAGTCCTCGCGGCCGAAGAGCATGAACTCGAACGCCCCTCCAAAAGCTACCCCAAACGTAAGCTGCTCCCCCGATTAGAGGTGGAGGCATATGATCCCGCTTCACCAGGAGACAATACGGCTGATCGACCACCCCGTGGTCGCGACAGAGAGGCCTCAAGGCCCTTCACTAGACCCGTACCCCGGCATCGCTCGAAAAGCACAAGGCCACAGGGGAACACTCCGGACCTGCGAGACATATTGGAGGATAAGGCAAGACAATCAAGATCGATCTATGGATCACGTGGGCGCCCCACGATACGTGACGATCACCGTCACCCCGGACACAGTAAGTCCGGCCGGGCCGAACACAACAGACAAAGCTCTTTTGAGCTCCGTCGCGATATCGCCCAGTACAGAGGCGCCGCACACCCACTGTGCTTCACAGATGAGGTAATGGATCATCAAATCCTAGAAGGGTTTAAACCCGTCAATATTGAATCTTATGATGGCACAACAGACCCCGCGGTCTGGATCGAGGACTATCTCCTCCACATCCACATGGCCCGCGGAGACGATCTCCACGCCATCAAATATCTCCCACTCAAACTTAAAGGACCAGCCCGACACTGGCATAACAGCTTGCCAGCAGAGTCAATTGGGAGTTGGGAGGACCTGGAAGCCGCATTCCTCGATAACTTCCAAGGCACGTACGTGCGACCACCAGATGCAGATGACCTAAGCCACATAATTCAGCAGCCAGACGAATCGGCCAGACAATTCTGGACACGGTTCTTAACCAAGAAAAACCAAATCGTCGACTGTCCGGATGCCGAGGCCCTCGCGGCCTTCAAGCATAACATCCGCGACGAGTGGCTTGCCCGGCACCTGGGACAGGAAAAGCCGAAATCCATGGCAGCCCTTACATCACTCATGACCCGCTTCTGTGCGGGTGAGGACAGCTGGCTAGCACGCAGCAACAACCTCAACAAAAATTCTGGCAGTCCGGATATCAAGGACCGTAGTGGCAGGTCGCGTCGCAACAAAAACAAACGCCGCATTAACGGCGATAACAGTGAGGATACGGCAGTCAATGCCGGATTCAGAGGCTCTAAACCCGGTCAACGGAAAAAGGCATTCAAAAGAACAACTCAGGGTCCGTCCAATTTGGACCGAATTCTCGACCGCTTGTGCCAGATACATGGCACCCCTGAAAAGCCAGCTAACCACACCAATAGGGACTGTTGGGTGTTCAAGCAGGCAGGCAAGTTAATTGCCGAAAACAGCGACAAGGGGCTACATAGCGACGACGAGGAAGAGACCCGACCGCCGAACAATAGAGGACAGAAGGGTTTCCCCCCACAGGTGCGGACGGTGAACATGATATATGCCACGCACATACCCAAAAGGGAGCGGAAGCGTGCACTCAGGGATGTATACGCGATGGAGCCAGTTGCCCCGAAGTTCAATCCATGGTCCTCTTGCCCGATCACCTTTGACCGAAGGGACCACCCCACCAGCATTCGCCATGGTGGGTTCGCCGCATTGGTTCTAGACCCAATCGTCGATGGATTTCATCTCACCAGAGTCCTGATGGACGGCGGCAGCAGCCTAAACCTGCTTTATCAGGACACGGTGCGCAAAATGGGCATAGACCCCTCAAGGATTAAACCTACCAAGACGACCTTTAAAGGCGTCATACCAGGTGTAGAAGCCAATTGTACAGGCTCAGTTACACTGGAAGTGGTCTTCGGATCCCCGGATAACTTCCGAAGCGAGGAGTTAATCTTCGACATAGTCCCGTTCCGCAGCGGCTATCATGCCTTGCTCGGACGTACCGCGTTGCAAAGTTCAACGCGGTGCCGCACTACGCATACCTCAAGCTCAAGATGCCAGGCCCTAGAGGAGTCATCACGGTCAACGGAAACACTGAACGCTCCCTTCGAACGGAGGAACATACAGCGGCTCTCGCGGCAGAAGTACAAAGCAGCCTTTTAAGGCAATTCTCGAGTCCGGCTGCCAAGCGGCCGGACACATCTAAGCGTGCCCGGAGTAACCTACAACACGACCACCTGGCACGTTCCGAGCACGCGTAGCAGTGCGGCCCCAACCCCAACCCCTGTAAAACATTAAGACAGACCCTTCGCATACTTCATTACGCTCTGAAGATACCATGGGGCAAGGGGCTCGACCACGATAAGCCCAGACTGCGGCTCAACCGCACCAGGGGCTCTTAAGTGTGTCGTTTCTTTTTCTTTTCCTTTTATTTTTTACCTACAGGACTCCGTTCGTCAGAGGCCCTATCCAGCAGCAGACATGCCGAACCCATGATGCAACAACCAGGGAAGGAGAATAGCTACAACGAAAATCCAGGTGGTCTCCATTACGAGCATTAAATCTGTTTTATGCATTATTCCGTAAGCCTACCCCTGGAGGGGGACATGTTAAACAGTCCCATCCCTTGCTTACCGCACCACTTGTATCGTCCTGCACTTACAGCAGTTTTTATTGAATAAAGCAATTCAGCACATTTTTGCTTCCAATTGCATTTCTTTCTTACACATATGTTCATCTATGACATGTTGCATCCGTACGTTTTGGTACGGCTAAATACACCAGGGGCTTATGTTTCCCACGTTATGGTGTGATAAGTCCGAACACTTTCACAAGTGCGGCACCTCGAACTTATAGCATTATATGCATCGGCTCCGAATCATGTTCTTGGGTCAATAGTTGGGTTTGCCCGGCTCCCATGTTTTGGTACCTTACGTTCCGTTTTATCGGCTAAGGCAGCACTGGGAGAATCATTGCGATTGCGCCCCAGTTGAGCTGGCTTAATGCCTCAGTGGAGAAAGCTAAAACTGACGGTCATGATGAGGCGAGAGTTGGTCGCTGTTCGAGAGGTTCTTTGCGAGTCCCTAAAGACTTACGCCGCTTCGAGCGAGGAGCCGGATTCTGTCCGGCCAAGGCGTGGATAGCGCCCCAAATTCGGCCTTCCGAAAACTAGGGGCTTCGCCGAAATTTAAAATTATAGAATTCTATGGCTAAGTGAGAGTGTTCAAGCATTATAAGTCCGGTTGCCTTGTTAGTTGTGTTGAGCGCCTCCCTCGATGGACCCAAATATGGGAACAAGAGTGCCCAAATTTATCCCGAACACCCCAGCACTCGTGGCATGGGGGTTGAAGCCGACGACTTGCCATCTCTCAGATTTGATAAACAGCCGCACAGAAGGTAATATTTTAAATTAACAAGTGTTGCTTCGCGCATATGAACTTAGTTTTCAGCGCAGAGGATAAAAAAACGCGAGTCTACTCAAAAACTTCTTCTTTGGAGCACTCACCCGCAATAATGTGGGCGCCCTTCAGCACACTCCTATAATACATCTCGGGCGTGCGATGCTCCTTGCCCTCTGGTGGGGGGTCCGTCACAAGCTTCTGGGCATCCATCTTGCCCCAGTGCACCTTTGCACGGGCAAGGTCCCGACGCGCACCCTCGATATAGGCGGAGTGCTTGATAACTTCAACCCACGGGCACGCGTCCACCAGCCGCCGCACCAGGCCGAAATAGCTCCCAGGCATAGCCTCCTTAGGCCACAGCCGAACTATGAGGCCCTTCATGGCCTGTTCGGCCGCCTTGTGGAGCTCGACTAGCTGCTTCAGCTGGTCGCTAAGGGGCACCGGATGTTCGGCCTCAGCATATTGAGACCAGAAGACTTTCTCCGTCGAGCTCCCCTCCTCGTCCCGGTAGAATGCGGCAGCATCAGACACGCTGCAAGGAAGATCTGCGAACGCTCCTGGAGAGCTCCGAATTCGGGTAAGCGACAGGTAATTAACACTCACATGCTTACTTTGCATGAAAAATGCCTTACCCGCTGCTATTTTCTTTACCGCCTCGATCTCCTGGAGGGCCTTGTAGGCTTCGGCCTTAGCGGCTTTGGCACTCTCAAGAGTCGTTGCAAGCTCAGACTCTCGAGTCTTCGAGTCACGCTCCAGGCTCTCATGTTTCTGCACGAGATCCTGGAGCTCTTGCTGTACCTCAGCCACCCGTGCCTCCTGTTTCTCTCGCTCAGTGCGCTCCGCAGCCGCATTGCATTCGGCCGCGGCCACCGCCTCTTTCAGGGTCGCCACCTCGTTAGTGGCCCCTGCAATACCCACGTTATCCTTGTCATTCTTTTTGCAACAAAAATCCTTTTCTGTAAGGTGCAATTCTAATAAGGTGTTCCTCACCTTGCTTGTCCTCGACCTGCTTCTTGGCACGGTCGAGCTCGTTCTCGGACCGCTCGAGGTTTTCCTTCAAAGTATTGACCTCCACAGTCAGTGCGGCAGAGGTCAGCAGTGCAGCCTGCAATCCCATATTGACATATTTTTAACTCCTGCGTATATCTTATCAGATCCTCAGTCCGGCTTTTCTTTCCAAACACCGAACCGAGCATCAGGGGCTACTGTCTATGCGGTACCATTTTTTACATATTGAAATTCTTACCTCAAAGCCTGTTAGAAGGCTGTTGCAGGCTTCGGTCAACCCGTTCTTGGCGAGCTGAACTTTCTGAATCACCGCACTCATAACAGTGCGGTGTTCCTCTTCAATAGAGGTGATATTGAGCGCCTCTAGCAATCTATCCGGCGCCTCCGGTTGGATGGAAGCTGCCGGCGTCATGGTCTTGCCCTTCTTGCGAAGGGGTCGCCCGCTGGACTCCGGAGCCACTAGGGGGTCCCGCGCCGAGTCTGGTGCAAAGTCCGGGAGGTTGTCCTGCGACACCTCTGGGGCCCTCTCCTCCTGGTGGGTCCCTTCCTGGGATCCCACCCCGGCATCGTCTGCGTCACGGGGGGTGGAGGCAGTCGGAAGAGAATCCATATCTGACGCACCTAAGGACCCGCTCGATGAACTGGGAAGATCATCCTTAGGCGGACTGCAGGGTTGTATGCGGCATTAAAAAGACATTATGTGGCGGAAAATAAAAAAAGCTTGAAGTTATTCGAGAGTCCGGATACTTACGATCTCGCCAGAGGCTTGGCCCTTGGAGGCCAGTTGTCGTCACTGGCATTGGCAGAACAGTCCGGGGGAAGAGTTTTTCCCTTCTTGGACCCTTCGGCCTCCCTTGTTGGGGAGGCCTTCCTTTTCTGCCCTCCCCCCGCTGGGGGAGAGGCTTTCTTCTTCTCCTCCTCGCCTTGGTGGGAGGAGTCGGCCTCGGATTCATCATCCGATAGCACCTGAAAACGGGAACTCTTCCGAGTCCCCGTGGCCTTCTTCTCCGGCACCACATGGGGTGCCGGAGCCAGCAGCCCCGTCAAACGGGCGTCCGCTGGGTCCTCTGGCAATGGGGCCAGACAGATAGCCTGTGTGGCCTTCCTCAGCTAGTCATGTCAAAGGAAAGGGAGATTAGATCCCGCATAGAATCAAACTATGGAAAACACGCGCCCCTTAATGGACAAAATCATTTACCTCGTCACTCGGGCGCTGCGAGCGGAATCCGCGATCTTCGGTAGCGGATGCGGGAGCATCGGCGCCCTTGAACAGCACCTTCCAGACCTCTTCGTACGTAGTGTCGAAGAGCACATTCAAAGTCTGGTGCTGCGCCAGATCAAACTCCCACATGTTGAAGCCCCGTCGTTGGCACGGGAGAATCTGGCGGATGAGCATGACCTGGACCACGTTGACAAGCTTGAGCTTCTTGTCCACCAGCTTTTAGACGCGGGCTTGGAGTCCGGTCAGCTCCTCCGAATCGCCCCAAATCCGGCCACTCTCTTTCCAGGAGGTGAGCCGTGTGGGGATGCCGGATCTGAATTCGGGGGCCGCTGCCCATTCGGGATCACGCGGCTCGGTGATGTAGAACCACCCCGATTGCCACCCCTTGATGGTTTCCACAAAGGTGCCCTCCAGCCACGTAACGCGGGGCATCCTGCCCACCATGGCGCCTCCGCACTCCGCTTGGCTGCCCTTCACAACCTTCGGCTTGACACTGAAGGTCTTGAGCCACAAGCCGAAGTGGGGCTAGATGCAGAGGAAGGCATCGCACACGACGATAAACGCCGAGATGTTGAGAATAAAATTCGGGGCCAGATCATGGAAATCTAGGCCGTAGTAGAACATGAGCCCCCGGACAAAGGGGTGAAGTGGGAAGCCCAGTCCGCGGAGGAAATGGGGAAGGAATACTACCCTCTGATGGGGCCTGGGGGTGGGGATGAGCTCTCCCTTGTCGCTGGACAAGTATCCGCCGCTGCGCAACTTCTGAATATGCCCCTCCGTGACGGAGGAGGCCATCCACTTGCCTCCCGCTCCGGACATATTTGGAGAAGGTTGAGGTGAGATGTGCGGGCTTGGGCGCTAGAGCTCGAGTTCGCAGAGATGGATAAGCCAAGGAGGAACAAGGCGCGGGTAAAAAGGTTGGATCTTTATCCCCTTATATGGGCGGACAGAAACACGCGTCCCCACCGGCCTGGTAAAACTCGCTTATCTCCCAAGCATCACAATCAATCGCGCGGTTGGGTTACCCACGTCCGTATTGATGGGAATCCCGGAATAAGGGGAACACGATCTCTGCTTCGACAGACGTGCCAAGGAAACCGCCTCGCTAAACGCGCTAAGGTGGAACAATAGAAACAATTCGAGTAAAGGCTTGGAAGTGGTGTGACGTTACGCCATAGAATACGTCAGCAGATTGATCTTGTGTAATATTATTCTCTCTACGGTGGTATGTGGAACTTATTTTTGCAGAGCCGGACACTATCCTGGTGTTCACAATCTTCTATAAATTATTCGGAGGAGGAACCCGTCTTGCAATGCCGAAGACAATATGCGCGCCGGACTTGTCGTCATTGAAGCCTGGTTCAGGGGCTACTGAGGGAGTCCCGGACTAGGGGGTGTCCGGATAGGCGAACTACCATCATCGGCCGGACTCCAAGACTATGAAGATACAAGATTGAAGACTTCGTCCCGTGTCCGGATGGGACTTTCCTTGGCGTGGAAGGCAAGCTTGGCGATACGGATATGTAGATCTCCTACCATTGTAACCGACTCTGTGTAACCCTAGCCCTCTCCGGTGTCTATATAAACCGGATGACTTTAGTCCATAGGACGAACAACAATCATACCATAGGCTAGCTTCTAGGGTTTAGCCTCCTTGATCTCGCGGTAGATCTACTCTTGTAACCCACATCATCAATATTAATCAAGCAGGACATAGGGTATTACCTCCATCAAGAGGGCCTGAACCTGGGTAAAAACATCGTGTCCCTCGTCTCCTATTACCATCCGCCTAGACGCACAGTTCGGGACCCCCTACCCGAGATCCGCCGGTTTTGACACCGACAGAGGGCCTCCACTTGACTTGGGAGGCCCTCCTCCCCCCTTGGCCGCCGCCCCAACCCTAGATGGGATCTAGGGGGTCGGCCCCCCTTCTCTCCCCACTTATAAATAGTGGAGGGGTGGGAGGGCAGCCGCACCCCAAGTTCTGCCGCAGCCCTCCCCCTCTCCCAAGTACTCCTCCTCTCCCGCGGTGCTTGGCGAAGCCCTGCAGGATTGCCACGCTCCTCCATCACCACCACACCGTTGTGCTGCTACTAGACGGAGTCTTCCCCAACCTCTCCCTCTCTCCTTGCTGGATCAAGGCATGGGAGACGTCACCGGGCTACACATGTGTTGAACGCGGAGGTGCCGTCCGTTCGGCACTAGGATCTCCGGTGATTTGGATCACGACGAGTACGACTCCTTCAACCCCGTTCTCTTGAACGCTTCTGCTTAGCGATCCACAAGGGTATGTAGATGCACTCTCCTTCCCCTCGTTGTTGGTTTCTCCATAGATAGATCATGGTGACACGTAGGAAAATTTTGAATTTCTGCTACGTTCCCCAACAGAACCAAGGAGTTTCTAAGGGCAAGGAGATCGCCTACTTCGTGAAGATCAACCCTAGTGAGGCAAATACTTTGTGGGTCATGGCCATGGTGGGATAGACAAGGTTGCTTCTTCGTGGACCCTTCATGGGTGGAGCCCTCCGTTGACTCATGCAGCAGTTACCCTTCGTGGGTTGAAGTCTCTGAGGGAGTCCTGGATTAAGGGGTCCTCGGCCGTCTGGACTATTGACATGGGCCGGACTGATGGGCTCTGAAGATACAAGACAAAAGACTTCTTCTCGTGTCCGGATGGGACTCTCCTTTGCGTGGGTGGCAAGCTTGGCGTTTGGATATATAGATTCCTTTCTCTATAACCGACTTTGTACAACCCTAGTCCCCTCCGGTGTCTATATAAACTGGAGGGTTTAGTCCGTTGAGGCAATCATAATCATAATCATACATGCTAGACTCCGAGGGTTTTAGCCATTACGATCTCGAGGTAGATCAACTCTTGTAATACTCATATTCATCAAGATCAATCAAGCAGGAAGTAGGGGATTACCTCCTTAGGGAGGGCCCGAACCTGGGTAAACATCGTGTCCCCCGCCTCCTGTTACCATCAGCCTTAGACGCACAGTTCGGGACCCCCTACCCGAGATCCTCCGGTTTTGACACCGACATTGGTGCTTTCATTGAGAGTTTACTGTTACGTTGATGATCGGATTGATGGCTCGCCTTGTTATCAAGGACAATATCACCTCTGGAGGAGTCCTGCCTCAGGCCAAACCCCCCCGGCTGGGCGGCTTTACCATGACCGCCCGTTTGGTTGTTGCACTGACGAAGACTTCTCGGGTCATCGAAATTTGTCTCTGTGTTGACTCCTAATACTCCAAACAGATGGATCCGATGGAGCTCTCGTCTTTAAATGAACTCCTAGATGGCATTGCCGCCTTGGGGGTCGCTACAGACTATGATCGGATTGGGCTTAAACCCGATCAGTGAGAAATCAAATCTCCGCCAATCACCCATCAGATAGCGGTAGTGGAGGAGCAATACAACAACTCTTCCTCTATATTGAGGACAAACTATGTTCGGATTTCCGAGCCCAAAGAATCGGATACTGTCCGCGGAAAGACGTGCCCCGTACTCCAAACCTAGAGTCGGACGGTGGACCTGAAAAATTGGTTGATATCCCAGAGCCCGAACTGTTAAGCTCAGAAGTTTCTCAAACTCCGGATCCCAAATTGGGTCAGTGTTCGGACTTAAATCCACCCACCCACCCAGATACACGCGATCTTATGCACATACAACAACAGTCTCAAGAAACGGTCCATTACTTTTGGGCGAGATTCCTCCTTGTCAAAGACAAGATCAAAGACTGCCGCAATGAAGACGCGATCTCATTATTCTGTAACAATTGCACGGACGAGGGAATCCTCAATGCCATTAACCACCGTCAGGTATTACACTTTGCTGACTTGGCAACCATAGTACAGAAGTACTGCGCAATGGAAAGCGCCTGGAAAACTCAGGCAGCTTCTTGGGAGCCACCGGTTTCCACTCAACCCTTCGTCTGGGCGAAAAGGACGCACCCTTGTCAGTCACCCGATCCAATAGTAAAGAAATCAAAGCCCATTACGGGGCGCGGAGCCGTTCTGGAGGGATGGGTCGATAGGCCATGCAAAATACACACAACGCCGGATACAGTACCAACCCACAACCTTAGAGCATGTTGGATACTCCGGCAAGTGGCCAAGAGCGGCGAGGATCTCCTCACCAAAAATACCACAGAGCAACATCCCACGAAAGACGATGACCTCAGAGTATTGATGGTCTTCGAGACTTTTGCCTCAAATAATAGGCTCAAAAGGGCACTCTGCATCCTCTCTGAAGTATGTCAAGTCGCAGCAATAAACCCCTGGAACGACACGACCATAACTTTCAATGCCAGTGACGAACCAAAATTCAGGACACTCCGGGCATCAGGCGCATTGGTCCTTAGTCCAATCGTGGACGGCTTTCGGCTTACCAAAGTGCTCATGGATGGCGGTAGCGGACTAAACCTCATTTACAAGGAAACTCGCAACAAAATGGAAATAGATAGGAGCCGCATTAAGCAAAACAGTACAACCTTCCGAGGAACCATTCCCAGTCGGGAGGCGCGATGCGCGGGAAAATCACACTCGATGTGGTATTCGGCACGCTAGAGAATTATCGGTCCAAAGAGATAACCTTTCAAGTGGCCCCTTTCAATATGTTGATATCACACCTTATTAGGGCGAGATGCATTTGCATGCTTCCAAGCTATACCCCATTACGGGTACATGAAGCTCAAGATGCCCAGGCCCAATGGTATTATCACTCTTGCCAGTGATCCGGACATAGCACTCAGCGCCAAAAACTGGGACATATTCGCCTGGCAACCTTCTCATATGCCAGGGATCCCACGCAGGCTGGCCGAACATAGCCTCAACATATTGAAGGGATATAAGCCGCTAAAGAAAACACTGCGGCACTTTTCAGAACCCAAATGACAATCTAGGTGGAGGAGCTATCCAAGTTACTCGAGGCCGAATTCATCAGAGAAATAAAACACCCGGACCGGCTAGCAACTTGGTGATGGTACCAAAGAAGGATAAATCCTGGCGCCTATGTGTCGATTTCAAAGACCTCAACAAGGCCTTCCCTAAGGATCCCTTCCCCCTCCCCCACATCGATCACATTATCGATGCTACCGCAGGACACGACTCATTGTGTTTCCTCGATGCATACTTCAGATACCATCAAATCAAGATGAAGGAGTTCGATCAAGCCGCAACAGCATTTATTACCCCATACGGGCCTTTTGCTTCAACACTATGCCCTTCGGGCTCAAAAACGCTGGTGCCACCTACCAACGCATGATTTAAACATGCCTGGAGAAATAAATCGACAAGACAGTTGAAGCATATGTGGATGACATAGTCATCAAAACTAGGCACGTTGAGTCATTAATAGACGATCTACATCTCACATTTGACAACCTCCGTACATATGACATCAAGCTCAATCCGGAAAAGTGAGTTTTCGGCGTTCTCGCTGGAAAACTGCTGGGCTTCATCGTTTCCAATAGAGGAATTGAGGTGAACCCAGCTAAAATCCGAGCTTTGTCATAGTTGGCCAGACCAACAGACCTTAAACAAGTCCAAAAACTGGTGGGATGTCACGCCCAATATGCGACCATATCCAAAAGGAACTCGAAGGTCCCACCAAGGATAGACCCGCATATTGAAACGCTTTTGCAAGGTGGATATCATTACATCAACATTACATAATAGTGGGGATACATACAAGAGGCATACAATGCCACACGAATACAACATCACAATACATAAGAGCATCATCCGACTACGGATGAACCACAAACAGAAACTCAAACGACATCCACCCTGCTAGCCCAGGCTGCCGACCTGGAACCTATCCCTGATCGAAGAAGAAGCAGAGGAAGAACTCAACGCAAGCAAGCATCGCTCTCGCGTCATGATCATCGCAAAACCTGTACCTGCAACTGTTGTTGTAGTAATCTGTGAGCCACGAGGACTCAGCAATCGCATTACCATGGGTATCAAGACTAGCAAAGCTAAAAGGAAAGGAAGGGGTAAAGTGGTGAGGCTGCAGCAGCGACTAAGCAAGTATGGTGGCTAACATACGCAAATAAGAGCGAGAAGAGAGCAAAAGGAACGGTCGTCAACTAGTAATGATCAATAAGTGATCCTGAACTCCTACTTACGTCAAACATAACCCAGAAACCGTGTTCACTTCCCGGACTCCGCCGAAAAGAGACCATCACGGCTACACACGCGGTTGATGCGTTTTAATTCGGATCTGGTGTCAAGTTATCTACAACCGGACATTAACAAATTCCCATCTGCCTATAACCGCAGGCACGGCTTTCAAAAGATTATACCCTGCAGGGGTGTCCCAACTTAGCCCATGAAAAGCTCTCGCGATCAACGAAGGAATAGACCTTCTCCCAGGAAGACCCGATCAGACTCGGAATCCCGGTTTACAAGACTTTTCGACAATGGTAAAACAAGACCAGCAAAGCCGCCCGATGCCCCGACAATCCCGATAGGAGCTGCACATATCTCGTTCTCAGGGCAACACTGGATGAGACTAGCTACGAGTAAAACCAACCCTCAAGTTGCCCCGAGGTGGCCCCGCAGGCAGCTCAGTTCGGACCAACACTTAGACAAGCACTGGCCCGGGGGGGCTAAAATAAAGATGACCCTCGGGTTGGCCGACCCAAGGGAAAGGGGTAGGTGGTGGTGAGGCAAATGGTAAAACCAATGTTGGGCCTTGCTGGAGGAGTTTTATTCAAAGCGAACTGTCAAGGGGGTCCCATAAATCACCCGACCGCGTAAAGCAACGCAAAATCCGGGAACATAACACCGGTATGACGGAAACTAGGGCGGCAAGAGTGGAACAAAACACTAGGCAAAAGGCCAAGCCTTCCACCCTTTACCAAGTATATAGATGCATTAATAATATAAGAGATATTGTGATATCCCAACCAAAATCCTGTCCACCATGGAGAAATCTTCAACTTCACCTGCAACTAGCAACACTATAAGAGGGGCTGAGCAAAAGCGGTAACATAGCCAAGCAACGGTTTGCATAGGAAAGGTGTCAAAGGTTAGAGGTTCATGGCAATTTGGGATGGCTTGATAAACAGGTGATAGGTAGCGCAGCATAGCGATAGAACGAAGCAACTAGCATAGCAATGATAGTAGTGAGATCCAGGGTAGCGGTCATCTTGCCTGAAATCCCACAAGGAAGAATAATGAGTCCATGAAGAAGACGAACGGAAGAAGCCGAACCAAGCGTAGACGAACGAATCCTCACGATCGCAATGAAACAGGAACTATCGAAAAGAAGCACACAACATAGTAAACACACCACACATAGACAAGACATGATGCACAAACAAGTATGATGCAAGACCAAGCTACATGAAGTTACTCATGGCAAGAGATGATGCAAACAAGAGCAACACATCCAGGCAAGTTTAAATGAGGCCGGGAACAACATATAACAATTCTGGTAAGTCCTCATATGCATATTTCGAAATTGGTCCAGATCTGAATAACCCTTATGTTCAAGTTGTTAAACAGCAAGTTAAGATGCACAACGATGATCTACACGAGATTCTAGTCAAGTTACATATAAAGTTCATTTAGTTTGGAGCTACGGCCTAGAAGATATGAGCAAAACAAGTTAAACATGGCATTGATGCAAAATGCACCCAAACATCAAGCAAACACCTCAAAACAAGGATGCAACATGATAATATGAAGCTACATGCAATTCTAAGCAAGTTTCATATAGAGCACACTCAAAACGGAGCAACGGTTCAACACATGCACACTATACAAGTTTAAAGGACAAGCTGTCCAAAACAGCAACTAGGCATATTGCAAGCATCAAAACAATAAGCTACAGCTTATCAACATGAAAACAAAAGACATGGGCATGATGTACAGGTAAAGCATAACAAAACATGAACACTGAGCTATCTCCAGAAATCACTAGAACATGCTCAAACACACATGGTAAGATAGCAAGTTATAACAATTCCAGACTTTGCAGAAAATAACATCACGATGCAATGTTCAGAGCTAACAAACAACATGTTACAGGAACTTATAATAGCAAACAAAGGCATGGAATGAATCTACTAAATGCATATATCAAATGTCCCTTACTGACCATAAGCCAAAAAGGAACATAAATTATGATGGCACCCACGTAAACATAGCAAGTTATTGTACAGATTCAAATATGGCAGAAACAGAATTATGAAGGCATGTTAATGAGCTTGTGCAACTCACTACAGAGCAATACATGGCATGGCAAGGCACCCAACAGTAAGAAGGCATGTTTTTGAAGCTAAGCATGACAATAGCATGGTCATAGGGTGCATGGATCACTAGGAAAACATATGGAAACAACTGATCATGATGTTAACAGGCTGACAGCAACATTATGAAGCAACTTTAGAGCAAGATGTGAACAATCTACAGCAAGCTATAAATACAACCAGGGGCATGGATGGATAGAGGATGACATGTAGATCAAAACATGTTTATAGGACATCTCCAGATTATGCATAGAATGATTAGTAGCAACATGTTTATATAGCATCACGAAATAACAGATTCAGCCTAGCAAAACAGCAACAGCATGAATACTACTTAACAAGCTCGATACACTCACCACAAGTCATTGCATGATAAGATAAGCATAGCATCATCAATGAGACATGTTTTTGAAACAAACAAAGTCAAGAACAAGTTCATAGCATCCAAGGGTCAACTATAGCAACCTTGGCCAAATTGAATAACATGTAAACAATCTGCCAGGAAACATTTTGAAGCAAAAGTAGAGCACTCAAATGACATGCTAGACTACTCCATAATTGCAACAAAGATCATGAATGGGTAGACAATAACCATATGTTCAAAACACCCTTAATGAAGTATCTCAAAATATGCATGGATCTCTCTGTAGCATCAAGTTTACAAGGCATCAAAATAACAGCAGAACAGGGACTAAAATCAGCAACATCACGATGCCTAATTTGCATGCTTGTGCTAGTCACCACATTGATCACAAAAATACATGGTAAGCACCTATGTAAAGAAGACATAGCATAGTTCAAAACACATGAAGACATCAACCTCATAGGATGCATACATCAATCATGGCAAAAATGACAAAAGAGCTCGTTCTGATAACAGACAGCAGAAAACATCATGAAGCACTCTTACAATGATAATTCATGCGTCTAGATGACCTCAAATGAATATGACGCAACGGAATAAAATGATGTACTCGTCGAGGTGAACAATTTGACATATTACACGCGCAAAACGGAGCTACGGGTGGAGAGATACGACGCAACGAACATGGCATGAAAAATAAGCAAATCTGGGGACTTGGCAGATTTAGCACCTCGGGGAAAAAGTCAACGCGGCCGGGATCTCGCCGGAGAAACTCGCCGGAGTTGGAGGAGACGGCGGCCGGAGCGCGGGAGAGGTTGGGGAGGCCGGGAGAGGTCGGATCCGGCCCGGATCTCGCCGGATCCGGCCGGATCCAGGCAAGGGACGGCCAGGGGCGCGGGGAGGAGAGCCCACGAGCTCGCCGGAGTCCGGGGCGAGGCCGGGCGCGGCACGGCGGCGCCGGCCGG